>NC_044559.1:84008624-84345147 GCF_007565055.1 Rhinopithecus roxellana
AGGGAAGGTGAAAGCCTCGTCCTGTGGGAACTGGTGTGGCCTGGGTTTTCTTCCAGTTGCTTCAGAAGGAAATGCTGGAGCCTCGGGAGAAAGGTCACCCAGGCAGTAGGTCAGTGCTCCCACCTGAGGGAAGACAGGAGTTGGGGTGGGGACAGGGAAAGATTTGTCCCCACCCCAGTGGCATTGGAATCTTTGCTTCTTGAGGCCAAGTTCTCCCTTAGGAGCCAGGGATGGGTGGAAAAGCAGTCACCATTGGCAAGGAGGTGTGGGAGGCCTGAGTGTGTCCCAGGAGGACAGGACACTGGGAGAGCTTGTCCTTGAAGGGGCAAGACTGAGGCCACTGCTGCTCTTCAGGCTGACACATGGTGGAGGAAAGCCCCTGGAGGAGAAGACACAGGCCAAGGCCAGTGAAAGGCAGGCAGGAGCCAAGACCTGTTCTACCTACTTCAGGAAGCTTCCTGGGGAGGAGACTGGGTGCAAGAAGGGGAGACTGGGTACCAAAGCTTGAGTTCATTTCTGTTTCTTGCAACTTAAAAACAAGCTGTGTTTCTACCCACAGTGGAGTCTGGTGTTGCCTTCCCAGCTCTGTGCCCATGAGAAGGGACAGAGAGACTGAGGGAGAGTGGCCACCACTGGAAGGGTCCCGGGGTGGGGCTGGGCTGAAAGCTGCTTCTGGGGCACAAGTGATCCCAGGCCAGGTGAGAAAGGAATGCAGGTGGCTTCTGGGACTTGTGAGCCAATGTGGCTGGGGAGGTGCCCAGTCTCTCTTTGAGGCTCTGCGAGTCCTTGTAGACCAGTGACTGGCATTTGCCTCATCTCACCAAAAGCTGCCACCAGAGTGACAGAAAGAGTCCTAGCGAGTGTCCAGGCATAGGTTCCCTCTCCTTGTACCTGGACAAGGTGAGGACCATCTTTGGAGCAAGAAGCACATTCTTAAAGAACCAGCCACAAACTAGGTCAGTTTCAGGGATGGAGTGTCGCAATGCTTCCAGTGAGAGGCACATGGGTGTTGTCATTAGGGAGGGGCAAACAGGTTCTGGAAAAATGCCCCCCACCCCACCCCCATCCCTACCTCCACTCTGCTTAACTTTCTTGTTTCATATTAGAGCTAAGCAATGGTTCTTTTGTTTTTAATGTAGTTTTTTTTTTTTTTTTTTTTTTTTTTTAAATGAGCGAGACTGTTTTTCCCCTTGCACCCCTTTTGATTTGGTTCTCAGGAGTAGTTTGGAGTTTAGCAACAATGGCCTCTAACTCTTTGGACTCTGATGCCTGTGAGGCTTCTCAGATGGTGATTTAGAGTCAAGGAACATGCAGTGCTGGGGCTGGAAAGGGCCTCGCAGATCACCCTTGACTGACGGCAGAGCTGAGACACTGAGGTTTGCCCACCGTCCGGGAACAAAGTCGCTGCCTCTATATTAAGCCGCTTCAGAGAAATGACTATAGACATCTTTCTGAAAACCCTTCAGAGAAGCAGATCCATCATTTTCTGTGACAGGGCGCTTCAGCGTTAACCATTTCTGAAGCTCAGGAAGTGGTTTTTATTTTATTTTATTTTTCAAAGAGTGTAGGGGCCTGGGGAAGGGGGTTGTTCCAACTTGTTCCAATATAATTGTAGGAAGATTTGACATTGCCATCTTTTTGGCCAAGGAGCTGGGACCAGAGAAGTGTGGCAAGGCTATGTTTTTCCAGAGCTTTCCTGTTCCTTTTGGATTTGAGTCTGGTGAGTTTCAGAGCTGGTTATAAATCAAACTTATAAACAAAGTGTATAATCATCTCTAGCTTGTAGACATGTGTACCAGGCAAACTATCATCTCTTCTTGCTTTGAATGCCCATTACATTTTCCGTGTATCACTTTTGTAGTATACATACATACACACACACATATATATATATATATATATTTTTTTTTTTTTTTGAGATGGGGTCTCACTCTATCACCCCACCTGGAGTACAGTGGTATGATTACAGCTCACTGCAGTCTTGACCTGCTGGGCTCAAGCCATCCTCTTCCCTCAGCCTCCTGAGTATCTGGGATTGCAGGCTCATGCCACCATGCTGGGCTAGTTTTTGTAGAGGTGGGGTTTTGCCATGCTGCCCAGGCTGGTATTGAACTCCTGGGCTCAAGCGATCCTCCCACTTCAGCCTCCCAAATTGTGAGGATTAGAGGCATGAGCCACTGAGCCTCGGTTTTGTGATATTTCTAATACTTATTACTGTGCTACAGTCATTCATTTAATACATCATCGCTTCTGTACTGAATGTGAAGAGCTCTGAAGGCCTGAACTGTATCCGGTCAATGCCTTGCACTTGGTAGGTCTTTAAAACACGATGTTGGGTCAATGACGTTCCCCACCGTGGCAGAGGCCATCGTTTGTAACCTGGCACCCACCAGTGATGGATGAACCTCATTTTGGAGGTCACGATTCTCTATCATTGTTGTTTAGTTTCTTTTATATCTCTTTGCACAGAAAATGCAATTTAAAATACAAATGAATGGGTCACATTTTTAAAAGACTTTTTAATGGAGGGAATATTGCAAAAAACATGTTAATAGGCTGTCAGTGTTGAGGTATCAAGATTCCAGCCTAAAAGGACACAGGGATTGACTTACAGAAAACATGCCCTTACTCCATGGCCCCTGAAGGGGTTCTGAATGTGTGGGGCTGGGGGATGTGGGGGCAGGAAGCCTGTCTGAGGTTCAGAGGGTTAATGATGTCATCCTCTTGGAGGCAAATTTCTGTGGGAGGTACTGCCCTGCATCCAGAGAACCTAGCCATGATAGGCTTGAAATCTATTTGGGCTCGGAGGGAAGTATGACCTGTCAACATCTCCTTTCTATCGTCGTTCATCTGATTTTTTTTTTTTATTGCAAGCCATGAAAAAGGATGCTTCAGTGTTTCCTTTCAGGAAGAAGAACTGGAATTCGATGGTAGGAAGTGAGCCCTTTGAGCTTGCTGGCAGCCTTTGGCCATGAGCTGCAATCAAAAATGCTTCCCAGGTCTAGGTCTGCATTTTTTAATGACTAAGTGACCTCCGTCTATTTCCTTCCAAGATGGTGCCCAAAGGCCTGGGGGCTTTGAGTCGGGGAGTCAGCATGCCGACGCTGAGCTGAGCAGGCACACTGTACTGGCCACCTGGAAGGGACTCGAAGAGGACAAAACGTTCAGATCAGTTTCCAAAGCTGTAGGTGCTTTTGGCTCCTGGGATCTGGGTTGGTGCTTAAGTCCTCGGAAATGCCTGTCCCAGGCCACACCTGGCCTTACTGAGCCCATGGCTGGCCCCTCAGTGACATGGACCCCAACAGCGTATCTGTTTGCTCATTTGTTTGGGGAGAGGAGGTTTGGTATGAGGGGCAGTTGGCGGAAAATAAAGAGCAAGAAGACAATTTCCATTCAATTCCTAGTGGAACAATGAATTACTTGGGAGTGAATTGATATGGGGAAAATACCAAATATTTTAAAGCAAAAGGAGTCACCGAAAGATCATTAAATCTACCTTTATTCTGCTACACAGAAAGATTATGAAGAAATGCCTCTTTGTGGCCATTCACGTTTAGAAATTCCTTGAAGTTGCCTGGAGGTTATCACTGCAGCAAGTCACAGCTGCTATGAGTTATTTCCGGGAGGTGTGCCTTTCTGCTGAGGCCCCAGCTCTGTAGTTTGGAAAGTTCTCCGTTTGTAGACAGATGCTCCATTAGTCCTCTATGCTTCTGTTAAAACTCAGGAAAAACAAAGGGACCTAATTCTTTTTGTAACAAAACACAAGTCGTTCTGATTATGATTGCTTCTATTCCTGCAAAATCACGCTGATTCTTGATAAAATGCTGCAATCACACGGTATGGTCATTCTGCTTCTTGAAGGGCTTGCAAACCTTTACGCATGAAAGCCCACCATGCTCTGGCAGGCTGGGTAGATGGGGAAAAGATCAGAAGCAGACGTCGTTCAGGTTTATTGGCTGAAATGGAAAAGTCTGTGAAGTTGGATTCTCATATGAAAGATTGTGGAATCACTTTGCCTTCTCATCAGGCGCCCTCATTATGCAAGAGAGCATTTTCTGTAGCAGTGTCAACAAAGGGAACATCAGCAGATAGTGCTGTTCTGAGATGTTTTCTCAATGCTTGAGCTGGATTTGCTCTTAAGCACCTCCAGTTCTCTCTCCTGCCACAAGAACTAGTAAATCCAATAAATGTTTGTCCGGTTCCATATTGTACACAGCCAGTGCTGTATAAAGGCATGGAGAGAGACAAAGTGGGTTAGATCTAGTCCAAGCTCCCTGGGTGCCTGTTGGGAAGTAAGATTCTCATACAAGAAGACTAAAATGGTCACAGAAAGGACAGAGTCACTATATATACTGAGGACCCAGTGGATGACACAGACAGACTGCTGTCAGAGTTCAGAGAAAACAAAACTGCAACACTGTAGGACTTGATTGTCCAGAAGCCTTGGTTCCGGAGGAAAGAAGCCCACCCTTTAGCTAGAGGTGTAATCTTTTCTTTCACTTCTTTCTCTTCTCTGCGTTCATAAACATATATGAGGATCTGGATTGTAACTTGCCTTTAACTTGCAGTGCATGCTAGAAAATGGAAGTGCTTACCTTGACCACTCTTGAGTAAAGGCTGCCTTAGTTAGAAAACGGACGTTTTCTTAGGGATTGCTAGGAATAGGTCCAAAATCGCACATGGAAAATCAGTGTTCTCTAGCACCAAAGTCAGTCAGGAGGGTTGTCAAGAAAGAGTATGGAGTCTGCAGGCCTCTACTTCTGTCTCTGTCCCAGACTGGCAGTTTCATTTTAAGCAAATGGTCATCTTTGAACAACAACAATGACAATGATGACAATAATGACAAAAGTCTCAATAAAAGAATACCTTGTCGATTGTTGTAACGATGGGAAATACTGTGATCCCATTATCCTCAAAGAACTTCTCGGTTCTTTGCTGTTGGGTTCTCCAACTTTATCCATCATTTTTTTTTTTCTGTCAATCATTTGTGCTTGTAAAAGGCAGAGGGCTTTGGAATGAGACAGTTTGGGTTTGTAATTTGGCTTTGCCACTTAGTAACTGTGGACTTGGGTGAGTCACTCGCCATCTGGGACCCTCAGTTTCCCCATC
The DNA here is from genome assembly GCF_007565055.1 of Rhinopithecus roxellana. Lineage (NCBI taxonomy): Eukaryota > Metazoa > Chordata > Mammalia > Primates > Cercopithecidae > Rhinopithecus > Rhinopithecus roxellana. The sequence goes on from NC_044559.1 coordinate 84,013,734, forward strand.
CAGACATGATGGTGATATGCCTACTTCTTAGGATTGCTGGAAGATTAACTGAGATTGATCCTTGTGAAATGCATAGCAGAGAACTGGCATGTGCTAAGGACTCAGTAATAGCATCTCTTGTGCTTTAAGGATCTGTTTCATGGCTGTGACCAGCTTTAGGGGATCCACACTGGTGGTCTGCTGTCCTGAAGAAAAGTGGGAATGTACTTCCCCACCTCTGCAAGGTTGGGGCAACCCTGGCCTGCAAGAGTGGCTCGAGGGGTGTCAGTCCCATTTGCTTTAGATGCCCTCGTTTTTGGTGATTGGATATTGGTCACACTGATTTCATGCTGCACCTGGGGTGCTTGGTTTATCCCATCTACCAACTGATGTTTGGCAGCAGAAAGGACACAGCCAAAGCCAGGCACAGCAAAGAGTCAGGGGTGATAAATCTGGACTATTGAAGGTGCTGGAATTGGGCAGTTGGGCCTCATCCCATGACTTCCTACCTCCCTCTTCTTTGAGATGTCTGGCTTAGTACTCCCAAGGGAGAAATGGGGAGTGAAGCCTTGCAACTAGGGGTGGAGGTGAAATGCCTAAGTGTACACAGGCAATGTGGCTGGAACCTCTGCGCCCCTCCTGGCTCTATCACTTCCCAGTTAGGCTATCCTGAGCCCGTTATCTCACCTCTTTGTGCCCCGGTTTGCTCATCTCTAAAATGAGGAGAAGAATCATACCTACTTCATTAGGTTGCTATTGGATTAAAGGACTTAATATACACAAAGCAATAAACAGTTTCCAGCACATAATAAATAAATGTTAACGCACTGATGCTTAATAAATGTTAACTATTTTAATTCATTATCCAACTCACTTACATTTGAGTGGAATTACAGTCAGTTCCCCGAGGAAGGCAGGTGGTTTTCTGTCCCTGTGGCCCTTGGCTATTACAAATTTTAATAAAGATACTATTCCCTCCCCTTGTACTAGATTTTTCTCCGTCATTACAGCTTTCCGCCACTGACACATCATTGCTGTGAATAGTAGGTGTAGGAAAAACGTTGTGGTCTGGTCTATGTCGTGAAAGTATTTGCGGGAGGTCCCTTTGATTAGCTTTGTTATTGCTTTTAATGCACTACACATGGGCAGTAACACGTGTTTGGAAAGAGGCCATATTGCTTTTCAAGACAGATGATCAAAAACTAGCTTTCATTCATTTGTGGAGTCAAGGAATTCCAGCAAACGTTGCTAAGAACAGCCACCAGATATTCGCTGGTGTTCTCCCTGTGACCGCCAACGTTCCTTATAATCTTTCCCCGCTCTATACATTCTGCCCTGGGTCTCTCAATGCAGATATAAAATAACATCTGAATTTTAGTATTTTTGATTTTATTTTTATCAAAGTTGCACATGTACATAGTTTAGAGAGTCAGATTACCAAGCTTATTATGAAAAACGGTGATCCCTTGCCCAAAACCCTCCTACACTTTCCTAATCTCCAGAGAATATCACCTTTTTTTTTTTCTTTTTTTCTGATGAAGTCTCACTATGTTGTCCAGGCTGGTCTTGAACTCCAGGGCTCAAGGGATGCTCCTGCCTCAGCCTCCTAAGTAGCTGGGACAGCAGGCATGCTATTCAACAATTTTAATTGTTCCTTTGGTATTAACCTCCGTTATCTCTAAGTAACATGTTTTGAGTGCTATTTCTTGAAGTTCACCATTAGGCATTTTCTATTTTCTTTCCACTGCTGGAGATGAAACTTACTTTCTCTTTCACCAAATTTGCCCCTCAGCTACCTCTGATTACCTCTCAACATTCACTCCCTGCTCCCCATTCTCCCACTACAGTTATGTAGTAAATGTGGTCATGCTATTTTATGTTAGTGTTAATCACAACCAAGGCTTTAAAAATACTATGATTACCCTGTTTCCTTACAAAGTTTTCACTTTCTTGGAGTTAATAATTGTCTTATATTTATTTAGTTTTTAAAAATAATGATCAGGGCCAGGCGCAGTGGCTCAAGCTTGTAATCCCAGCACTTTGGGAGGCTGAGGTGGGTGGATTCCCTGAGGTCAGGAGTTTGAGACCAGCCTGGCCAACATGGTGAAACCCCGTCTCTGCTAAATATACAAAAATTAGCCAGGCATGGTGGTGCGCACCTGTAATCCCAGCTACTCAGGAGGCTGAGGCAGGACAATAGCTTGAACCTGGGAGACGGAGGTTGAAGTGAGCTGAGATAGCACCATTGCTCTCCAGCCTGGGTGACAGAGGGAAACTCTGTCTCAAATATAAATAAAATACAATCAAGATAAATAAGCCCTAAACGTCTGCTTGTTTTAGTCTCTGCTCCATGTGTTCAGATTCATCTGATGTACAATACATTTATGTTTTGGAAAGTTCCTTGCTTGTGATTGACAACCTGGTGATTGCTCTCTGGCCTTGAAATCTCCCTTCCCCTCATTCTAAAGATACTCCTTGGCCCTTTAAGGGGTTGGAGCCCTGTTTCCTGGTTCCTGTGTCTTCATGTCTTCCCCCTCCTTTCCTCACTTCACTTGCTGGAGAACCTCCCCTGGTTTTCTGTTTTCTCCCCTCAGTATTTTAGTATCTTGTCTTTGTCTCCAGTGATTAAAGCTTCACAAAGCTCTATCTTGGTGTATGCCTCTTTTCATTCATTCTCTGGGGGCACTCAAGCTTTTATAATCTGGAAACTCACGTGCTTAAATTCTGGGAAAATTTCTTGAATAATGTATTTGATAATCTCCCTCCACCTTTCTTTTTTCTTTGTTTTGGAATTCTAAAACAGATCTCTATTTTTTTTCCTGCCCAGGCTGGAGTACGGTGGTGCAATCATAGCTTACTGCAGACTCGACCTCCTGGACTCAAGGGATACTTGCATGACCCTTGAGTGCTAAGTGTAGTTACTATCTAAACAATCTCTGCAAGTTGACTGGTCTTCACGAGATGAACGTTCCATGCAGTAGAAAGGTGGAAATGGTCCCTCTTCTCTTAACCTTTTTGCCTAATCTATCAATTCAAGCTTCTGCTAATTCAACAAGCAGTTGGAGATGACGGGAGACCCTAGACAGTGTTTCTCTTTATAATACCCATATTGCTCAAGTCTCTTAAACTTTCCAAAGATAGTACTTACTCAAAGCCAGTTTTCACCTTAGATCTGGAAGTGTTTATAAAAATGGTTTAGTTCACGTTTATAGATGAATATACAAAGGCCAAAACTGTGAACTGGCTTGCCCAAGGTCACACAGGCAGTACGAGGGACAAGACCTTAATTCCAGCCACAAATGGAAAAGAAGCAGTTTTATCTATTTTTAAGGACAGTTTGGCCAATTATAGAGTATTTGGAACCTTTGTAAGTGCATAGGTCCTTCTGTTTCTTTCTATGGCTAGGGAAGCGGAGAGCTGTTTATTTTTAGTTTGGAAAAGTGACGATGTAGGCTGGGCACAGTGTCTCATGCCTGTAATTCCAACACTTTGGGAGGCCAAGGTGCCAAGGTGGGAGGATTACTGGAGCCCAGGAGTTCGAGACCAGTCTGGGCAACATAGCGAGACTCTGTCTCTACTAAAAATCAAAAAAATGAGCGTGTTGTGGTGACACATGGCTGTGGTCCCGGCTACTTGGGAGGTTGAAGCAAGAAGATCACTTGAGCCCAGGAGTTCGGGGCTACAGTGAGCTATGATCTTGCCTCTGCACTTCAACCTGGGTGACAGAGCAAGACCTTGTCTCAAAAAAGTGGAAATAAAAATAAGAAAAGCAAAGATGTGAATAGGATATACAGTCGTACATAAAAGTTGAATCCCAGGCCAGGTGCAGTGGCTCATGCCTGTAATCTCAGCATTTGGAAGGCTGAGATGGGATGATTGCGTGAGCCTGGGAGTTTGAGACCAGCCTAGGCAACAGAGCGAGGCCTCATTTCAGTTTTTTTTTGAAAAAATGAAAAAATAAAAAAAATTGAAATTTTGTAACAAAGAAAAAATATATAGAAAATAATGAGAAGTAAATGAGAGAGAGAGAGAGAGAGAGAGAGAGAGAGAGAGAAAGGATTTTCTAGCTGACTTTCAGCTTACATCCTTATGAGCAAGGTACATCTCCCTGGGAGCCAGGTTCAGAGGACAGCAGTTGTACTTAGTATCACGAGTAGCAGTTGCTCAAATGTGGAAAACATAAAGAAGATTCTTAGTTGGAAAACTCTGATTTTCAGATGAAAACCATCGCTGCCTTCCTCCTGTTTCAGCTAGGTGCCTTAGCGTGCCCGCTGATGTTGAGGAGGGGACAAAAGCCCTCCCTGGTCACCTTCTTAGGCAGAAGACGCGCCTGCAAGATGGTAGCTTTCCTCTTAGGGTTTATGGTCCTCCTTCCTCCTACCTGGGGCCAGTGAGCAGGCTAAAGAACGAAAATGAGCAGAACAGTCAGACCCACGTTGATCTGGGGTCTGAAGCAATCTGCAGCCTCAGAGTTATGGCAAAATGCACAACGTTTGACTGAAGTACTTAGTGCAGTTAGTTGACCAAACCACCAATGTGGTTGGGAAAAGAGGCTGAGTTGGATGGACTTGCTCAATTCATAAAACTGGTTCGAGCCTGTGGGGGCGCAGCCCTCACCTCGCTCTTTTTGGCATCTCTAACTGCACTTATCAGCAGGGATGACTTTGATTTGTATAATATAAGAAAAAAGCAGCTCAATAAAAATGCACTTGGTTCTGTGTCTTTACACGAGCGGCTAACAAATTAGCACAAGGGAAGCTTTCGCAAACGAGAGATTAAATTTCCTTGTTTATGTTGGAAATCTCCCTCGGTCTCTGTCAGCAAATGCGCTATAACATTCTTTCCGTGCTGGGCAGCTTTCAGTTCGTTTGTTATTTTTATTTCTTTTGTTCTTGCTATTAGGCTTCAGAGTGACCATCTCTGTGGGGTGGATAGAAACTCTTGTCTGGGTTTAGGGAAGGCTTCCTGGGAGGTGGGGGGGTGGGGGTGGGGGTGGGAGTGGAAGGTCGAGAGGATTGTCAGACAACCGACAGGATGCTCAGTGCCAGGAGTGGAGTTGGAGTGGAGTTTATTTTTTCTAAGCATAAGTATGCCCCAAACATTGCATGGGATGTACTTATACTAAAAAAAAGTACCCTTGTTTATCTGAAATTCAAATGGGACTGAGGGCCTGTGTGTTTATTTGTTTAATTCAGGGAGCCACAGAGCCCCTTTGGTGAGCGGAGGAAGGACCTGTGGGGCTGAGACATTCCCAGGGCTGTAGGGAGGGAGCTGCTCTTCCCATTGTCTTTTTCTTTCCCTAGACAGAAAGAAGACTAGCGTTTTTTTTTTTAAATTTAAATTATTTTTTGTATTTTTTTTTTTGTGGGGACAGGGTCTTGCTGTTGCTCAGGCTGCTCCCAAACTCTTAGCTTCAAGAAATCCTCTCACCTTGGCCTCCCAAAGTTTTAGGATTACAGGCATGAACCACTGCACCTGGCCTTAGACTAGGTTTTAACTCAAAGCTGCCACTTACTTGTTTTAGGGACCAGGTGGGAACAGTGGGTCATTGCCTTGGGCACAAACCCAGTAACAAAGATAAATAATATTTGAATGCAACATAAGAAAAATTGGAAAACGAACACTTCCATCTTTATTTAAAAATGTCATAATTTGTTCATCATGAATCTTTGGTGCGGTGGCATGCACCTGTAATCCTAGTTATTTGTAAGTCTGAGGCAGGAAGATTGCTTGAGCCCGGGAGTGCAAGGTTGTAGTGAGCTGCGATTGTGCCACTGCACTCCAGACTGGGCGACAGAGTAAGACCCCAACTAGAAAAACAAAAAAGCTCCAATGTTATATTAGTCGATTGTTGTATGTGGACGAGGTAAACATTTTTTAGCAATACAAATACTTGGAATCTTTAGTGTGATAGTTTTGTTTGTATTTGTGTTCTGTGATATTTAGAAATCCTGGATAGCTATGGTTTATGCATTCAACTCATGGTTGGTGCACACAAACCCAGTGTTTTAGACTTGCCACATGGAATAAATGGAGCCAAATGTCAGTCAGTTATATCACCCATTTGGCTGAGAAAGACATGCGCTGTTCACATAATAATCAGTGTACACAACACACACGCATGTGCACACACACGCATACATTCTCTCTCTCTCTGCCTCCAATACATAAAGATTTAAAAGCAGAGATTAGGCTACTCTGGGCACTTATCCTAAAAAGTGTAAGTACCACCCTATGGGGTAGTCCTGCTCTGCGAGGACTAAAAATAACTTTATTTTTATAAAAATAAAAAAGCAACCAATATACATAAATACAAAATAAAAGTAGAGATTAGAAGAATAAAAGTATGGGGGGGAGCTTAAGAAAGTGGGTGAGGGATGCTTAAAAAATACAGAAGAAAGAAAACTTGGGACAGCATTGGCATTAGTTGAATGAATGAATGGAATGAATGAATGCAATGAATGAATGAGGGAGGGAGGGAAGAAACAAAGACAGCCCTGGGCTCCATGAAGCACATGGCAAGGAATACGATGTGGGGGTAGATCCCGGTGGAGCCAGGCAGTGATCGCTGGATAGCCTCTCCTCTGCTGGGTGGTGGCTGAAGCTCTCCCAACCCCTAGCCCAGTGCTCCGGTAGTGGTGAAAAACTCGCATTCTAGTTACTGCCTTTATTTTTGCATCATTTAATACCTCATGGTATTCTGAAGAAAAGTGACCAACTGCCCCATTTAGAAATTAGAGCTATCTCAAAAATAAATCCGATGTACAGCAGTTTAGCAGATTATGTGGGTTGAATTTAGAAGTTTGTAAATGTACAAGAGTAGGAGTCTCTTAATGAACAATTTCACCTAGATGAGTTTATCCTGAGAAAATCTTGAATTTGAGCAGAGAGTAACTGACATGGATGTTTTCTGTAGAGTTGTTTCCAGCAGCAAAGACTGCACACTACCTAAACACAATAATTGAATTGTCAACTAAATTATGAAACAATTTTACAATGAAATTGTGTATAGTAATTAAACAGTCACATTGTAAAACAATATTTAACAATGTGGGGAAATGTCCATTTCATAGATTGTTAGATGAAGATATTACATAAGAATGAATGAAATATGATAATTAAAAAACATTATCATGTATCTATGCATATCATCTATCTAATTATATATAATCTTTATATACATCTAGTCTACATAGAATTGTGTGAAAAGTGATACAAAGGAAAGAAAAACCTAGGTTCTATGAAAACATGTTGACAGCAGCAGTTTCATTGGATGGTGGGATTTTAGATGATTTCATTTTCCTCCTTCACAGTTTTTACTGTTTTTGTTTTTTGTAATGAACTTGTTACTTTCACAGTTATAGATAAATTAAAAGCATTCACTTTTGAAGGAAAAAATCCAGATTATAAAATAATTATGTGGAAAATGGTCTTACCACATGTGTAGCTATGTATGTCTGTCATGCCTAAAAAAATGGATCATAAATAAATGTAACAAAATGTATACAGTTTCCACAAGTGATAAAATTGCAGGTGATAAATACTTTTTGTGTATTTTACAATTGTTTTGGCCAAAAACATGTAATACTTTGGAAAGCAGAAAGAAAATACAATAAAAAGAATTGGCCAGGCGCAGTGACTCATGCTATAATCCCAGCACTTTGGGAGACCAAGGTGGGTGGATCACCTGAGGTCAGGAGTTCGAGACCAGCCTGGCCAACATGGTGAAACTCCGTCTCTACTAAAAATACAAAAATTAACCAGGTGTGGTAGTGGGCGCCTATAATCCCAGCTACTCAGGAAGCAGGAGAATCGCTTGAACCTGGAAGGCAGAGGTTGCAGTAAGCCGAGATTGCGCCATTGCACTCTAGCCTGGGTGACAGGAGTGAAACTCTGTCTCAAAAAAAAAAAAAAAAAAAAAAAAGAAAAAGAAAAAAGAGAAAGTACAATAAAAGGAATTTATGAGTAACCTCTGGAAAAAGGAGGGTATTTAAATTACATGTAATAATATTCTTTCAGTATCTTTTCGTGAAAGATGCTTAAGATGCATTTTCTTTCTTTTTTGAATAGAGTCTCACTCTGTCGCCCAAGCTGGAGTGCAGTGGTGTAATCACGACTCCCAACAGTCTCAACCTCCTGGGCTCAAATGACTTTCCCGCCTCAGTCTCTCAAGTATCTGGGACTACAGTTGTGTGCCACTACGCCCAGTTATTTTTTTTTTGTTGCATTTTTTGTAGAGAAGGAATTTCTGCATGTTGCCCAGGCTGGTCTTGAGCTCTTGGGCTCAAGTGATCCACCCGCCTGGGCCTCCCAAAGTGCTAGGATTACAGGCATGAGCCACTGTGCCCTGCCTTAAGACGCAATTTCAAATGAAAGTTACTTACAAGAGATAATGCAAACTCTTGGAGTTATTCTTACGCATGGATCACTGCAGACACTTCTGCTTACTGCCTTTCTGCCAGGTGTTTCTCCGTCTCATAGATAGCGTCGAGATAAATTTTCTGAAGCACACAGATATAATTATGCCACATCCCTGTTCAAAAACCTATCGATTCCTGTTACGATCAGAATAAACTCCAGCCTTTTTTTGCCCATCGTGAAGTTCCTTCACTGTCCTGTGGCAATCTGTTTTCCTGTCTATCCTTCCAGACTCCACAATATTCATGGATTCATCAACCCATATTTAATGAATTCTTATTAAGTGTAGGACACCATGCGAGGTGCTGACATACATAGTTTGTTCTCGTCGAACTAGACAACTCAGCTTTCTCATCTGTGATTTGTGGTTAGTCATCTCTGTGTTTTCTCTTAGGCTGTTTTCTTTTTACCAATGTTCTTTCTTCCACTTCAGCTTTTCAAATTCCACCCTTTCTGTGAGTCCCAGCCCAGGGGCCACCTACTAGTTCCAGGTGGTGATGGCTATATTTTTCTGAAGAATTCCTTCTTTGTACATTTCTTACAGCTCTCCTCACACACTGTATTTTACTCCAGCAGGCAGAGATTTTGAGTCACACAGGGACTAACCTGCTTGGGCCAGGGCAGGGCTGGGGGATGGCTGGGTGGAGATGGGGAGCGAATATCAGAATTGTGGTGGGCAGGACCTATGGTGGTTTAAAACAGACTATTAAAAATAACCATTACCAGGCCGGGCACGACGGCTCAGGCCTGTAATCCCAGCACTTTAGGAGGCCAAGGTGGGTGGATTGCCTGAGGTCAGGAGTTCAAGACCAGCCTGGCCAACATGGTGAAACCCCGTCTCTACTAAAAATACAAAAATTAGCCGGTCGTGGTGGCGGGCGCCTATAATTCCAGCTACTTGGGAGGCTGAGGCAGGAGAATTGCTTGAACCCTGGAGTGGAGGTTGCAGTGAGCTGAGATTATGCTACTGCACTCCAGCCTGGGTGGCAGAGCAAGACTCTGTCTCAAAAAAAGAAAAAAAAAAAAAAAAAAAATAGTAAAAGAGAAAAAATTACCTCCTGTTTATTTTTTAGGTTAGTATGACATTTATTTGGACCTTTAAAATGACAGTATCAAAAGGGGCATGGATTAAAAATGGTGAGCCACAGTGCTTGACGGGATTGTGTGAGTGTCTCTATAGCTGCTGATTGAATGAATGAATATAAAAGAATACCTGAAAATTACTTTCTCCACCAGTTGCAGTGGCTCACGCCTGTAATCCCACCACTTTGGGAAGCTGAGGCCAGTGGATAACAAGGTCAAGGGTTCGAGGCCAGCCTGGCCAACATGGTGAAACTCTGTCTCTACTAAAAATACAAAAAATAGCCGGGCATTGTGGCGCACGCCTGTAATCCCAGCTACTTGGAAGGCTGAGGTGGAGAACTGCTTGAACCCGGGAGGCAGAGGTTGCAGTGAGCCAAGATCATACCACTGCATTCCAGCCTGGGTGACACAGATTCAAACCATTGGATTTGGTAACTTCTTCTGTGAGAACAGCCACTCTAATCTATACTCTTATCTCTGGACATCTGTAACTTCAGACCAATCAAACCATAAGCACATCCAACCAATCAGAACCCAGGAGATCCCTGATGCCCACCACGGGGTCACTCAGAAGGTTGTTTATGCAACCATCAGAGTGCAGTAAGCAGATTGTAGAGCACTGATGTGGCCCTGTGTCAACAACACATCTTAGTGCTTATCAGCACTTTCAAGAATCTCCGGCTTTCTTCTGCTGTGTTATTAGTAGTCCATCTTGTCCCCATATTTGTTAGTGTTCCATTGCCTTGATTTTTTCCTACCATCTAAACTTCAGGACAATGTGTCTAAGCCACAGGAGCTATCCACATGGTAAAAGCGATTGATCATTAATTAATTGTAATAAAAATATTGTGCCTGCTTAAAAAACAAGGTAAGTGGAATTTATTTAAGAATTTGAGCGCTGCAGTGTTTCCAGTTTCAAGATGGCCGCCTGAGCTGTTTAGTGAAACTTCTTCCACCTTTCTCCATCCCTCTACGTGTTTTTTTTTTTTTTTTCTGAACCTGGATGTGACGTATGAAAGGACTGGACGGAAATAGAATCAAAGGCATTCTAAAATGGCTGACCGTACACTGAAGGATGCACACAGCATTGGCTGCACCAACCCTCAATATCTGGTGGAAAAGATCATTCAAATGCGAATGTATGAGTCCAAGTACTGGACAGAAGAGTGCTTTGGACTTATGGCTGAATTTACAGTCGATAAAGCTATGGAGTTAATGTTTGTGGGTGGCGTCTATGGTGGCAACATAAAACCAACACCCTTTCTGTGTTTAATCTTGAAGATGCTTCAAGTTCAATCCAAGAAAGGTATCATTGTAGAGTTTATCAAAAATGAAGATTTCAAGTATGTTTGCGTGTTGGGGGCACTTTACACGAGGCTGACGGGCACTGCCATCGATTGCTATTAAGTACTTGAAGCCTTTGTACAATGACTATGGAAAAGTCAAGAGCCAGAACCAAAATGGGGGTTTGAATTGATGCATGTAGGTGAGTTTACGGATGAACTAGTGCTCAGTGAGAGAGTCTGTGATATCATTCTGCCCTGGCTACAGAAACGCTAGGTATTAGAGGAAGCTGAGCAGCTGGAGCCTCGAGTTAGTGCTCTGGAAGAGGACGTGGACAGCGTGGGGTCCAGTGAAAAGGAAGAAGAGGAGGATGAGAAGTCGGAAAGAGTGCCATCACCTGATCACCGCCGGAGAAGCTACGGAGACTTGGACAAGCCCCGTCGCTCTCCCACACTGCCCTACAGAAGGAGCAGAAGTCTGTCTCCCAGAAGGCGGAATCAATCTCCCAAAAGGAGAAGCCTCTTCCCCCGCCGAGAAAGGCATCGGAGCAAGATTCCCCCGCCGAGAAAGGCATCGGAGCAAGAGTCCCAGACATCACCGCAGCAGATTCTGAGATAGGCGGCACAGATCCTGTTCCAAGTCCTCAGGTTCTCACCGTAGTCACAGATACAGGAGTCACTCAAAGTCTCCCGAAAGGTCTAGGAAGAGTCACAGGAAGAGTTGGAGAGGGAATGAGTAATGGACTCAGTTTGGTTTTAGTCCACATAGGCTCCTGTGGGTATGAGAATATCTGTCTATGTGGAAGGATTAGGATCTCCCCAGGCAGCTATATTTTAGTTTTTTCTTATCACGTTTCTCAACCTTTATTTTCAATGAAGGAGGTGCTGACTTTTGTATCTCTCTTTAATCATAATCAACAACAGTTTCTGACCCAACTAATTTTGACTGTATTCAAACTTATGAGGGTAGAAAGGATCTGAAGGTTGGGGATATGAATGACAAGGATAGGATGTGGCCACCTGATAACCCTTTCCCTTTTTATTAAACCAGACACACCTGTAAAAAAAAAAAAAAAATTTGAAAAGAGCAAAAACCTAATTAGGTCATGCACAAAGGGTAAAGACAGGCGACTTGAAGAATGCAGTTTCTCTCCTGTAGGCTCTTGCCTGGAGCCTTGCCACCTCTTGATCTGCTTGTGTGGTGTTTTCTTTTCTCCTTAATCTCCAAAGGATGCATCTTCATGCTCTGGACAGGAAAGAGGCCAGCAATAGGGTGAATGTTGGAGAAAGCCAGAAAGGGGAAGGGGAGTTCTTTCAAGTCAACACAGGATGGGCTTACACACAATGAAAATGAAGCTCCCCACTGCCACTAACAAGATTATTTCTCACCGTGTTTAACCACCAAAGGGGTCTATGCAAAAGCTGGTATTGATGCAGTTCTGAGTGGGTTCTGCTTTTATTGACATGACTTCCATGCTTTTCCAAATACTGCATCTTTTTTTTTCTTCCTGGATCCAGGGTTAGCCATCAGGATGCGACTGTGTGGGCAACCTTAGTATTTCTGAAAGTGACAAGTATTTGTTTTCTTTCTTTCTTTCTTTCTTTCTTTTTGTCTTTCTGAGGGGAGGGAGGGAGGTGGGGAAGGGGGGAAGAGGAAGGTAATGAAGTAGGAATTAAAGGAAGAATTAAGAAGTAAGGAATAGAAGGTCTCAACTTCTTCTTCCTTTTTCCTTCCTTCTTTCTCCTTCCTTCCTTCCTTCTTCCTTCCTTCCTTCCTTCCTTCCTTCCTTCCTTCCTTCCTTCCTTCTTCTTTCTTTCTTCTTTCTTTCTTTCTTTCTTTCTTTCTTTCTTTCTTTCTTCTTTCTTCTTCCTTCCTTCCTTCCTTCCTTCCTTCCTTCCTTCCTTCCTCCTTCCTCCTTCCTTCCTTCCTTCCTTCCTTCCTTCCTTCCTCTTTTCTCTCTCTCTCTTCTTCTTCTCTTGTCTTTCTTTCTTTCTCTCTTTTTTTTTTCTTTCTCTTTTTTTTGAGAGATGGAGTCTTGCTCTGTTGCTAGGTTAGAGTGCAGTGGCGCAATGTCAGTTCACTGCAACCTCTGCCTCCCGGGTTCTGCCTCAGTTTCCCAAGTAGCTGGGACTATAGGTGGATGCCACCATGCCCAGCTAATTTTTGTATTTTTAGTAGAGACGGGGTTTCACCATGTTGGCCAGATGGTCTCGATCTCTTGACCTCGTGATCTGCCTGCCTCGGCCTCCCAAAAAGCTGGGATTACAGGCATAAGCCACCATGCCCGGTCTCTGTTTTTGACATAGAAGCAGTGGAGTTGCTGGTGAGGAGAACACAAAGGTAGATCAAAAACTTTGACACTTGCCTATTGGTTTTTCAATATTACCCACCTTTTCTTTTTTGAAAAATAATGAACTTAGATGTTTTCTTGGGGGTCTCTATATGAGTTTTTCTCTTTACAGATTCACCAATGAGAGCTTATGAACACACTCAAGTGTGTCCAGTTTTCTCCTACCATGTTATTAACAGTCCATCTCTTCCTCACCTTTGTTACTGTTTCATTGCCTTGATTTCTTTGGTCCAACTTAAACTCCAGGACAAGCCAAAGGGGTTATCCAAAGGTCTCTGTTTTACTACCTTTTTTGTTTCTTTGTTTTTTAAAGGATTATCCTCGCAATCAACCAACAAACCAATTGCCTGAACCAATGGGAGGTAAGTGCCAAGTGGCACAAAGAGAGCAGAATATTCCAAAGGCTCCCGTGCACCTGCAAGTCTGGTGGCCGGCTATGGTAAGTAAGTGCTTCTTTGTTTGTGAGCCTTCTAGAGAGAACTGTCCCCACAGCAGTCATTGGGAGTGTACTTGAGAGGATTTTAAGTAAATATCACCATGAGGCCAATGTGTGCGAACTGTCAATTTGTATTTCTGTGATGTGTGGTTGTGCTGAAGCAGGCATCATGAATCATTCAGGATTACCCTTATGGAGAGCCTCTAATTCTGCCTGAAGGATTAGGGAAACAAGGTTCAAATGCCATTCATCAGCCCTGTCTTTCAGGGAGCACTAGTAAAGTCATCCTGTGCCTGACCTACAGTTGAAGCACTCCATTTCCAAGTCTCAGAGAAAGGTCACCTAAAGGTAATGGAATATTTTTGTCAAGGTAGCGCAGTCCTGCTCCCTAAGCTGGCTTGAGAAAATACTCTCTGGGACAGAAGATGGGGAGGAGGGGAGACTCTTAGGGAGAAGAGAGACAATGGTTCATTGCTCTGGGCATTTCTGAAAAAGGTCTTCCTCAATCATAGGTATTTTTTTTTTTTTTTTTGAGACGGAGTCTTGCTCTGTCGCCCAGGCTGGAGTGCAGTGGCCAGATCTCAGCTCACTGCAAGCTCTGCCTCCCGGGTTTACGCCATTCTCCTGCCTCAGCCTCCCGAGTAGCTGGGACTACAGGCGCCCGCCTCGTCGCCCGGCTAGTTTTTTGTATTTTTTAGTAGAGACGGGGTTTCACTGTATTAGCCAGGATGGTCTCTATCTCCTGACCTCGTGATCCTCCCGTCTCGGCTTCCCAAAGTGCTGGGATTACAGGCTTGAGCCACCGCGCCCAGCCAATCATAGGTATTAATGCTGCTTTAAAGAGTATTCCTACTGAAATGCAATGTTAAAATCTTCTCAAAGGAGAGTACATTCACCATCAAGTGGATGCTAAACAGACGAATAGGAGGTGTTTTTTCAACAAGTAGTTTGCAATTCCCTTCCTTTTGTGTCCTCTCGGTTCAGGCCTTTGGACAGTATCTGTATCTTTTTGGTGCTTGGCAACCTTAATTATTCTCTGTTAATCACTCTGGGTGTTTGATTTGATTTATATTTAAATACTGAACAAACTTTTACAGAGCAGTGGACATTATGGAATCATTAAGAATGAGAATAAGAAGTTCAATGTAAAGAATGTATATACCCAAAGGAATATAAATCATTCTATTATAAAGACACATGCACACATGTGTTCATTGCAGCATTATTCACAATAGCAAACTAAATGCTAATCAATGATAGACTGGATAAAAAAATGTAGTACATATATATCATGGAATACTATGCAGCCATAAAAAATAATGAGATTATGTCCTCTGCAGAAACATGGATGAAACTGGAGGCCATTATTCTTAGCAAACTAACACAGAAACAGAAAACCCAATATTGCATGTTTTCCCTTATAAGTGGGAGCTAAATGATGAGAACACATGGGCACATAGAGGGGAACAACACACACGGGCCTGTTGGAGAGTAGAAGGTGGGAGGAAGGAGAGGATCAGGAAAAATAACTAATGGGTACTAGGCTTAATACCTGTGTGATGAAATAATCTGTACAACAAACCTCCATGACAAAAGTTTACCTAACAAACCTGTACTTGTACCCCTGAACTTAAACTAAAACTTAAAAAAATGAATGAAATAAGGTCAGGAGATCGAGACCATCCTGGCTAACACGGTGAAACCCCGTCTCTACTAAAAAATACAAAAAACTAGCCGGGTGAGGTGGCGGGCGCCTGTAGTCCCAGCTACTCGGGAGGGTGAGGCAGGAGAATGGCGTAAACCCGGGAGACAGGGCTTGCAGTGAGCTGGGATCCGGCCACTGCACTCCAGGCTGGGCGGCAGAGCGAGACTCCGTCTCAAAAAAAAAAAAAAAAAAAAAGAAAATGAATGAAATAGCGTAGGTTTGGGATTTTAATATTTGCTGTTGGCTTCAGTGACTTGCACCAACTATTTTGTAATTGTTGTGAAGATATTTTCGTCATGGCAGACAGCTTTTGGCACAGTGGATCACTCCTGGACATGCTTTTACTCTTGGCCTCTCGCATGGCGTCCTGCTCTGGCTCTCCTCCTATCCCACCTCCCTGGCTGCTTCATGTTGGAATGCCCTAAGCCTCTTCTCTTCGGCCCCTTCTGTTCTCTCTCTCCCTTTTTTTTTTTGAGGCGGAGTCTTGCTTTGTCACCTAGGCTAGGGTGCAACAGTGTGATCTCAGCTCACTGAAACCTCCACTTCCCAAGTTGAAGTGATTCTCATGCCTCCGCCTCCCGAGTAGCTGGGATTATAGGCACCCACCACCATACCTGGCTAATTTTTGTATTTTTAGTAGAGACAGGGTTTCAGCATGTTGGCCAGGGTCTCAAACTCCTGACCTCAAGTGATCCGTCCACCTCAGCCTCCCAAGGTGCTGGGATTACAGGTGTGAGCCACTGCACCCAGCCCCTTATGTTCTCTATCCATACTTGTGCGTTAGTGATTCATCTTGCCTTATGCACTTAAGCATCATCTAGACACTGGTGACTCCAAAATTTACGATTCCAGACTGGACCTTTCTTTTGAACTCTAAACTCATATTTTGACCTGCTTCCTCAAGATTCCCACTTGGGTTTTCAAATTTAACCTGTCTAAAACTGACATCCAAATGATCACCTCTCCAAACCTACTCCCACTACAGCCTTCCCAGTCTCAGCTCACGGAAATGCTACTATTATCATTTCCTGGGCCAAAAGTCATTTATACCCCTAGCACAGATCTGTCTCACGAACTCCACACTCATACATTCAGTTGCCAACTCGACTTCTCTACTTGAGTGTCTCACAATAGTCACAAACTTCTATCTAAGGCTAACTCCTCCAAGCACACCCCAGCTGTGGCCCCCTTCATGGCTCCTTGATGGATGCTAATTTTACCTTTGCCTAAGTCAAAAATCATGGAGTTATCCTTGACTTTTTTCTTTCTTCCACATCCACATTCAAACTGTCAGCAGATCCTGTTGACTAAGACTTCAGAGCTTATCTACACCTTTATTGCTTCTCACTCCTCCTCCCTGTTTCTAACCATATCACCTTTCTCATGGTAGTGCCTATTGTGTTTTTTTTTTTTTTTTTTTGAGAATATTTCAGGACACATGGAAATTATGTAAAATTTATTTTATTTGCTGAGACAGGGTCTCACTCTGTTGCCCAGGCTGGAGTGCAGTGGCATGATCTTGGCTCACTGCAACCTCTGCCTCCCAGGCACAAATTATTCTCCTGAGTAGCTGGGACTACAGGTGTGTGCCACCACGCCTGACTGATTTTTGTATTTTTTGTAGAGATGGGGTTTCATCATGTTGCCCAGACTGGTCTCAAACTCCTGGGCTCAAGCGATCTGCCAGCCTCAGCCTCCCAAAGTATTGGGATTACAGGCCTGAGCCACTGTGCCCAGCTGATATTTCAAAGATCTTTAGTTTTAGTCTTTTCACTCTTTATGGTGTCTTCTGATGAAGTTCTTCACTGCAGTGTGGTTGAATTTAACAACTGTATTTTCTATGGTTTGTTTTTATATGTTGTGTTTTAAAAAGTATTATTTATCTTGAGGTCATTAAGATATTTGCCTATTTCTCCTTTTATGAGTTGTGTTGTTTTGCCTTATAAATTTAGGTATTTTAATCAACCTGGAATTGGCATTTGTGTATAGTATATTTCTTAATTTCCAAATACCCAAGAGTTTTCTGGTTAACTTTTCATTTTTGACTTGTAGCTTAATTACATTGTGGTGAGATAATGCAAATCTCTATGATAATCTTTGAAACTTGTTGAAACTCGCTTTATAGTTCAGCATGTGGTCAATCTGTGCACAAGTTTGCAAAGAACATGTATTCCCTGGTAACTGGGTGAAGCATCCTACATGTGTCTATTAGGTAAGACTTGTTGATTATGTTGTTCAAAACTTTCTTATTCATTCTTATTTTTATGTGCTAGATATGTCAGTTATCGAATGAGTTATTGAATGAGTTGTGTGAAAAATCTTTCACTATGATTCCGGATTGTTTTTTCTTATAATTTTGCCAGTTTTTGCATTATGTATTTTAAGACTGTGCTATGAGGTACAAACAGCTATGCAATTGTTATATCTTCTTTGTGACTTTATTTTCTCATATTTATGAAGAGATCTTTTACAAATTAAATAGTTGAGATTAATATATCTTATACCATATACTTTGCTTTTGGCCAATACTTAAATGCATTTTCTTTTCCATCCCTTTATTTTTCACCTCTCTATATCTTGTTTTAGATGTGCTGTTTGCAAACGGCTTATTGTCAAATTTAATTTCATTTTATCTGCTTTTATTAGTCTGTTCTCATGTGCTAATAAAGACATATAAGAGACAGGGTAATTTATAAAGGAAAGAGGTTTAATTGACTCACAGTTCCACATGGCTGGGAGGCCTCACAATCATGGCAGAAGGCAAAGGGGAAGCAAGACATGTCTTACATGGCAGCAGGCAAGACAGCTTGTGTAGGTGAACTCCCATTTATAAACCCATCAGATCTCATGAGACTTATTCAGTGCCACGGGAACAGTATGGGGGAAATTGTTGCCAGGATTCAATTATGTCCACCTGGCCCTGCCCTTGACACATGGGGGTTATTACAATTCAATGTGAGATTTGAGTGGGGACACAGAGCCAAATCATATCACTGGTATACCAATCTTTGCCTTTTAATGAGAAGCATTCAGTCTATGAATTATAAATGTAATTGCCCATGTATATGTATTTAAATCTTTTATAGTATTTTTTATTTTCTATTTGTCCCTTCTTTCTCTTATTTCTTGCCTTTTTTCTCATTCTGTTTTTTTCCTCTACTTGGAATTTGTATATGTTATTTCCATTTTGTCACTAGCCTAGAAATTAAAATGTTCTTATTAGTTTAACAATGTGTAAGTTAAATGATATCTTCATTTTCCTCTCAGAGTTACAAGAACCTTAGAACACAGCAACTGCAATTATATTTCTCCTAATTTATCTGATATCATTGTCTTGCATTTTAATTCTATTTTTTATACCTCTCAGGACATTTTAATTGCCTGGTGTCATCTTAGTTTTGATTTCCCACATTATAATATATTCTATCTTGAAGCTTAGAGATTCTTTCTTGTAGTCTGGAATTACTTTTCTTTTTCCTGAAGTACAGCCTTTAGAATTTTTTTTTGTGGGTCTGTTGGTGGCAAACTCTCTGGTTTTGCATGTCTGAAAATGTGTTTGTTTTGTCCTCATTCTTGGATGATATTTTTGCTGGGTATAGAATTCTAATTTAATAGTCTTTTTCTTTTTCCCCAGCACATCAAGGATGTAATTTCAATGTCTTCTCTTGCTGCAGTTGAGAAGCTAGCTGTTGCTTTGTCACTCCTTTGAGGATTATCTATCATTTCTTTTTGGCTACCTTAAAAATCTTTTTTCTTTGATATTTTGCATATTCACTATGATATGTGTAGCTGTGGAATTATTTTTATGTATCTTGCTTTAGATTCACTTGTCTTCTTCAATTGGAGTGATGTCTTTTATCAGTTCTGCAAAGTTCTTCTCAATTGTCTCTTTTACATATTGTGTCTTCTACATTACTTTTCTTTCTTCCTCTAGGACTCTGATTAGACCCTAAAAATTGGGAACATTATTAGTCCTCTATCTTATCCTCATCTTTCTTATTCTCTCTTTCTTGTCTCTGTAACTTTATCTCTCTTGCTTCAGTCTGAATAATTTCTTCAGAATCATCTTTCAGTTCATTAATTCTTTCTTCACCTGTGTCTACTCCGTTCTTACACCTGTCTTTTGATTTAATCTTCATTATTCTTATTTTTATTTCTAACAGGTTTATTTAATTATTCAAATCTGTGTAATAATTCTTTATACATTTTTAGGCCCTCCCAATGTTTTCAATTTTGTCCTTTCTTGATTAGACATAGTAAACTTAATTATTTAATATTCTGCTTCTGATAATTGCAGTATCTGAAAACTTCCATGGTCTTTGTCTTCTGACTGCTGTGCCTTCTGTTTCTCCATCAAGTGTTTAGTGACTGTTTCCCTCTGAGCTGCTCATGATCCATGGAATCTTATTTTTGGTAATTCTTTGATGTGGGGGGTGAAGGAGAGTCTCTTCAGAGAGTATTTATATATGCTTACTGTACTTTATTGATCTTGGGATTACTTTAAATACATTCTCAATATGAGATATTTAAAAAAATTTATTCCTCTCTCTCTGTCTCAATATTTAGATACAATAAATTCAAACTACAAATCCACATTGGGGCTAGCCTGTCACGAGAACTCAGGATCTGGTATTCCCATTCTCCCTAGCCTCTGCTCTGGGGAAAAGGTTGTTATCCCTCTTTGTAGACCTTTAGGGGGAATTTATTTCCGGCTCATTGTTACAATGAGAGTATAACCCTCTGAGTTTTAATCTGCAGATAAGAAAGTGCCCACCTTGGGCAGGTCCTGGCCTTCATCTCCCATATCTTTTACCCCATACAGATTTGCCAGCTCATTGATTCTTTTAAGGAGATGACATTTCTTTTCATGCAGAATTTTAGTTGTTTTCAGCAAGGGGGTCATTTGAGGAGACCAGTACACCATGTTTCCAGCATGTACCCATTTCATTTTTAAATAGTGAAAATTATAGGACATAATACCTCTCCCAGAGCTTTTACTCTCTTATTTCAAAAATACTTATTAGCATATCTGTCCCACTCTATATGTGTATGTATACATATATATATAAAACTTTATATATGTGTGTATATATATATAGAGGTAACTGTATATATGTAGGTACTATATGTGTGTGTGTGTGTGTGTGTAATTTTTGCCCTGGATACATTGAGATGTGATTCCATAGATTTCAACACCTAGTAAGTACTGATGAAAAGTTCAGTTCTGAAAATATTTATCGATACTTAGCCCTTGCAAGTAACATGCTATACTTGTGACTGGGGTGTGCTGAAGAGAGATGAATGGCATCATTCCTCCCCTCTGGAAGCTCCAAATCTAGTATTGGAGATAGGCATTACAACTTTTTAAAAAGTTTTATTTTTACAGACAGGGTCTTACTCTATTGACCAGGCTGGGGTGCAGTGGTGTGACCACAGCTCACTGCAGCCTTGAACTCTAAGGCTCAAGTAATCCTTCTGCCTCAGCCTCCCAAGTAGCTGGGACTACACTCATGGGCCACCACACCCAGCTAATTAAGAATTTTTTTTTAGAGATTGGGTCTTGCTATGTTGCCCAGATTGGTCTCAAACTCCTGGGTTCAAGCAATCCTCCTGTCCCAGCCTCCCAAAGTGCCGAGATTACAGGCACAAGCCACTGTGCCCAGCCAACATTAACTTTTATACTGAAGAACCCAGTGATAAATGCTGTAGTGGAGGATGTATGACAAAGAACAGCAAGATTATAGGTGTGGAACAGACTGGGTGGGGGCAAGAGTGAGGGCATTTATGAGAGAGGTTGTAGCTGTTTGAGCAAAGATATGGAAATGGGAAGATGCAGGACATGCTGGGAAAACGCTGAGTGTCCTGAGTGGGTGAACCAGAGTGTAGGTGTGTGTGCTTGTGGCCATGTGTGTGAGCATGTGGGCAGCAACTGTGATGCTGAGGAGATGGTGATGGGCATCATGGTAAAAAGAAAGGCTGGAAAGGAGTGTATTAGCCACAGTTCTTGGAGAAGCAGAACTTGGAGAACGTGTGTGTGTGTGTGTCAGTGTGTGTGTTGGCTCAAGTGATTGTGGATGTCTTGTGAGTCCAAAATCTGATGAGGGAGGTCTGCAAACTGGAGACTCAGGGAAGGGCTGTCATTTGAGCATGAAGGCTCTCTGCTAGAAAACCAGGGAGAGCTCCTGCTGCAGATGCAGTCTGAAGGTGTCTGTGGAGAAGCTCCTCTTGCTTGAGCAAGTTCAGTCTTTTTGTTCTATTCTGGACTTCAACTGATAAGATGAGGCCCACCCACATTAGGGAGGGTGATCTGCTTTAATCAAAGTCCACTGATTTAACTATTAATCTCCCTCCAAAACACCCTCCCAGAAACATCCAGAATATTATTTGACTGAATATCCGGGCACCATGGCCAGGTGAAGTGGACACATAAGATGAATTGTCATAGGTAGGTTGTAGCAAAACTGTAGAAGAGTTTAAATGCCATTATGAAGAGATGGGATCCTCTCCTCTATTCAGTTGAAAGATGGAACTATTTTGAGTAGGACGATAACCCAGATAAATGTACCAAGGGTAGGCAGGAGGGCAGAGAAAAATACTCCAAAGAGTGAGACATTGTCCTTGGGAAAGGATGGAATGGATTCTGTCTACTGTTAGTTTTGGGTCTGTGGATGAATGATTTCATTCCTAGAGTTCGTTTTCTCATTTGAAAAATGAGAACAAAAACAAGCTGAATGTGGTAGTGCACGTCTATAGTCCCAGCTACTTGGGAGGCTGAGGCAGGAGGATTGTTTGAGTCTGGGAAATCGAGGCTGTAGTCACTATGATCATGCTACTATACTCCAGCCTGGGTGACAGAGCAAGACCCCATCTCTAAAACAAGCAACAAACAAACAAAACAAAATGAGAACAAAACCGGGATTTGCTTCGCAGTGTTGTGAACACCTTATTGAAGAATGTGTGCTCACTGCCTGCCTGTGCCTTCCAGCTCCGGTGAGCTAGCAGATGTGGATTGAGAATGACTCTGTAGTAGACAGCCTTCAAGGTGGCCCCCAGGGGCCCCTGCTGCCTGTTGTATCAGGCCTGGTCTGCAAGACCAACAGTATTTGGCAGAAGTAATGTGCCACTTCTGAGATTAGGTTATAAAAGACTTGGGCTTCTACCTTGAGCATTCTCCACTCATTGCCTCTCCATCCTTCTTGGATCCCCAGCTTCTGGGGAAGCAGCTGCCACTCTAGGGAGAGGCCTTGGTGGGAAGACACTAAGGCCTCAAACCAACAGCCAGAGAGGAACTTAGAGCCAATGCCATGTGGGGGAGCTTGGAAGACACTGTTGAATTGTCATGTAACTGTGTCCTGGTTGACTGCTTGATTCCACCCTCATGAGTGACCCAGCTTAGCCACTTCTGGATTCTAGACCCACAGAGAAAACGTTCCTTGAGAGAAAAATGTTTGCTGTTTTAAGCTGCTAAGTTTTGGTAATTCATTATGCATCAGTGGATTGCTAGTAGAATGCCACTGGCATTCAGCAAATGCCTGCAATTTTGGAATATGCGAGGTGCAAGGAGGGAGCAGGGTCTTAGCACTTTATACTTTTCCAGGTAGAGTTGGTGCCTCTCGGGGCACAGGGGAAAAGCGACTTCAGATGGGGTGTAGCTTATGAGAAGAGAAATCTGGAAAGAAAAAGAGGAGAGTTAGGGCATGAATATTCTCTGATGACCTTGAGAACATGTGTGTGTGATACCCAAGACAAGGCTGAGAAAGTAAGGCTGTGCCCTTGACACAGTACAAAGGAATTAAGTGGCAGGCTTACGTGCACAGTGACCCTGGGCAGCACCCCCACCGTGACATACATGCACACACACATGTGCACACACATGCACGCACACATGCATGCACATGCATGCACACACATGCACACACACACACATGCATACACTTTTTTTTTTGATGGAGTCTCACTCTGTCACCCAGGCTGGAGTGCAGTGCTGTGATCTCAGTTCACTGCAACAGCCGCCTCCCAGGTTCAAGCGATTCTCCTACCTCAGCCTCCCAAGTAGCTGGGATTACAGGCATCCATCATCATGCCCGGCTAATTTTTTTGTAGTTTTATTAGAGACAAGGTTTCACCATGTTGGTAAGGCTGTTTTTGAACTCTGGAACTTGAGCTATCTGCCCGCCTCGGCCTCCCAAAGTGTTAAGATTACAGGCGTGAGCCACCGTGCCCGGCCACATGCACACACTTTGAATGATCATCCTAGGCTTCCGCTTGCCTGTACTGAACTTGTGTGTGAACTAGAGCAAGGTTCTCTTCTGGACGGACAGTCAATTTAGAACAAGGAGCCACCCCTAGGCATCCTTGGGCCTCCAGGCACATGGCTTGGCAAGGAGACTACACCCTTGTGTGGGGAAAAAGCATCCCTTCTTCCACGTGGACACATGCCAGTGCCAAGGCTCAGGGCTTGGGAAACAAAACACAGGCTGGATCTCAGACTGCACTTTCCCCTGTGTCAGCTGCCTTGTGCAATGCACAAACCGGACAACTGTACTAGAGCTTGCAGCCACCTGAATGCTTCTGTAAAATGCTGCTAGACATTTGTATGATTTTGGTTCAGGGGAGGCAGGAGGGCTAGGGGTTTTTAGCATCAGAATCAGTAAAGAGTAATTCTGTTTTGTGGAGTTGTGGCTCGTTATGGACTCTGGACAGTGAGGAGTGTCCATGCCCTGATGATTACCTGTGTGGGACAACAGTGATGATTCTTGTGTTTTCCTGTCCCCTGAGGATGGCATGCAGAGATGCTGCGGGGCTGCAGGAGGCCGGCCATCCAGGTACATGTGAATAGCAGCCAGGTGTTCACCCCAAGCTGCTCTCTGCCTTGAAGAAATCCAAGGTGCCTTCCAATTTTTAAAATCAAAATGCCAACTTTCTGTTCTTGCCTTTCCTGCAGATTCCTTGGTTGTATATAAAGCTTAGACAAAGAAGCTCTTAGTGTCTTTACGGTTTTGAACCAAACAAACAAACCCATAAATATAAGGGCCAAAGATCATTGTAGGATGCCACCGACTTGCTTAAAGGTCAGGTATCTGGTTCATGGCTGGTCACATAACATTCAGTGGTGAGAGTGCAGGGAATGTCATTCAAGACTCACATGTTCATTCATCCACCATGGACTAAGGCCAATCATGTGTCATGCGTAGTGGTAGAAATAGGGATCTAAATAGATATTTCTAATACAAAACCCTCTTATTGAGAAACTTTCTCATGTGTCTTGGCCACTAGAAAAACATGGTGGGTCTAGAGAAAGAAAAATACTTTTCTTCTTTCAAAGAGAACACATTAACCTGTTTTATATTTGTAATCATTTGGCAGCTGGTATCTAGGTTGAAGGCAGCTGGCTTACATAAGATGAGCGATAAAGAAAATGCATTAAAAGGAATTTGTGCAGATTTCCACTTTGTAGTGAGTGGCAAGAAACCAAAACAAAACACAGCAAAACAAAAACTCCACAAGTCTAACTAGCAGTGAAAAGCTTGGGATTCCAGTGGTATTTGTAGTCTTTTGAATTAATCTACAGGTAAAGGACTTGAACCAGTAGGTCAAAAGTGACTGGGCATAGTGGAATACAGAAATGGGCGCCGAGGACAGAGACGGCCCAAGGTCTTACACAGATCAGGAGCACCAGCAAACTTTGAGTCACTTTGAGAATTTTGAAAGGAAATGTAAAGTAGTGGCCCTGAGGATAGGATTAAATGTAATCATCATATGTTTTATGGAAGGGTAAATGGCAAAACCATAGTGTAAGCAAGAAAGGCTGATTTCATGTATAATGCACATTCTCTGAAGTAATATTTAGAAGCCAGAAAAAATGGATACGTTTTGGGAAGGGGAATGTAATAAAACCCCACATCAACAGCAGATTATTTTATCACATGGAGTTGATGCACCATGAAAAATGGATGAGAAGTGCGGTACCTCCTGTTGCAATTGTGTAGAACATGTGGGCAGCTACAAAGCAGAGCTGTCTCCCATGAGAATGTGCAGCATTAGGTTACAGCCATGGCTGGACCAATGTGGGGACAGCTCCTGCAGGCTCGGCGCAGTGGAAGGTGGGGGGTGGGCCACGGGTGGGGGAAGTGGGAGTGCATAGGGAGAGGCCTCTGGCAAGGAGCTTTCTGAGACTGCCTGGTGGAGAGTTTATACCTGGTTATACCAGGAAATGCCCTATCTGTCTTCTGCTGATTCACTATTTGAACTTTAAAATTTGGTAATTACAAGGGCAACAACTTCACATTCATTTTGGTCACTTTTATAAATTTAGGTAAATTCACTATTTGGGGGGCTATTGCCCAGGACAAATAAAGTGGGTTAACAGAATGTGGGAGATGCTTTTGAGCACGTGCTCCTGCTTTGTACAGATTCTCCTGTTTGGCCAGGCACGGTGGCTCGAACTTGTAATCCCAGCACTTTGGGAGGCTGAAACAGGAGGATTGCTTACTTCCAGGAGTTTGAGACCATCTTGGGCAACACAGTGAGACCCTGTCTCTACAAAAAATAAAAAAATTAGCCAGATGTGATATGCATGCCTGTGGTCCTGGTTACTCAGGAGGCTGAGGTGGGAGGATGACTTGAGCCCAGGAGGTGGAGGCTGCAGTGAGCTGTGATTGTGCCACTGAAGTCAGCCTGGGTGAGAGGGAGATCATGTCTTGAATAATCAAAAAGAAGATTCTCCTGGTAGATCTAGGTCTGGGATAGTCTACATTTATTGCCACAATTTCTGTTCCTTCTTTTTCTTTTTGTTTGTTTTTTGAGTCGGAGTCTCACTTTATCACCCAGGCTGGAGCGCAGGGGCACGATCTCAGTTCACTGCAACCTCTGCCTTCCAGGTTCCCAGGTTCAAGCAATTCTCCTGCCTCAGCCTCCCAAGTAGCTGGGACTACAGGCATGCACTGCCATACCCAGCTAATTTTTTTTGTACTTTTTAGTAGAGATGGGGTTTCACCAGGTTGCCCAGGCTGGTCTCAAACTCCTGACCTCAAGTGATCTGCCCACCTCAGCCTCCCAAAGTGCTGGGATTACAGACCTGAGCCACCACACCCAGCCTGTTCCTTTTTAAAGCACACACACACACACACATACACACACACACGAACAATGCATAATAATTATGCAAAATAAACTTAAACTCAAAATGTCTAATTTTGTCATCAACTATTAAGTGCTGTTAGTCATGATTTAATCTAATCTTACGTTCAGACTTGACAAAAACAACTCTGTCTTTCTCAGCTCTAAAATCTTATTCTGGAAGTGGACCACAAATCTGAGACGGTAGCAAACCTGGTGTCCAAAGCCCCATTGGGATTTGTCTTCTCTTTCTAGTCATTCATCTGTCTTGGTCTCACATAGACTCTCCTTTGCTTTGGCTGTTCTATCTAGTTAAGAGACAAGCTTTAGTCGACTTGACTGTTAAGTGTCTTCACCCAGGACAAAAATCTATCTTCTTTTGATCTTTTAGTATCTTCTCTGAAGATGCATGTCAGGTAACAGGGCTCCTTTATATAGCAAGTGCTATATAAAGCCTATTTTGTACTCCTTCCTTCCTGCAGCATTTTTCTGAATATATATTTTTTCAATCAGAAAACTTCTAGCCAGATTTATTCTATACCATTTCACTTTTCTTTCCATGATAATCAATAGATTATAGAGAGAAAGATGTTGATTTAAAAATGGTGAAAATGGCCAGACACAGTGGCTCACACTTGTAGTCACAGCATTTTGGGAGGCCGAGGCAGGTGGATCACTTGAGGTCAAGAGTTCAAGACCAGCCTGGCCAACATGACAAAACTCCGTCTCTACTAAAAATACAAAAATTAGCCAGGTGTGGTGATGCACACCTGTAATTCCAGTGACTCAGGAGGCTGAGATATGAGAATTGCTTGACCCGGGAGGCAGAAGCTGCAGTGAGTTGAGATTGTACCACTGCACTCCAGCCTGGGCAACAGAGAGAGACTCCATCTCAAAAAAAAACGTTGTGGAATTGTGGTATGGAGATGATAACTGAGATTTTTAACTTGTTTTCTGACTCCTATTAGGGGGCATTTTAAGAAGAAAGAGGCTATAACTTGCTTCCTTTTATGTTCCCTAGAAAACGTAACACATTAAACAAACTGTACATACTTTTAAAATATGGCATTCCCCAGACCAGTGTTTCTCAGCACCGACTATACAGAAGTATTTGTCTAGGAAGCTTTAAAATACATTGATGCTCAAATCTTACCTCATAGCAATTAATTCGGGTGTGGTTTTCTTTGTATTTGTCCTGCTTGGAATTTGTTGAGCTGTTTGACTCTATAGATTGACATCTTTCATCAGTTTTAGAAAATTTTCAGTTGTGATTCTTTCAAATACTGTTTTTTACCCATTTTCTTCTGTTTCTGAGGTTGCAGTTATACATTTGTTAGATCATTTGACTATATCTCATGTGTCCTTTGTTTTCTGTTATTTTTTTTTCTCTGTGTACTTTTTAAAAAAATATTTTTAAGTTCACCTGTTTTTGAGTTTGCCAATCCTGGGTTCTAACTTGCCAGTCTGATGTTAAACCTAACCAATGAATTCTTACTTCCAGATATTTTAATTTTTAATTGTAGAGCATCCTTTGATTCTTTTTTATATAGAATAAAATATTATTTTATTTAACATATTAACAGCATTTATTTAAAATGCTAGTTCCAACATGTGGATCATCTCTGTTGCTTCAAATGGCTGTTTATTTTCTTCCTCTGATAATTAGCCATTTTTCTGCTTCTTCTCGTGTCATGTAACTTTTTACTTTATGCTGGACACTGTGCATAAAAGGACAGTAGAGAATAAAGTTTGTATTTCTTTGGCCCAGAAGGAATTTATTCTTTGAGGATTTAGTCAGGGATAAGGCATTAGCCAAACAGTTTATCTCTGGTTTAAAATGCTTTAGGCCAGGTGCTGTGGCTCACACCTGTAATCCCAGCATTTTGGGATGCCGAGGCAGTAGGATCCCTTGAGTACATGAGTTTGAGACCAGCCTGGGAAACATAATAAAACCCCACCTCTACAAATAATAAAAAAATTAGCTGGACCTGGTGGTACGTGCCTGTAGTTTCCATTACTCAGGAGGCTGAAGTGGGAGGATTGCTTGAGCGTGGAAGGTTGAGGCTGCAGTGAGCTGTAATCGTGCCATTGTACTCCATCTTGGATGGTGGAGTGAGACCCTGTCTCAAAATAAATAAATGAATAAAATTAAAAAATATAATTTTAGGGTGGAGAAGACACTGTATAGTTTTGTGTTGCTAGCCTGGCAGATCCCTGCCTTCCCCATTTCTGCCTGCCAGGACTACAGGGTAACTTGTCTTCCTTTCAGCAGTTTTGAATTTTGCTGTCTAGTCTGTAGCCCCCTGCTTCTCCCAGCTTTGACAAATACCTATGAAAGAGACTGGCTGTGTTTTTGCAGCAGATGCTCTTCCTTGATGGCAACTTTGTGTTTCCATTACTGTGACACTACACTTTGAAGGGACTTCAGATAGTTGATGGAAAAATTGAATGAAAAGGTAAAGATAAAAGCTGTAAACTTCATTTCTCAACATAAGCTCCATCAGATTCAGACACTTTTGTAAGTAATGATACCAGCCATTCGTCCTCCCCTAAAGGACCAAAGGTCCTGGGAATTTGACCAAGTCAATGCACCTTTTTTTCACTTATTAGTTGAAGAAAAATGAGTTCCATTTAAAGTTTTTTTTTTAAGACTAACAAACAAACACACAAAAGTCACAAGGAGCCAGATCAGGACTGTAAGTTGGATGCCTAAGGCTTTTCATTGAAATTCTCACAAAATTCCCCTTGTTTGATGAGATAAATGAGCAAGAGCATTGTTGCGGTGGAGGACTCTCTGGTGGAGGTTTCCTGGGCATTTTTCTGGTTAAGCTTTGGCTAACTTTCTCAAAACACTCTCATAATAAGCAGGTGTTACAATTTTTGGCTCTCCGGAAAGTTAACAAGTGAAATACCTTGAGCATCCCAAAAAACTGTTGCCATGATCTTTGCTCTTGGCTGGGCTGCTTTTGCTTTGACTCGGCCACTTCTACTTCTCAGTAGCGATAGCTTTGGTTGTGCTTTGTCTTCAGGATGGTACTGGGAAAGCCGTGTTTCACCTCTTGTTACAAATCTTCAAAATGCTTTAGGATCTTGATCCCACTTGTTTAAAATTTCCATTGAAACCTCCTGCTCCTGTACGCAGGTGAGCTGGATGTAACAATTCTGGCACCCACTAAGTGGAAGTTTGCTCAACTTTAATTTTTCAGT
Organism: Rhinopithecus roxellana; assembly: GCF_007565055.1. Classification (NCBI taxonomy): domain Eukaryota; kingdom Metazoa; phylum Chordata; class Mammalia; order Primates; family Cercopithecidae; genus Rhinopithecus; species Rhinopithecus roxellana. The sequence continues at coordinate 84,043,314 of NC_044559.1, forward strand.
CAGAATTGTATAAGCAGAACCAGTTAAGATGTCTGTGGTGTTGGCTATTGTTTCTGCTTTTAATTATCTGTCCTCTTCAATTAGAGCACAAAGAAGATGCATTTTTTCCCCTTGCAAATTGATGTGGATGATCTGATGCTGCTGGTTTCATCTTCAACATTGCTTCCTCCCTTCTTAAAACAAGTTATCCATTTGTAAACTGAAAATTTATTTGGGACACTGTATTCACAAACTGCTTTTAAAGCTGCAGTGATTTCACCATTCTTTTTTCCAAACTTCGCCATCAGTTTGATGTTTGTTCTCACTTTAATTTTTGCAGAATTCATTTGATAGGGGGTCTTTTCAAACTGATGTCTCATCCTTCTTAGGCCCTGAATCTAGATCCTGTTAGATATGGTATAACAAGTTACTATGAGTATATTTTGTTGCAAAATGTTTTTGAAATTCATGCTTGGATTTTTCATAATACACAGCTTGCATGAACTTTTTGAGGGCCCCTCATGTATTTCTGTCTCTTATTTTAAGGATTTCAAATATTCTATGTGCCCCTCTACCAGCAAGTGAACCACAGGGGAAAGGAGTATTGTGCACTTAGGACTTGTGAGGTTTCCAAATTGTCATTTCAGCCTCACACAACCTCCAACAGCTTTCCAGTTTTTCTTTCTCACAGTAATGTCCTTGTATTTAGGCCAGGTTGAGCCTCATCTTGCACTCAGGATAGGCAACCATTCCCAGGGTAGAAAACAGCCAGTGACTGCCCCCTGAACTTGGAAGGGCTCTTCTGTCTTGGGTTGGGTTCAGTTAGTCCCCTTTGCTTTCATAGCTTTCTGATGTCTTGGACAATATGGTTTTAGTGATTTATCTGGCTTCTGAAAGTTGTTGCAGCTGGAACAGTGTTCTTTTGTTTCCTACTGCATCTTACCTGGAAGCACAGTCTAATTAAACCAGACTCTCTCATTGCAAACATTAACTTTGTTAGGTAAATCTTATAAAAGTAGGAAGGGATAGCATAGGAAATAAATAAAAGATGTTATGATTTGGGAAATATGATACTTGAAAGAGTAAGCTCTTTTATTGTACAGTCTTACCCTCTAAAGAAAGGTCTTACTCAGCTATATCCTTACTCTCTGTGGCTATTCATTAGTCCAGTGAAGGTGATGTCTTCATTGCAAAGTAACTAATTGCGCAGCTTAAAGAACTTAGAACACATAACTGAGAAGTCATTACTGAAAAGACTACAAGTGAGAACTGTGAAAACATACAACTATTAAATATACAATAAAAAGTTTCCGGCCGGGCGCGGTGGCTCAAGCCTGTAATCCCAGCACTTTGGGAGGCCGAGACAGGCGGATCACGAGGTCAGGAGATCGAGACCATCCTGGCTAACACAGTGAAACCCCGTCTCTACTAAAAATACAAAAACTAGCCGGGCGAGGTGGCGGGCGCCTGTAGTCCCAGCTACTCGGGAGGCTGAGGCGGGAGAATGGCGCAAACCCGGGAGGCGGAGCTTGCAGTGAGCTGAGATCGGGCCACTGCACTCCAGTCCGGGCGACAGAGCGAGACTCCGCCTCAAAAAAAAAAAAAAAAAAAAAAAAAAAAAGTTTCCATGGGATGAACACACATCATGAGATCTCTTTTCACATGTACTTATTCTTTTTCCATTCTAAACTCTTGCACTGTGTCATAGGTGCATATCATTATGAGTAGAATATGTATAATTTATAAAGTATTTTTGTCCTATGTCTTCAAATATATAATAAACCTGCTTGCATATGGACCAAATATGATAGTGCCCAGAGCAGCACTGCCAAGATACTTTTTTGATTAATTGATTGGTTGAAATTTTCCACTGGCATTTGGTTGATGCATTTAGGCAAAGAGAAAATCCATATTTGATTTACAGAGCCTAAATACATGTTGTGAATTTAGAGCAATCACATACACAAAAATTACAGTTATCTGCCATTCATGGGCAATAATTGTATAAAGACTCAAATTTGGCCAGGTGAGGTGGCTCACACTTGTGATCCAAGGACTTTGAGAGGCCAAGTGGGGAGGATTGCTTGAGCCCAGGAGTTTAAGACCAGCGTGGGCAATATATTGAGACCCTGTCTCTATAAAAAGTAAAAATAATTTAGTCAGGTATGGTCGTGTGAGCCTGCAGTCCCCATTGCTTTGGAGGCTGAAGTGGGAGGCTCCCTTAAGCCAAAGAATTCGAGGCTGTAGTGAGCTATGATGGTGCCACTGTATTCCAGCCTGGGCAACAGAGCAAGACCCTATTTCTAATAACAACAACAAAGACTCAAATTTGCTACTTTGTTTTATATTATCAAAATTGTTTAAAATTGCAGTAGGTAATACAATATCTTTTTGAGGAGGTGTTTGGATAGTGTCTTAAATTATTTACTGGTTCTGTTGGAAGGCTGTACTATTGACTGATTTCTTTTTTTTTTCTTTTTGAGATGGAGTCTCGCTCTTGTCATCCAGGCTGGAGTGCAGTGGCACGATCTCAGCTCACTGCAGCCTCCACCTCCCGGGTTCAAGTGATTTTCCTGCCTCAGCCACCTGAGTAGCTGTGATTACAGGCGCCTGGCACCACACCTGGCCAATTTTTGTACTTTTAGTAGAGATGGGGTTTCGCCATGTTGGCCATGCTAGTCTCGAACTCCTGACCTCTGGTGATCCACCTGCCTCAGCCTCCCAAAGTGCTGGGATTACAGGCATGGGCCACCTCGCCCAGCCCAACTGATTCATTTTAGAAAGATTTCTCTTTATCTCACACCCCTTACTTCATCTTCATTTAATGAGTTAAACCAAGGCTTTTTTTCCCTGCAGGCTGGAGTGCAGTGGTGCAATCATGGCTCACTGCAGCCTCGACCTCCTGGACTCAAGTGATCCTCCCATCTCAGCCTCCTGAGTAGCTAGGACTACAGATGTGCACCATGATGCCCGGCTAGTTTGTCTTCATTTTGTAGAGGCAGAGTCTCATTGTGTTACCCAGGCTGGTCTCGAACTCCTGGGCTCAAGCAATCCACCCACTTTTGTCTCCTGAAGTGCTGGGATTATAGGTGTGAGCCACAGTGCCTGGCCAACAAAGGCTAATGAGAGCTAAGAACACAGCCACACAGAAAATGGGCATGAGCATGGTTTACCCAGCCTTTGCATCAAATTCATACAATCATATACCAACATGAAGAAAAAATGATGGACAGAACTCCAGATCTGGGAAGACTAATAATCCATAGATTAAGGTCCCCTTGAGTCATTTACATTAAATGTGTGTATTATTACACAGAACATGCCTAAGATTTTGATTAATTCAAACTTAATCTAAGCCTAAAGAGCATAATCTCTCTTGGGATTTTACATCTGAGTAGCGGATCACTTTTGTGTTGAACTCACAAAATACATCATTATCATTTGAATAAAAGGATGACATTTTTATTCGGGGTGAATGTATATGAAGATACGAAGATATGGGAAAGACCTACTGAGTAATTTGAGACTACCTAATTAATTTTTGATTTACTGGATAATCCATCATTTTTGTCTGGTATACTGCAAGGGGAGTTTTCTACTAAAAACGTGGTACATTTCTTTGATTCTCACTTGCTTCCTATAATCTTAAGTAGCTATGTAATGTAGACAGACCAAAGTGGGGAGTCTACATAAGACTATAGGTAACTTGAGTGAAATTATGTACCTTGTTACAAATTATGTAATACAAATTTCATATTATGTACAGTGTACATAAATGAAAAAATTTACCCAGGGACAGAATATATTGATTCCCAGCATATCCGATTACACCATGTAAATTAACATGTTAAAAGTGCAATTCCTTTTGCTTTAACATTCCGTTTCATCTTTTGACCACATTTTCCTGGACCCTATGATGCCATTAATTAAAAAAAAGCAACTCCAGCCAGGTGCGGTGGTTCATGCCTGTAATCCCAGACCTTTGGGAGGCTGGGGCAGGTGGATCACGAGGTCAGGAGATTGAGACCATCCTGGCCAACATGGTGAAAACCCGTTTCTACTAAAAATACAAAGATCAGCTGGGTGTGGTGGTATGTGCCAGTAATCCCAGCTACTTGGGAGGCTGAGGTGGCAGAATCACTTGAACTGGGGAGTTGGAGGTTGCAGGAAACTGAGATCATGCCACTACACCCCAGAGCTGGGCCACAGAGTGAAACTCCGTCAAAAAAAAAAAAAAAAAAAAAAGCAACTCCATCTCAGGTGGGATGTCTTTGTGGATATCCCGCCACTAAGTTATATCTTTGTGGATACTCTAGGTTTATGTCATTGCTTGAAGCTGTCCTCTTGCTGATTCTTCTGCTGGAGAGAGGGGAGTGCTTCATTTCGGACTGTAACTGGCAGTTGGTAGGTGCCGTGCTGCCATCCAGTAGTCTTAATGAATGTTACAGACATGGTCCTCGTGTTGATTTAATGGAGGTACCCTTTTCACAGATGGTAACATAGACACAGAGAAGCAAAGCCGCCTCCTCCGTGTTCCACAGCTCACTGGTGCCCAAGTCAAGCCTAGGATTAGGGTGTTGGTGTTCTGGCAATGCTATGTTTCTGTAATTCTTCCCCTTCAGCATCACAATTTTGGCTTACTCTTGTTTTGTAATGTTGAAGCAATTCTTTTTTAAACCGAAAGATATTCTGTTTATTACTTAAAGTGATATTTGGGTCCCCAGTCTTTTAAAAAAATTTTATTTTAAGTCCTAGGGTACATGTGTAGGATGTGCAGATTTGTTACATGGGTAAACGTGTGCCATGGTGGTTTGCTGTACCTATCAACCCATCACCTAGGTGTTAAGCCCGGCATGCATTAGTTATTTTTCCTAATGCTCTCCCTTCCCACCCCACCCCCAGACAGGACCCAATGTGTGTTGTTCCCCTCCCTGTGCCCACGTGTTCTCATTGTTCAGCTCCCACTTATAGGTGAGAACATGCAGTATTTGGTTTTCTGTTCTTGTGTTAGTTTGCTGAGGATACTGGCTTCCAGCTTCATCCATGTCCCTACAAAGGATATGATCTTATTCCTTTTTATGACTGCATAGTATTCCATGGTGTATATGTACCCCATTTTCTTTATCCAGTCTATTGTTAATGGGCATTTGGATTGATTCCATGTCTTTCCTATTGTGGATATCTGCATAAAGATACATATGCATGCATGTATCTTTGTAATAGAATGATTTATATTCCTTTGAGTATATATCCAGTAATGGGATTGCTGGGTCAAATGGTATTTCTGGTTCTAGATCTTTGAGGAATCACCACATTGTCTTCCACAATGGTTCAACTAATTTACATTCCTACCAACAGTGTAAAAGTGAAGCAATTATTAATGCCATTACGTCTGAAAATTTTGTGCATGTACATAATAAAAATAAGCACCCTCCTTAAATAAAAAGGTCACTTTTTACGCAGAATCAGAACAGTTGGGACAGCAAGGCCTTCAGTGATTCCCTTCTGTAAACCTTCCATAGGTAAATGATGCTCTCCTCATTTTACTTGCTTTGAATTGTTCGGCTGAAATCTTGACCTACAAACATATTGTATGTCAAGTGGCTAGAAAAACAGCAGGGGGGAAATCAGCTTTATTGCATTTTCTGTTAGGAGAATATCCTTAAATTATATCGAATTCTTGCCTTGTAAAGCACCATATGGCTCTTTTGCGTTCGTGGTGGCTGCTTTACCATACAGGCTCCTTGGAAAGTAATTAAATTGAACAGACACTGCCCTTGATTTAAAGTCAGAAGGGGAAGCAGTTAATTGAATAGAAATGACAGTTCTTTTTTTTTTTTTTTTTTTTTTTTAAAGGCTAGGCCAAGCTTAGAGAAAACAAAAATATCAAAAGGGAATTGCCCTAAACAGTCAAGCTGAATGATTTGCTTGGTGAATACGATTTATTCTCTTTCACTTGAACCCAGGCAGGCAACAGTGGGACTTTGCGATTCCTCGTCACCTTGGTACAGAGGCTCTCAAACCTTTCCTCACTGGATTTTTCTGGTCCGTTTTCAGGTTGGAGGGTGAGGGTGACAGAAGCTGGGAAATGAAAGATGGGATTGTTTTCTTGTCATCCTGTATCCCTGCCACCTGGCGATGGTGTTTCTGGTGAGTGGAGATACATAATGGCCATCTCAATGCAACATGCTCCTTATTTCCTGGGGGTCAGGCACCAGGAGGACCAGGAGGGTAGAAGATCTGTTGAAATGTGACCCTATGTGGAATAGGGATGAGAGTCCCTGAGCTTGTAGAGGGGTCTGAGGAAATGACTTCAAGGGAAAGTTCACAGAACTCTGAAATCAATAGCTAAAAGTAAAAATGCTCATTTTCAAGAACAAAGTATCATTTAAATGCTCCTGGAGGAGTGAATGAAGAGAAGGAGCTAATCCTTGTCAAGTGATGGATATACAATAAAAACCCAAAGTGGAAAAAAAATCAAATTTCAGTGCTAAAATCTACCGCCACGTACAGAGAGAGCTGGAAGCTCCTAGTACATTTGTACTGAATTCTTCATAGCTTGCCCTATTCAGTTAGCTTTTGCTTTTAAATGACATCCTTTTCATCTCTAGCTAAATCCTTAACCTTACGCACATCGCAGGAGAGTTACCTGGAACTTGATGCATCTGTACAGAGAAGACTTGAGTTAGGGCATCGGTGAAGACAGTGTTTCTCCACGCTCCCATTATTCTTCCAGAACTGTTAGGAGTGGAAATCATTTCACCTTTGCACTTAGAAGAAAGCAACTCAGCATTCACAGTAAATTGCCTTCTGCATACTCTTAGGTAAGCAAGGGCTTCTGCCGCCGAGTCCAGTTTTCTAGTCTGCAGGTCAGGGAGCAGGTTTGCGTAACCCTGGGGAAGGTGAATGCAGAGGAGCAGGGAGAGGCAGTCAGGAGAGATTCAGGTAAGTCTTGGCTTGGCTTTGAATGAACTGTCTTTTAGGGGATACTAACTTCCCTCTTGAGGCCACAGTTCCCTTACTGCTGTAAAGTGAAGCCGTCAGGGCTGATGATCTCTCAGCTCCTTTTAGCCTTGACATGGCTGTGTGCCAGGCCTCTTCACACCTACCCAGTGTATGTAAATGGTGGAATCACACACAAGCTTACACAACCAGGCACTGGCTGATTGAAGGGGGTGATCTGAGATGGGCCTAGGTTTCAGCTGGGATCACAGGCTTCCAGTGTAGGTGAAGTATTTTTAAGCAGCTCCTGTGTTTTAGGGACAAGTGCACAAAATGAGAGACTTCTTCCCTGCAAAAGGGAATTGGCCTGCGATTTCAAAGCACGCAAAAAGGTGGTATTTTTGTTCAGGAGGGGTTGATAACTTTTCCATACAAAACGTTCGCAAGTTACAGTCTTTCTAAATTCCTTAATCATAAAATAAAGATAGTGGCTTGGGGATTTAAGCACCATCTCCCAATGTGCATTTTGCAGTGAAATTTCAAGAACTAACAACAAATGTGTGGGGATGGGGGTGGGGGAAGGACCCTGCTTATAAACAAGGCTACGTGGGTATCATTAGTACTGCACTTCTGAAAAATTTTAATATGCTAAGAGTACACTTCAAACTTTTAAGGTGGGAATATAGTATTTACTTAACTCATTTAATTATAGTTCATTTATTTATAGTTCATCCTTCCCCCACAGACTCATTATGATTATTATTTTTTGAGGGGGGGTTCAAGGCAAAGGTTTATTAAATAGCATGCAAAGACATCAACCAAAAAAGAAAATAACATTTTACTAAAATCAAATATTTTTCCCCAAAAGACGTCTTTGAGAAAATGAAAAGATAAGCTACTGACTGGGAAAAAATATTTTATATAAATAGCATATTTTACTCTCTTCCTATCTTCACCTATCCCACCTGTCCCTCTACTTTCTTTTTTTTTTCTTTCCAAGTTTTATTTTGGGTTCAAGGGAATTCATTGTTATTATTATTATCTTAAGTCGCTGGTGTTCTGAGGAGGGTAGTTAGGGGAGCATTGCTTCAGGGAGTCCATGCTTTCAATCTTCACGTACTCTCTTAAAGAGCTGTCCCCGTCATGTCTCAGCAAGGGAGTTTCAACTTAGACATATTGAAGAACTTTCCGTTGTGAAATTGTGTCACAGTTGAATGAGGAAGACTCTAGGATTTTTCCTTTCCCAGAATTTTTGTTCCATCGTCCACGAACCGTGGTTTCTGTTCTCATTCAATCAACTTTCCTAAGATTCTTGTTAAACACTCTGATTTGTGAATGAAAAAAAAAGTGCTCTTTCAAACAAAGAGCAATTAGAAAAACTATCATCAACACTCACGTCAAACCAAGCATGGTTTTCTGCAACAATTGGGAGTAATATTTGGAGGTTTCGTTCTTTCCTTTTATTTCACATTGTGGCCAAGAAGTCGGTATTAGCATTTTCATGCAGTCTGCGGGTGGTGTTGCTTATCTCTGCTGTTACGTAACCCTCATTACTCATTAGGATGTGGTATTCTTACTGTGTGGCCTCAAACATTTCTCAGACAACAGAATTGGATGTAATATTTGGTAGTAGAGTATTCAAGTTTACCAAAAACTTTTCGCATTTGTGGATTTTTTTTTTAAAAAGGTGTATGCTACTTTCACTGGGTTTTGTTAAAATGTTTCTTCTGTTTTGGCAGGTTTCGGTTTGAAGACAATCTAGTTGTTTGAAAAATATAGGTTAGCATACCACCTAGGAAAGTCCCTCCCCAAAGCACAGCAGACAGAACAGGAAGTCACAAGTGGCTGGCAGAGATTGCTGCTCCTAGCTTCTCAGTGTTCTCCCAGCATCTGCATCTTTTCTGATTGGTATGAAATCCACAGTGGATAATGAATAGGGAGAGGCAGCACTGATTTGTTCTCCTTGGGTTTCTAGATTGGGGTAATTTTCACTGAGGCCATTGCTTGCTATTGTACATTTCTGGTAAGCAGAGTTTTGTATATTACCCCATGATGATGACTCTCGGCACTGGGGTGGTGGCCGTTATTTATTTTTGAATGAATGAATAAATGGATTGTACAAAGCTTGGTATCCTGAAAAGATGTGCACGTGAACTCCAGCTCCATCAATAACTAGCTGCCTGTCCCTGGAAAGCACAGCTTTTCTTGGCTGTCGTTTCTCCGCTAGCTTAGATTACAGACACTCTCCCAGGAAAGTTGACTCTATTTCTCATAGAATATAGCAGTCTTAGAGCAGAGTTACGACTCAGTTTCTGTGCCATTCTTTTCCCTGGATTTGTCAGAATTTCCAGCAGAAAAAGGAACAGAACTCGATCTGGCACCTTCTTTCTGTACCAGTCTTTACTCCGGACTCCAATCTTTCTCTCTTTGGCTACCATGTAACTCACCCCACCCTCTCCCGGCCGTAAAAATATCCCAGAAAACAAAAATATTTCAAAAACATCTAAATACTAAAAGGAACATGTCATTTACTATTAGCTTACTACATTCCAAATTTTCATGCTCTGTTTTACTGAATCCACACAATTGTGCTGTGGTCGTGATTATTCCCATTAAGTGACATAATGAGGCTAAAGGGGTTGTCCTGGACACAAAGCCACACAACTAGAAAGTGTGGGAGCTAGGGTTAGAACCCAAGGCTCTACTTTGGGAGGCCAAGGTGGGCGGATCACCTGAGTTCAGGAGTTCAAGACCAGCCTGGCCAACATGGTGAAGCCTCGTCTTTGCTAAAAACACAAAAATGAGCCAGACGTGGTGGCGCATGCCTGTAATCTCAGCTACTCGGGAGGCTGAGGCAGGAGAATCACTTGAACCCGGGAGGCGGAGGCTGCAGTGAGCCGAAACTGTGCCATTGTACTCCAGCCTGGGCAACAGAGCTAGACTCTGTCTCCAAAAAAAAAAAAAAAACCCAAAGCTTTTTGTCTTCAAAGTCTGTGCTGTCTCCTTACAAGAAAAGTGAGAGCCTTGGACCAGCCCTGAGGTTCCTTTTGGCTCTCTAATTCTCTGTGCCTAAAAATGTTGCCACTGTCTTCCCTACTTTGTATCTTACTTTGTATTTCACCGCCTCTGATTTTTTTTTAGCACCCCTAATTTTATAGCCCCAAAGCAATAGCAATCACGTGTTCTGATGTGGCAAATATTGAGAAGTTTATTTGTTAAGTCTGGGTTTGAGCCAGATGTCACCATGGTGTTTCTGCAGCCTTCTGCAAGCTGGGGGCTGTGTTTTATCTTTTCATATCTAGAATAACCTGTGAGGTCAGTTTTATTATTATTGCTACTGTGTAGGCAAAGAAAATGAGGCAAAGAGGGGCCACACAGCTACTAAATAACAAAGCCAGTCTTAAATCTAGGTCTTTTGTCTGGAAGTCAAGTGTTATTTTCATTCAGTGCTGGCACAGAGTAGGCATTTAACAAATATCCATTGAATGAATAAATGAATGACAGGATCATGTCTTAATTTTTATTTATTTGTTTATTTATTTTTTCTGAGATCGAGTCTCTCTCTGCTGCCCAGGCTGGAGTGCAGTGGTGCCATCTCAGCTCATTGCTACCTCCGTCTCGGCTTCAAGCGATTCTCCTGCCTCAGCCTTCTGAGTAAGTGGGACTACAAGTGTGCACAACCATGCCCTGCTAATTTTTGTATTTTTGGTGGAGATGGGGTTTCACCATGTTCACCAGGCTGATCTTGAACTCCTGACCTTAGGTGATCTGCCTGCCTTAGCCTCCCAAAGTGCTGGGATTACAGGCATGAAACACTGTGTTTGGCATGATGTCTTAATTTGTTTTCTGTGCTCTTAAAACACAAAATGTAATTCCTACACAAGGTGTAATCTCTTCATCCCTGTAATTTCAGTACTGTGGGAGGCTGAGATGGGAGAATTGCTTGAGGTCAGGAGTTCAAGACCAGCCTGGACAACACAGAGAGACCCCCCATCTCTACTAAAATTAAAAAACATTAGCTCGGCATGGTGGTGTGTGCCTGTAATCTCAGCTACTTGGGACGCTGAGGTGGGAGAATTGCTCCAACCCAGGAGGTCAAGGCTCCAGTGAGCTGTGATTGTGCCACTGCACTCTAGCCTAGGTGACAGAGCGAGATGCTGTCTCACAAACAAACAAACAAAAAATAAAGAAAGAAAGATTTGTTGAATCACAATAATGATACACCTCCTTTTATGTGCTTCTCCCAATGTGGAACTTATTTCCCCATGATTATTTATTTGCTGATTTTTAAATAAGACGTCTACTTAGTGATGGTTTTTCTTTTCCTACTGGTCTGTACCAATATGAAAACATTGCTTTCTCTTCCTTCTTCAGGGCCTCTATAGAATGATGAGAAAGCTGCCTAATTCTTCTTTGCCTCAAAATTCTTCCCCAGGAAACAGAGAAAATCAGAGTGGCTTTCATGTGAGATAATGTGTATAAACTGTAAAGCAAGCACAAATGTTTGTTATTATTTTTTATCCATTGTGCTTTCATAAGAAATGCCTTGAGCAACAGGATATGCATTTGGAACAGTTTTTTTTTTTTTTTTTTTCCCCAGCAGAGGATGTAGGGGAAATTTCCTTGGTTCATCTCTTGTCGTTGTCAGCATTATCATTACTATTATCAACTAACATTTATTGAGTACTTATCATCAGTAGGGCAGGGTATAAGATCTGCTGAGACGCATAAGATGTCATCTTTGTAGCAGAGAGATTTATAATTTAATTAGGAAGACCACATATGCTAATGGATTAAATAACAGTGCAGAGTATCCTAAGATAAATGCCCAGTGAATACTTTGTTTTATTTTGTTTTGTCTTTTGAGACAGGGTCTGTTGCCTAGACTGGAGTGCAGTGGTGCAATCATGACTCACTATAGCCTCGACCTCCCGGGCTCATGTGATCCTCCCATTTCAGCCTTTCAAGTAGCTGGGACTACAGATGTGCACCACCATGCTTGGCTAATTGATTTTATTTTGTTTTGTAGAGACACAGTCTCGCTTTGTGGGCCCCATCTGTTGTCAGATTCCTGGCTTCAAGGGATCCTTCCTCCTCGGCCTCTCAAATTGCTGGGATTACAGGCATGAGCCACTGTGCCCGGCCACCAAGTGAATACTATGGCTACTAAAACCTACAAGAAGTCAGAAGGGAGACCACAGTGAAGACAGTATAATGAGATGCTGATCTTGAAGGATGATCGAGTAGCATTCGGTAGTCAGTGACCCAGTGGTGCGTCTGTTGGCCAACGATTAGGGAGCAGTTAGCTGTGGAAAAGAGGCACATTGCAAGGCCCAGGTGCTCTAGCCATCTGAACTAGCCAGTGACAGCACCTTATCATGATGGGTTTTCAATCCATCTGCTTTTTTTTTTTTTTTTTTGGATCCGGGAGACATTGATAGTATAAGGCCTAAGGAAAATTTGTTAAGTTGTTGTTTGTCATAATATTTATTGTAGTTACTGAGATAAGGCTAGGTACTTGAGATACGTACATCTTTGTATCAACAAAGGCTGAAGGAGAAAATTAGTTTGGGGTTTTGTAATCTTGAAAATGACAGCCAGTAAAATAAGATTCACATATCATCTCCAGAATTGTTTATATCTGACTTTTATTTCACAATGTGTTCCACACCCTGTATCTCAACCTACTGGCTCTTCTTCGCAATGAACAACTCACTCATTTTACACTTCTGGCCAGTAGCCCTGCTGGCAGCTCTTCTCCAGGTTGCAAGCTGACCATTTTGCACAGATTCTCTGTAATGCGACCCTGACCTTGCAATTAATTAGCTTTGGGTCTTGGTGCGAGTCACTTTCTGTTTGCAGGACTCAACCTCCCAGTTTAGACTGTGAAATAGCCGGGTTAGACTGATGTATTTCAAATCCCTTTTAGTAGCTAAACCATTTCCTCCTGCAGAATATTCTATGGAATCACAATTTATAATAGTAGAGTTTTCTTTTTCCTTTTTTTTTTTTTTTAAATTGGGCAGCTCCTGAGCCAGAATAGGTACAGAGAGGCTCCCTATAACAGTAGTTTCCTGATGAAGACAGAGGTGAAACAGGGGTGAAGGAATGCAAAGTCCTGCCGATGGGCCTTTTCCTTAGTTGCTTTAATCACCAGAGCACTGTGGAAGCCAGGTGGGGTGCCGTTGAATTGAAGGAACTTAAAGTCTGTTTCAGGGATAATATTTGGTTATTCGAACTCTGTTCATAGAAACAACATAATGGAATTACGTTGTTATTCTGGCATGTCATTTCACGGAATCCCATGAAAGTTTCATTTCTTTGGAAAAGCTCCATGTCACAGAGACTATGGGACTTGATTTAATCTGGGAGATTACATCATAAAAGCCCTCCCTGAGGAGATATTTGAGCTGTTTTTTGATCTAATGTATTTTGTTTATTATCTGAAGGTCGCTGGTTGTTAGGAAAGGTCTTTAGGAGGGGGAACAGCATAGGTCAAGTCCTGAGGGGAAGGGTGCACTTCACAATTAAGAACCTGGGGGAAGGTCAGAGGATGGAAGACAGAAGTTCAAGGCGAGAGTGCAAGGGAATGACATTGCAGGCGGATATAGAGGCCAAATCCTGCAAACCTAATGGGCCATGCTGAAGATTTAGGTCTTTATTCTCAAAGCAAGAGGCAGACACTGGAGGGATTTTAAGGGAGGCATATGTGTTACAAGGTCAGTGTAGTGTTTTCTACCTACTCTGTGGAGTGTGGATTGGAGTGGGGAGAGGGCTGGGCAAGAGTGTCGAAATCCCATCTCTATGGTGGGCGGATCACCTAAGGTCAGGAGTTCCAGACCAGCCTGGCCAATATGGTGAAACCCCATCTCTACTAAAAATACAAAAGTTAGGTGGGGCGTGGAGGCAGGTACCTGCAGTCCCAGCTACTTGGGAGGCTGAGACATGAGACCACTTGAACCCAAGAGGCAGAGGTCGTAGTCAGCTGAGATCATGCCATTGTACTCCAGCCTGGGAGACAGAGCAAGATTCTGTCTCAAAAACAAAAACAAACAAACAAACAAACAAAAAAAAAAAAAAAAGAGAGAGAGAGAAAGAAAGAGTGAGTCTGGAGAGAAAGAAGAATTAGGGTCTGAGGGAGGGGCGGAAAGGGATGTGGGCACACCGGAAGATTTTCAGGAAGTGATATTGTTGGGGCTTGGTGAATGACTTGAAATGCGTGGGCGCGGAGAGAGGGAACAAAAGTGATCCCTAGGTTTCTGGCTTCTGCAACGGGACAGATTGTCTTTCTATTTCCTGAAACAGAGGGGAAGGCCATGTCCAGAGAGGAGAATCCGGCATTTTGGGGGAGGTCTCAGAAACAGGAAGGTTGAAGGGTACAGTCATTGGATGGGTACTTTGATGGATGGTTCCAGAACGCCGAGAAGAGGTCTGGGCTGGAGATGTCATTTGGGAAGTCGCTGATCTATCGATATTCATCTGGCAAACAGACCACGGGCATGGCTGAGATTGCAGAGGGAAAGAGTATAGGAGGAGAAGAGAAGAGAGTCTTTTCAGAATCTCTACCATTTAATCACCCAGTCAAGCAGAATAAACTGGCAAGGGGGATGGGTCGGGTGGCAGCAGAGAGGAGGATGACTGGAGAGGATGGGGTCACTGTGTGGAAGGTTTGAGCATTAAAGCAACTACCAGGGGATTTTGTAACGTGAGATCCATGTAGCTCTGGTGGCTGTTGAGAACCTTTGCAGTTGGAAGGTGGGAATGGAAGCTGGGCTGGGCTGGAAATGGAGGCGGAAGGTCCGGAAGGGGTAAAGGGAAAAGTGGTAGTCTCTGGAGGATGTGTGTAATTGAAGCTCAGTTTCTTTAAACTCTCCAAATCCATGTGATCTGTAGAGATGATGAAGAGGCTTGAGCATGTTAATGGTAATGGAAGGATCTGGAAAAAGAGGAACCGTGGGCTTAAAAAGAGAGAAACGAACTAATCAAGAATAGGTGCTTCCTAAGAAGGCAGGAGAGAGTGGGATCCAAGCCACAAATGGAGAATGGGCTGATGGGAGTGCCTTTGACTCCTGGAAGGTATTAGCAGACCATCTTGTTGTGTACCTCACTGGGGCAGTCAGTTCAGTGGGCACCATATCTCAATTATTCAACCATGGTCGGGTGCAAGGGCCTACGCCTGTAATCACAGCACTTTGGGAGGATTGCTTGAGCCCAGGAGTTCAAGACCAGCCAGGGCAACATGGAGAGACCCCATCTCTACCAAAAAAAAAAAAAAAAAAAGCCAGGTGTGGTGGTATGTACCTGCAGTTCCAGCTACTCAGAAGGCTGAGGTGGAAGGATTGCTTGAGCCCAGGAGGTCAAGGCTACAATGAGCCCAGATCATGCCACTGCACTCCAGCCTGGGTGACAGAGTAAGATTCTGTCTGAAAGAAAGAAAGGAAGAAAGAAAGAAAAAAGGAGAAAAGCAAGGAGCCCAAAAAAATCAAAATCTGTGATCTTCCTACAGATACATAACTTTGGGTATGTCCATTTTCTGTGTGTGTGTACTGTATAACTCCTGGAATATTCCCCAGAGAACTAGCATTTGAAATACTAGTCAATTTATGTACAGCTCCAGACACATCACGTAGCACATGATAGATTCTCAACAAATGTCTTTCAAGGTAGGGGGATCCCTTGAGCCCAAGAGTTTTAGGTTGCAGTGAGCTATGATCGCACTATTGCACTCCAGCCTGAGTGACAGAGCCAGACACTATTCTAAAACTAATTTAAAATAATCAATTATTCAACCACTGATTAAGCACCTACTGTATGGCCAGTATGTGTTAGCAACAGGGGCTGCAAAAATGAACTACAGTGGAAGTACAACCAAGCTAGTGGGAGAGGTGTGCCCCAGAGACGACCGTGACACGGAGGTGTCAGAGTACCACTGTGTTTAATGGCCTCGTGTGATCAGCGCTTAGCTTGGTGAGATCTGCTGAAACTCAGAAGTTCTAGGCTCTTCTATGCAGTGACTCATCTCCTTACCTGACACAAATTATTTAAATTTTCTGTGCCTCAGTTTCTTTGTTTACCAAGTTAGGATAATAACAGTGGCTTACCTTAGAGGAGTGCATTGAGAAAAGTCTAATTGACAAGGTTTGGCTTTCTGTTCCCACCTAAATCTTATCTCGAAATGTAATTCCCCCATGTTGACCGAGGGAGGTGATTGGATCATGGAGATAGTTTCCCCCATGCTATTCTCTTGATAGTGAGTGCATTCTCACAAGACCGGATGATTTTATAAGACAGTTTTTCTCTGCTCTTGCTCCTTTCTCTCTCCTGTTGCCATGGAAGACGTGACTGCTTCTCCTTCTGCCATGATTGTAAGGCTCCTGAGGTCTCCCCAGCCATGCAGAACTGTAAGTCAATTAAACCTCTTTCCTTTATAAATTACCCAGTCTTGGGCAGTATCTTTATAGCAGTGTGGAAATGGACTAATACACTAATAAAACAACGAACAGTAAACGGTAAAGGGTTTATTAGCAATTAGTGCTACATGAATGCTGAATTATGAACTGAGATTACATCTTCATCAAAGGTAAAAGCCAGTTGGGCAATGTTCTAGTATTAAATCTCAGAACAATAGCTTGCTTTCACGAGTTACCTAGGATAAAAACTTCTCCCCTTAATAATAGGACCATGTATTGAAAAAGTGCACAGTAAAAAGTCCAAAAGGAAACGTCATTTAAGCCTTTTTAATTGTTCTATGTGGATAAGGATTTTTTTTTCTTGAAGATACTGAGGAAAAGGAGATTTCCTCATTCACTCATTCACTCATTAATTCATCAAATGTTATTTGTTGGACCTGACAGTATTTAACAAATCTCTGATCATTCTTGGACCTCTCTGGCCATTGACACGCTGGCTTTCAGTTTTCGTAAGTGACAAATGGGCCAGATGCAGTGACTCATGCTGGTAATCCTAGCACTTTGGGAAGCTGAGGTAGACGGATTGCTTGGGGCCAGGAGTTTGAAACCAGCCTGGGCAACACAGTGAGACCCCATCTCTGAAATAAAATATGAAAATCAGCCAAATGTGGTGGCATGCACCTGTAATCTTAGCGTCTCAGGAGGCTGAGATATGAGGATTGCTTGAACCTGAGAGGTTGAGGCTTACAGCAAGCTATGATTGTTCCGCTGTACTCCAGACTGGGTGACAGAGCAAGACCCTGTCTCTAAAAAATAAGTTAAAAGCAAACAAACAAAAAACATAAGTGAGAATAGACCTTTTAGTTATTTTAAAGCATTGTCTGTACAACTCAGAGAACAATGAGCCTTAAAACACATATCCAATTAGTTAATTAAAGCTAATAAATCTGGTTGAACAAATATTAGTAACTCAATCTTTCAAACATCTCTGAGAGAAAAAGAGCAGCTATTTTTTTTGAGTGTTGGCTTGTGCTGGGCTCTGTAACCTTATGTATCTAATTTCATTTAGCCCTCCTAGTAGCTCTGCTAATAGGCGTCACTATCTCCATTTTACAGATAAGCAAAGTGAGGCTTTGAGAGATTGAGAAATTTGCTTGTGTTCACACATTCAATAAGGACTGAGACTGAGCTATTAACTCAACTGTGCCTCATTCCAGAATTCTTTCTCCTTCCATTCTCTAGTCTCTTTCAAGAAGTGAGAATCTAGGCCTCCTCCCCAGCCTTCCATGCAAATAAAACATGTGTGGGTGTTTTTATAGATGCTCACTAAGTATTTGCTTTGCTTTTTTTTTTCTTTTTTTTTTTTTTTGAGATAGGGCCCCATTCTATAACCCAGGCTGGAGTGCAGTGGTATAGTCACGGCCCACTGCAGCCTCGACCTCCCCTAGCTCAGGCCATTCTCCCACCTCAGCCTCCCAAGTAGTTGGGACTACAGGTGCATGCCACCACGCCTGGTTAATTTTTGTATTTTTTGTAGAGACAGGGTTTCACTATATTGCTCAGGCTGGTCTCAAACTCCTGAGCTCAAGTAATCCACTGGCCTTGACCTCCCAAAGTGCTGGGATTATAGGCCTGAACCACCATGCCTGGCCACTATTTGTTGAATGAACAAATCAGTGGAGCAGCATTTATCAAATTTTAGTAGTATGTCACAATTCTAAGGTCAAGGATAATTTATGTAAATTAAAAAAATCTATTTAAATTAAGGAGTTATTGTTAAAGTTTTAAGAGTGATAATGGTATTATGGTTTTGTGTAATAAAAAGAATCCTTATCTTTTGGAGAAACACTCTGAAATGTTTATAGATGAAATGACAAGAAAGTCTGATATCTACTTCAAAAATAATGAGATGGAAGCGGAGAGTTTAGATTAAACAGGATTGGTAGTGGTTTGATAAGTGATGACCCTTGACGTGTACCCAAGAGCTCACTTGACCATTTTCTGTGACTGTATATATTTAAGATTTCTCATAAGAAAACGTTTAAAAATTAAGTTTCAGTGGGACAATAAATAAATAAAGGGAATAAACATTCACTGTGGGGAAGTCTCCCAGTTTTTTGTTTTTAAATAATTGCTTTATTTTCACTAGATTATTAAACATAACTCTCTATGAAACCAGTTTGGGGGAGGGTATTTTCTGCATATCATTTATCTTTTACAAGTTCACTCTCTTGATGCAGAGAGAAGGATTGATTTTCCTAATGTATTGTGTGAATTTGAGTCAGTCATAGCCTTTGTGGGCAGGTTTCTCACCTGGAAATGAGAGAATCAGTCTAGATAAATATCTGGAATTCTTTCCGTTTCTAAAATTCTATAACTCCGACTAACTAGGAAAATACTATGCGTGTCATTCCTTTGCTGTTTAGTCCTTAGCCCTTAGCACCCATGTTCATGGACAAACAGCATAAGAATCACGGAACACCTTGAATTCAGGGGATTAGCCCACCTACATCACACCTTGAATTCAGGGGGTAAGCCCACCTACATTTAAAACTGCCTTTAGGGCAGAGCGCATTGCTAGTAGTTTTCCCTAATTCTAGCTGACCGAGTAGGGTTTGTGCACAGAGAGCAGGAGATTTAGGACGCAAACAATATTGGTTAACTTGAAGAAGACTGCTTATTTCCTGAGAGAGAATTAAAACAGAATACGACTGAAATGAAAAGTCTTTTAGAGCACTCCAAGTAAATGTTGAGTAGATACATCTTTTATTAGATACAATCCAATTAAAGCCAAACTGGTTTAAGAAAGACGCAAGGGTACAGGGTTGAGCAGCAATGTGCTTGTGTGAATTTAACAGGTAACAGACCCAACTAGGAGCTGATGTGATTTGACAAGCTTTGTCCTCAGGTGTACTGTATTTGCACATGTAGCAACTATGTATCCACCCACAGAGCAGTGCCAAGGGCCTGAAAAGACTCATCTAAGAAAATGGTAACAAATCAGAAACATGCTTAAGATACAGTCCTGTAGCACTGAAAAAATTTGTACCCAGAACTTGTATTTGTAGAATCAGGATTTCCTATTTTTCTGTACTTCAAATATATTTGAGGGAGTGCACTTTTACCATTATTATAATTTACCATATATTTAGTAGTAAAAAACGTATTATTAATGTGTGGGTCACACCTGTAATCCCAGCACTTTGGGAAGTCAAGGCAGGCAGACTGCTTGAGCCCAGGAGTTTGAGACCATCCTGGGTAACATAGCAAGACCCCATCTCTAAAAAAAAAAAATAGCTAGGCATGGTGGTGCACATCTGTAGTTCCAGCTACTCAGGAGGCTGAGGCAGGATAGCCTGAGCCCAGGAGGTCGAGGCTGCAGTGAGCTGAGATTGCGACACTGCACTCCAGCCTGAGAGAGTGAGCCTCTGTCTCAAAAAATAAAATAAAACAAAACAAAAACCAAAAGCAATTTGGAACCCTCCTATGGAGACATAACCCTTGGGCATGTATTTTGTGTGTGTGTACTGTACAACTCAAGTAATATTCCCTGAAGAACCAGCATTTGAAATACTAGTCAATTTATGTAAAACCCCATATCCATTACATAGCACATGGTAGATTTTCAAGACACTTCTTTTCTTTTTTATTTTTCAGATGTTCTCTCTCAGTCTTCCCTTCACTGAGTCTTCTTACTCATCACCTCTAACTTCTGAGTCCACTGCTATGCCACATGTGAGGGCTAATTTATTTCAAGAAAACTAATTGCTCACTTTTTTTGTGGCCCTATTTAAAAACTTACAAATAGAGAATGTTTCTATTGGATGTATGGTCAACCTCTGCTTCTTTTCTTTTCTTTTCTTTTCTTTTCTTTTTCTTTCTTTCTTTTTTTTTTTTTTTGAGGCAGGGTCTCGCTTTGTGGCCCAGGCTCGAGTGCAGTGTCGCTATCTTGGCTCACTGCATCCTCTGCCTCCTGGGCTCAAGCAATCCTCCCATCTTAGCCTCTTGAGTAGTTGGGACTACAGTTGTGTATCACCATGCCTGGCTAATTTTTTTTTTTTTTTTTTTTTTTTTATTTATGAGACAGCGTCTTGCTCTGTCACCCAGGCTGGAGTGCAGTGGCATGATCTCAGCACACTGCAACCTCTGCCTCCCAGGTTCAAGCGATTCTCCGCCCGAGCCTCCAGAGTAGCTGGGATTACATGTGTGCACCACTATGCTCAGCTAATTTTTGTATTTTTAGTAGAGACAGGGTTTTACCATGTTGGCCAGGCTGGTCTCAAACTCCTGACCTCAGGTGATCCACTTGTCTGGGTCTCCCAAAGTGCTGGGATTATAGGCATTCAACTTCTGTTTTTTTATACTTATAAGCCAAAAAATGAAAATAAAGGCATTAGTAAATCCTCAGTCAAATGGCCGTGGGGGACCCTCTTCATCCTAGTGAACATAAGGAGCTTCTTGGGATTAACTTGGATCACAATGACAAGATACAAAGCTCTCATTTTTGAATTAGGGTGGTAAAGTGCAGAAGAGAAGCAGAATGCAGGTTTTAAGAAATGCAGCGTAAATCATAAAGATTCTTCTTCTTCTCCTCCTCCTCCTCCTCCTCCTCCTCCTCCTCCTCCTCCTCCTCCCCCTCCTCCTCCTCCTCCTCCTCCTCCTCCTCCTCCTCCTCCTCCTCCTCCTCTCCTCCTCCTCCTCCTCTTTTTTTGAGATGAAGTCTCACTCTGTTTCCCAGCAGGCTGGAGTGCAGTGGCACGATCTCGGCTCACTGTAACCTCCTTCTCCCAGGTTCAAGCGATTCTCTTGCCTTAGTCTCCTGAGTAACTGGGATTACAGGCATGTGCCACCAGGCCCAGCTAATTTTATATTTTATTTTTTAATTTTTAAATTAGAGATGGGTTTTCACCATGTTGGCCATGGTGAAATGAACTCCTGACCTCGAGTGATCCGCCTGCCTTGGCCTCCCAAAGTGCTGTGATTACAGGCTTGAGCTGCCACGCTCGGCCAAAGATTCAAGTTTTAAATTTTCTCCCTTCCTCCTTCCCTTCCTCTCTCCCTTCCTCCTTCTCTCTCTCTCTCTCTTTCTTTCTTCTTTCTTTCTTTCTTCTTTCTTTCTTTCTTTCTTCCTTTCTTCCTTTCTTCCTCCCTCCCTCCCTCCTTTCTTTCTCTCTCTCTCTCTCTCTCTCTCTTTCTTTCTTTCTTTCTTTCTTTCTTTCTTTCTTTCTTTCTTTCTTTCTTCTCTTTCTCTCTCTGTCTCTCTCTTCCCTTCTTTTCTTTTCTTTTTGTAGAGACAGGGTCTCACTATGTTACCCAGGCTGGTTTTGAACTCCTGGACTCAAGCGATCCTCCCACCTTGGCTTCCAAAGTGCTGTGATTACAGGTGTGAGCCACTACACCCTGCAGGATTCAATTTTTAGCTGCATGTAAAATGTAATCCTCCTGGAAAAGAATTGAACAAATTGTAATGATGCAAATTAGAGCCATCATTGTAATGACAGTGCTTTGAAGGCAAGGTTGCCATTATTGTTTATGATTAAATTCTTGAATCTGCAATGTTGCTCCTCTGATATTAGTATCCATCAGGGGTGTTTGTGAGACTAGCATGAAGATACCTGTTAAAACACCAGCATAGACCTAATAAAATGGCCTTTAATTGAACTATAAAAGATCCTAAGGATAAAGTTGCATTTGATGCAGATCTCTATCTATATAATCTATATTCATGTTTACATACATATCCATAACATGAATTTAATTATTTACAGTCTGTAGTTATACTATCTAAATTATTTCTCACTCTGTCCCTCAGACTGGAGTGCAGTGGCACAATCACAGTTCACTGTAGCCTCAACCTCCTGGGCTCAAGCAATCCTCCCACCTCAGCCTTCTAAGTAGTTGGGACTACAGGTGCATGCCAACAAGTCCAGCTATTTTTTATTTTTTAATTTTTTTGTGGAGACTATGTTTTTCCATGTTGTCCAGGCTGGCCTCTAACTCCTGGACTCATGTGATCAGCCTGCCTTGACCTCCCAATGTGTTGGGATTACAGGTGTGAGCCACAGCACCTGGCTCTGATTCTTTTAAAATTTATTTTTATTTATTACTTATTATTATTTTTTGTAGAGATGGAGTCTTTCTATGTTGCCCAGGCTGGTCTCAACATCCTGGGCTCAAGTGATCCTCCTACCTTAGCTTCCCAAAATGCTGGATTATAAGAGTGAGCCACTGCAGCCAGCCTTTCTGATCATAATGATACCTGTAATGAACATTATTTATATGCTTCTTTCTGATAAATGAAATGTTGGTTTTCTTATTTTAAGCTTTACATAGTCTCCTTTGAAGTTCATTAACTCTAAAATACTCTCAACAGTTTACCTATATCAACTTCTACTGTAATCAAATGAATGTAAATAGAAATAAAAATATGATAGCATTGTACCCCTATAAAATTGGCAAAGCCCAAAGGAATAATCACACTATATTGGGCAACAATGTGAGAAATCAAGGAGTTTCATTTACCGCTGGCAAGAGGGTAAATTTATGCAACTTTCTGGTGCAGCAGGTTGGCTCTAAGATTTCAAAGCCTTGAAAGTGTTCATAACACAAACCGAACAATTCTGCTTCTCTTCTAATAATTTACCCTTAGGAAATAGAGATGGAAAAAGGATAAATATGTGAAATAGACATTTTAAATTGTGAAGCCCTAGAAGCAATCCAAATGTCTCACAAAGAGTTCTGGTGAAAAGAATTCTGGTGTATCCATGATAGCCTGCTATGTAGCTAATAGAAATACTTCTGTGGGAGAATGTTTCCAAATAGCAAGAAGATTCAGGATATGTTGCTTAGTGAAGATAGCAGATTACAATACACGATTTACTACACCATTATAATTCCGTACCAGAAATGTATAGAAACATGGAAAACATTAACTGTTAATTTCCGATTAGGATATTACAAGTGATTTTTACCTCTTTTTTTTTTTGTTTTTTTCAAAATTCCCATAATTTCTCCAATAAAATAATTTGATTTTAGGCCAGGTGCAGTGGTGCATGCCTATAATCCCAGCACTTTGGGAGGCTGAGGTGGGTGGATCACTTGAGGTCAGGAGTTTGAGACCAGCCTGGCCGACGTGGTGAAACCACATCTCTACTAAAAGTACAAAAATTAGCTGGGCATGGTGGTGCACACCTGTAATCCCAGCTACTCATGGAGGCTGAGGCACGAGAATCACTGGAACCTGGGAGGCAGAGGTTGCAGTGAGCCCAGGTGGCACCACTGCATTCCACTCTGGGTGACAGAGTGAGACTATCCCCGCCCCCCCAAAAAAAAAAAAAAAGGGTTTTAAAGGAAGGAGAATGCAATGCAATCGTAAAAGTCAAAGTTTATCAGACATTTAAATTTATTACTGTTTTTGAAGTCTGGGCGCGGTGACTCACGCCTGTAGTCCCAACACTTTGGGAGGCTGAGGCAGGCGGATCACCTGAGGTCAGGAGTTCAAGACCAGCCTGACCAACACGGAGAAACCCGGTCTCTACTAAAAATATAAAATTAGCCGGGCGTGGTGGCGCATGCTTGTAATCTCAGCTACTTGGGAGACTGAAGCAGGAGAATCGCTTGAACCCGGGAGGCGGAGGTTGCAGTGAGCCAAGATCGCGCCATTGCACTCCAGCCTGGGCAACAAGAGCGAAACTCTAACTTAAAAAGAAAAGAAAAGAAAAGAAATGTATTACTGTTTTTAAAAACTTCATTAATTATATTGATCTTTGGGGATATGGTTAATACTTGCCATGTAAATATTAACAGTAAACAAACTTTAATATAATTATACATGTTTCTAATATTATGTAAAGATTTTATGTAACATATATAGTATCTCTGTATATATGATACATTGTATCACACCTATCATATAGATATGACAGGATGCCTTAACACTTTGCAGCTTATAAAGTACCTTTTCAGAGATTATTTTATTTAGCTCTTAGATAATGTGTAAAAGGTATTATCTCAATTTTTTGGAAGCCAAAAGAGAGGCTAAAAACTCTAATAACGTGCTCAAAAATCTCTCTACTGCTCAGGCAGACCCCCTGATGTCTGTACCTCCAGAGCTACTTCTGCATCACCCAGGTGGGCTTGCCCTATGATGCTGTGTTCGGGAACATGACTTGGCCAGCAGGGTATCTGAGAATGCCACGTGTCATGCCACATTGGAATTCTAGGGTATCAGAATTGCTTCTTTTTCGGAAAGGACATGGAGTAGGATAGTCATTCTCTTTGGTTAAAGTTAACTGCAGGATAATCAGCTGCTCTGCAAATTTCACTGTGGTTTGTTTCCTATTCTTTCTTCCTTTTCAAGCCTTTGCTTTTCTTTGCATTTAGAAAAGTCTGAAAAATCGTGGCTTGTGCCAGCTAAACTAACGGGAATAAAGAAAGACACCATTCTCCTTTGTTGATAGAGTTCTCAAGGAAAAGCCATGTGATAGCAGCAAGTGGGGTCAGAGTGGTAGAATCCCAAGGACAAGATTAAAGCCCAGGGAAAAAGGCTGAGAATCCTTGCATCCACCACATTTCCCCACCTAGGACATTTTCTTTCAGAGATATAAAGCCCTCATTTTGGCATGCATTAGAATGACCTGGAGAGCTACTTACAACCCACCTTGCTGTCCCTTCCTCACTGCTCCCCGACCCCACGAGAGTTTCTTTATTTTGAGACAGGCTCTCATTTTGTTGCCCAGGCTGGAGTGCAATGGCCCGATCTCGGCTCACTGCAACCTCCGCCTCCCAGGTTCCAGTGATTCTCCTGCCTCAGCCTCCCGAGTAGCTGGGATTACAGGCACCCACCACCATGCCCAGCTAATTTTTGTATTTTTAGTAGAGACGGGGTTTCACCATGTTGGTCAGGCTTGTCTTTAACTCCTAACCTCAGGTGATCAGCCCACCTGGGCCTCCCAAAGTGCTGGGATTACAGGCTCACACGACAGTTTCTGATTCAAGTAGTTTCAGGGTGGAGCCTGGAAATGTGCATTTATAATATGTTCCCAGGTGATACAGAGAATCAGATGGTGCTGTTGGTCCCAGGACCACACTTGCAGAGCTGCTGCTTTAGGAGTTTCAGGGGGTATTTCTGTTGCAGAGGAACAGTATCAGGTACTTAAGGATAGAAAGATGAGTAAGAGATGATAATTACAGAACTATGTGGTAAGGACTGCAGTGAATATGTGTGATCAGAGGAGTTTGTGCTTAGCAGTATCTTGGCGGAATCCAAGAATACTTTATGATAGTCATATTCAAAGGAGGAGAGGGTCTGACTAGGCTTGGAAAAGAGTTCCAAGAGACAAAACAAGAAAGCAAAGGCATAGGTAAAATGGATTATTGCAATATAAGCTCTGAAGCAGTCTTCAGAAGTAAATATTCTTTATGGAACCTATTTCTGGTGCGTTCTATAAATAGCGTATTGGCACTTTAATTTATAATAATAATTAAATATGCAGTGACTTATCTCTTAAATGTTCCAAGTTACTTACCTGATTAAAAAAACTGATTTTAGTTGGTTTCTTGTTTAGTCAACTGATAAAAGATATGATGGCTTTCTGAGGAGTGACACCAGGTGGGAGTTGGAGATTTTGGCAGGGCACTGCTCGGAAAAGACGAGCCTGCTGCCAAGAAAATCCAATAGGAGTAATTCAATCCTCGCTTCCTGGCTAACGGGTTTATGTACAAATTTTAATATATGAGATTCAAGGACTTAGAAACTCACTTGAGAGATATTTCCATAGGTCAGTTATAATTGATTTTATAATTGCAAAATGGCCTTTATAAAAGTATAGTATTGTCATCTGTGAAAATCATTAGGTAATTTTACGGTGTTAAAAGAGTAGGTTACATGATGTTTAACGTCCATTTCAACTCTAAGATTTTTATCACATTATGATGAATACATGATTTTAAATTTAAAGATTTATTTAAAAAAGACGGTGGCGTGCAGTGGCTCACGCCTGTCATCCCAGCACTTTGCAGGGGCTGAGGCAAGCAGATCACCTGAGGTCAGGAGTTCGAGAACAGTCTGGCCAGCATGGTGAAACTCCATATCTACTAAAAATATAAAAATTAGCTGGGTTTCATGGCGGTCGCCTGTAATTCCAGCTACTCAAGAGGCTGAGGCAGGAGAATCGCTTGAACCCAGGAGGCAGAGGTTGTAGTGAGCTGAGACTGCGCCATTGCACTCCAGCCTGGGCTATAAGAACAAAACTCCACCTCAAAAAAAAAAAAAAAAAGAAAGAAAGAAATGTACGGTGATTTTGGCAAAGAAGCAATGAACTGTAGGCAAAGTTCTAAGCATGTTCTATGCACCATTCTGTTTAATACCACGGATGACACATAGTCGGTGTTTAAATAAATATTTAAATTGTGGTTGTTTGATACAGGATTTAATTTTTTTTCATAGCATAGTTGTGATACTGTTGTTTCTGAAGACATAAACAACAAAAAATTTCAGAAATGTTCCTATCTGAGCAAAAAAAAATTGAATCCCTCATTTAAATCATTTGAAAAGTAAATGACTTTGGCATATTATGTCCAGAAATTTCAGGCCTTAAAATTATTTTCTTTCTGATCTCTTTAGAAAATTGCTTCAAATTTTCTTTTTGTGAAAATGTTTCAGAAAACAAGTGTAAGCTATTAAGAATAGAAAAGTTTTCTTTTGGAAGTGGTAGGAGCTCCAGGCTTGACTTAGTATGTCTGCGTCTCAGTGCATTGGGTAAGTGGAAGGAGGGTCAGTCTATTGCTTTTGATGTGACTTTTTTCTTTTAGATGTAATTCCGTGTTTCCATTTGCCTCCATAGACATAATTGAAAGAGCTCGGCCAATTCTGGGCTATGAAAGTGCATCAGTGAGTTATTTTATGTTTTATTGTATAAATTTAAGGGGTACATGTGTAGTTTTGTTACATGGATATATTGCGTAGTGGTGAAGTGTGGGCTTTTGGTGTATCCATCACCTGAATAATGTACATTATACCCATTATGTAATTTCTGTTCTCCTACCTCCTCTCACCCTCCCACCTTTCCTAGCCTCCAGTGTCTGTCATTCCGGACTCTATTTCCATGTGTACACATTATTTAGCTCCCACTTACACATGAGAATATGCAGTATATATATATATATTTTTGACAGAGTCTTACTCTGTCACCCAGGCTGGAGTGCAGTGCTGCGATCTCAGTTCACCGCAACCTCCGCCTCCTGGGTTCAAGCATTTCTCCTGCCTTAGCCTCCCAAGTAGCTGAGATAACAAGCACGTGCCACCATGCTTGGCTAATTTTTTGTATTTTTAGTAGAGATGAGGTTTCACCAAGTTAGCCAGGATGGTCTCAATCTCCTGACCTCATGATCTGCCCACCTCGGCCCCTCATGTCCAGCTGAGAACATGCAGTATTTATCTTTCTTTTTTCTGAGTTGCTTTACTTAAGATAACAGCTTCCAGTTCCATCCACATTGCTGCAAAAGACATGATTTCATTCTTTTTCATGGCTGAATAGTATTCCATGGTATATATACACCACATTTTCTTTATCTAATCATCTGTTGATGGACCTACAGGTTGATTCTATAGCTTTGCTTTTGTGACTAGTGCTGAAATAAACATATTAGTGCAGGTATCTTTTTGATATATTGATTTCTTTTCCTTTGGGTAGATACCCAGTAGTGGGGTTGCTGGATTGAATGGTGATTCCATTTTTAGTTTTTTAATTCTCCATACTGTTCTCCATAGAGGTTGTACAAGTTTACATGGCCACCAACTGTGTATAAGTGTTCCTGTTTTTCTGCAACCTCGCCAACATCTGTTATTTTTTGACTTTTTAGTAATAGCCATTCTGGCTACAAGATGATATCTCATTCTGGTTGTAATCTGCATTTCTCTGATGATTACCGACGTTGAGCATCACTGAGCTTTTAGAAACATGACAGAAATCCCAGTATTTTGAGACTTGAGGAAAAGCTCTCAAACAATGGAAAAGTTTGTGCTCTTCAGATTGGCTCAGCAAGTATAATCTGGCCTTTTGCTGGTAGCATTCCAGAGCTGAAAAAATCATCTTACCTTAAGTCTTTGATGGCATTTGCCATCAATGGCATGACATGTTTGTGAGGTCCCACTAATTTCAAAGAGTTACAAAAAATATAATTTGATACAAGAAGTGATTTTTGCTTATGTGCCAGTCTTTGGCCAAGATTTAGCCTAAGAGCCTATCTCCTCACTGTGAATGCTGCACAGGGACAAATCGCCAACCAGGTAGGCACACAGAATAATTTTGAGGTTTTATCATGTGGCAAAGGGCACACATAAATATTATTTAATGATGAACTGAGAGAAGAGAAAAGGAGACATAGAAAAAGAGAAGTTGAGGGAAAGAGGGAGAGGAAGTTGAGGAAAAGAAGAGGAGGAAGAAGGAGATATAACTGAATTTCATCCTGTATTTCCAAGTCTGATCATTATTTCTGTGGAAAACCTCTTAAAATAACAAGTGTTACCTTGTTCAGAAGATACGAATGGGGCTTATTGTCTGATTATAATTTCTTAACAATTATGCCATTGAGATTCAGTTAATAAACAAGGTAGTTACCCGTACATTTTTAACACCAAGCCAAATATTGCACCCAATATGTGGAAAGCGTTTATCACCTAATTGATTACATTTATTAAACAGTTATGTTTAATAAACAATAATTTTACACAAAAATCAAGAGGCACAATCCGCTTTTCCCTTAATTCTGTCCATACAAAATTATCTGAAATGATTTCAAATTATATAATTA
The DNA here is from genome assembly GCF_007565055.1 of Rhinopithecus roxellana. NCBI lineage: Eukaryota > Metazoa > Chordata > Mammalia > Primates > Cercopithecidae > Rhinopithecus > Rhinopithecus roxellana. The sequence goes on from NC_044559.1 coordinate 84,072,458, forward strand.
TCCTAGAGTATGGTGAAGTTTCTAGAAATCATCCACAAATTGTTTCTTTAATAAAATAAAATCCAAATCTGTAAAGAAGCATAGACAGAACTTATTTCTCTAATAATATAAAATAAAATGTAAGTTACAACTAACTGGTTAGAATTTATTAATTGTCCATAATTTGTTTGAAAAATTATTAACCACTGTGAACAGTGCCTCATACCTATAATCGCAACATTTTGGGAGGCTGGGGCAGGAGGATCGCTTGAGCCCAGGAGTTCGAGATCAGTCTGGGCAACATAATGAGACTCCATCTCTGGAGAAACAAGACAAAAATTAGCCAGTTGAGGTGGCATGTGCCTGTAGTCCCAGCTACTTGAGAGGCTGGGGCGAGAGGATGGCTTAAGCTTGTGAGGTTGAGGTTGAAGTGAGCCAAGGTCATGGCACTGCACTCCAGCCTGGGGGACAGAGCAAGACCCCATCTCTAAATAATAAAGAAAAAAATTATTAACCATCTTTTACACTTTTAAAGAAATTCATAGGACATATTTGTAAGGCGTATAAAGGTTTTCTGGGTAGGTAGTCACCTTTAGGTAATATTTTCGCTGTCATGGTAATGAATGGGCAAGTGCAGACTGTGTTTTAGGTGGATTTTGTGAAATCTCTCCTGAATTCAGGTGGGACATAGTTCTATAGACATTTGACACATGGTTGAAAGACCCCAGCGATGAAATTTTGTTCCCAGACTGTTATTCTTTGTATTTCCTGTTTGTTTTCTGCATAGTTACTTTCTGATCTTCCAGTACCCTTGAAGTAACACACCTGGGTATCATGCGCAATCAGAGGTTACGTCACAGCCACTTGCAATGGGCGCGTCTACGGGAAGTGTGCTAATATTACTTGAAATTAGGAATTGGTGTTTTGGCTTGTCTTTTTATGATTAAAAAGAGCATCCATCAACATGGTAGAGAAAAGCCACACACTTTACCAAGTACTGGAAAGAAATAATCAGGTTCCGGTTTTAAGTGACAGAATCCATTGTTCTAAGAAATTCTGTCATTTCTCTTGGATGTGCTCAGAGACGAACCCTTCCACCTGGTTGATCTAAATCCAGGAAAATGTTGTATGCATTACATACTACAGAGCAAATATCTCCAGGAAAGGACTTGGCACATAGATATCTGCCTTGGTCTTTGTGTACCTACGTAATGCTTTGCACTTAGTAGGCTCTCAACCACTGTTTATTTACTGTGACTTAATCTGTTGAATTGGTAAGATTCCTGTATTGGTTTACTCTTTAGTGAACTGATGAAACATAAAATTAAGAGTAAATTAGAGTGGGAGGGACACGGTGGCTCACACCTGTAATCCCAGTACTTTGGGAGGTTGGGGTGGGTCAACTTGAGGCTGGGAGTTCGAGAGCAGCCTGGCCAACATGGTGAAACCCTGTCTCTACTGAAAATACAAAAAATTAGCTGGGTATGGTGTCACATGCCTGTAATCCCAGCTACTCAGGAGACTGAGGCATGAGAATCGCTTGAACCCAGGAGGCAGAGGTTGCAGTGAGCCAAGATCGCGCCACCCACACTCCAGCCTGAGCAACAGAGTGGGATCCTGTCTCAAAAAAAAAAAAAAAAAAAAAAAAAAAGAAGAAGAAATCAGAGCAGATGGTGATTCTGAAAACAAACATACAAGCAAAAAATAATAAAAAAGAAAAAATAAAGAATAAAGAAAACAAGCTTAAGAAAACAGGCTTGTCCCTTATTCTCAAGAGCCATATCTTTTCCACGAATGAAGATTAATTATGATAGGATAGAGATTTGCTATCTGTTTTGTTGCTACTCCTGCTGCCTTTTATTCATGTTGAAGTGTGGAGGTTGCATCACCCCATATTGACTTTCATTTTTTTGGGCTTATTTCTTATTTTGAGTACTTTTGCTGTTTTCAAGGTTGTGTTTTCTTCATGGTGACCTGTGCTAATGGCTCTCTTATATGTTTTGAAACCGGTAAGGCAGTAGCTTTAAAGATATCAAAGGCCAGGTGCAGTGGCTCACACTTGTAATTCCAACACTTTAGGAAGCCGAGCATGGAGGATCACTTGAGCCCTTACACTGCAGTTCAAGAACAGCTTGGGCAACATAGCAAGACCCCATCTCTACTTAAAAAAAAGAAAAAAGAAGAGACTTCAAACTATTTGTAATGATACTGAAAAATTTAGCTAGAATGTATATTTCAGTAGTTCTCAAGCTTCTTGATGTTAGGATCCTTTTACCCTCTTAGAAATTACTAAGGACCACAGTTGCTTTTGTTTATGTGTGTTATGCTTTTACTTTTACTCCATTAGAATTTTAAATAGAATGCTTTAAAAACGCTTATTTTAAAATTTATTTAAATGTCACTGTAATAAGTTAAAACACATGAAGTAACAGAACTAATATATTTTTATGAGAAATAATTGTGTTTTCCAACGTAAAACAAAATTAGTGAGAAGAATGGCCTTGTTTTCTATTTTACACGTCTCTTTACTGTCTGGATTAAGTGGAAACAGCTGGATTCTCATGTCTGCATTCTGTCTGTGGTGGCCTCACATGTCTATGTAGTTGGAAAAGAGAGAACCTTTCATCCCCCTGAGCCTAGTTTGGGAACCCATAGGGCTTATTCGACCACACTTTGGGAACTGTTGGCCCATTTAACAGCAGAATTACAACTATGAATTATCTGTTGAGAAAACATTCAAAACTTGGTGTACTGGTCCATGGGAAAATAGAATTTTCTATGATTCTCCTGGACAGGTCCTGAGGGGTTTTATTTTACCTAGAGTTGCATTCATTTTGCTTGGGTTAATTTTGATAATCACTTGTCCTCTGGCGGAAGGAGCAGAGTGATCTTTAGAATCTATTACTATCTGTACTTACCATTGTGTTAGTGGTCACCCTGCCATCGCCAGAAATGTCTGTTAGTCTATCATTTAAAAAAAAGGACATAACTATGGTCCCCCTAGGGTTTTCTTCTCCTCTAAGACACCTTTGCCCTCATGAAATATTCCAGATCTGTGCAGCTCTCACTTAGATGTAGTGATAGATAATGATGAGTGGGTTGATAAGCAGATGAATCTGGTTACATGATCGGCATAGCGAAATCCTGGAGATAACTATCTGGTTTTATGGACAGTTTTATGAAGACACTTTTCAGACTTCTGCTATTGCCTTGAAATGGCAGCAGCGAAAACATGCCAGTTGTACTTCATGGGCTAAAAATCTTAGGGCTCACCACAGACTTCATAGGTTGCAAACCTTATGGCGAGTTTTGTCAACTTTGGTGGATGCAAATTATCTTCCTTAATTTGCCTACTTCTAGGCTTCTGAGAATGCAAAATCAGAGAATAGCCACACACACAGTTTTTACAGTGTTGAAAATTCTAAAAGAATTTGGAAGATCTAAAAGCATTAAAGAAAGAAAATAGAAGTATTGATCTGCATGTATCATCTCATTTTCTTTTTTCTTTTCTTTTTTTTTTTTTGAGATGGAGGCTCGTTATGTCACTAGGCTGGAGTGCAGTGGTATCATCTCGTCTCACTGCAACCTCTGCCTCCCGGGTTCAAGCGATTCTCCTGCCTCAGCCTCTTGAGTAGCTGGGACTACAGGCATGTACCACCACTCCCAGCTAATTTTTGTACTTTTAGTAGAGATGGGGTGTCACCCTTTTAGCCAGGATGGTCTCCATCTCTTGACCTCATGATCTGCCCACCTTGGCCTCCCAAAGTGCTGGGATTACAGGCGTGAGCCACCGCGCCCGGCCTGTATCCCATTTTGTAAACCTTGTTTCCTTCATCCAGTGGCATGATGGAATAAGTTCAGTTTTGGATGGCTGACATAAATAGTGACAATTTCACTTTTGAACTTATAGAGTTTAATATTGAGTACTCAATAGATATTTGTTGAGCAAATAGAAACATTAATTAAAAATTAGCTGTAAATGATATTTCCTTATTCTTACAGAGTCGATGAAGGTGGAAAGAAAATAGGTCCACAGCTTTTGTAGTTCACCAGGGAGATGTTTGTGTTTAACCTATCATTTTTAAATCAGAGGATATTATTTAGTGGCAGTTCTATAGAGAGCTATTTCTTTGTCTGAATGTCCCATATTGGCAAGTTCTTTGGCTTTCATTTAACAAACATTACTTGGTGGACTTCTACTGAATATCTGTCATGTGCCACACACAGTTTTGGACCTAAGATGTAAAAAAGGAGGGCGAATCAGTCTTTTCAGAGGCTAATGGTCTAAAGGGAGAGACTGACCAGGAGAGAAGAGCTGGAAAAAGGCAGGCACAGGGCCTTCTGGGAAAATGGGAGAATATGCTTGTCTTTCCCTGGAAGTTGACTCAAAGAAGGCTTTCTAGAGGAGGAAACGTGGTAAATGAGTCTTGGCTCAGAGAAGTTGAGCAGGTAGTATGGATATATCTGTCAGAGTAAGCCATAGGCTTAGAGTGGAGAAATATACAAGGACCCTCAGACAGAACTCATGTGATTGTAAGTGACAGAAACTCAATGCCACCTAGTTGAAGCCAAGAGGCAAAGTAGTGGCTCACACGTTGGCTGGGAAGTCTGGCTTCAGAAACAGCTCTATTCAGAAACTCATATAAGGTCATCAGCTTGCTCTTTCTTTCTTGGGTTTGTTTGTTACTTGGAGTTGCCCTCCTCCTCTTCTCCTTCAGATAGACTTTTGGTTCAAATAGGGAAGAGAGCCACTATAGTTCCCAGTGCACATCCATCTGCCTCTTTACCCAAGAGGCTTCAGTTCAAACAATCTCAGTGATAGCCCCCCACTGCCATTGGTCCATTCCTCTGGTGGGGGCTTGGAGCATCTGATTAGTAGCTTGACCCAGGTTCAGCTGGAGTGGAAAAGGAGCAGTTCCCCAAATAAATGGCTTGGTACATGTGGTGGTGGTGGCAGAATCCAGGTAGTTAAACACACAGAGAGAATAGTTGTCTACAAGAGTAGACAAATTTGACTCAATTGCTATGAATTTGACAAAGATCTTTCTTGGCATTAGGATTGATTTTTTTCAAAGCTCATTTAGGTATTTACCTAAGTAGTTTTATAGTTTCCTAGATTTTTTTTAAAAGAGGATTTTGTTTTATTTCAGAAAATACAGCCTCCCCAAGGAGGGTAATAGCTAAGGGCTTTCTTTAGAACTTCCACGTGTCATAGCTTATCCTTTTTCTATTTTAAACATTTTTATGTAGCTAAGGTTTGGTCAAGCAAATATCAAGGAGGTAATGAAATCCTAGCAGGGCAGAATCTGTGGGTGGAGGAGAGAATAGTCCGACCTTGGCACCTTGGTGGTGATGGAAAGTTTACTGTGGACCATTGACAATCAGCGACTCTCTTGTTTCATGCAAAGGCTAGAACAAGGACTTTACCCAAGTGGTAGGGACACTTAGAGAAAGTAGAGAAAGAGAGAGATCAGGAGCAGGCTGGGCTGGATCTAACTAAAAGAGGAACTTGACAATCACTGGAAATGTGATAAGATGGAGAGAATTTTATTTTATAGAATTTACCTCAGGGAAAATGCTCTATTGGTTAGAAGCTGCTTGAGGCAAGGGCCAGGCTTATGTGTTAGCTAAACTACCTTCAAAGGGACAGGTCGGGTTAACCCTACAACTTTGCATTTGCTGAGTGGGTAGGTGAGTTTGGCAGCAGAGGATTCCACAGCTCAGCTTCTTAATTGAATAAATACTGAACAAATGTTTACAGGATATTGGTTTGTGGCATCTGATCATTAAATTTTCTGGAGCCACTCAACATGGCTTATGCAAACAGCATGCAGTTCTTGTCCAGGATCACTTCCTGTTTGGGTGCTATGTGTAAAACGGTTAGTACCAGGGTGCTGGTGATGGAGTCCTGGCTTACAGGGCATTCATTCCCATGGTAAATTCTGGAAAACAAATTAGGTCCACCATATTAGGCATTTTCATGAAACACTCCTGACAGTGTTCCTTAACTCATGACTTTAGAAAACAACAGAAGTAATTACCTGCAAAGAGTAAAAACAACACAATGCAGTAACTGTTAATTTAGAGATAGAAACACAACTAATTACCTGAGACTCCTGCAAGCATAGTCTTGTTTAACTGCTAATCTTTTCTCTCTAGGTAGCAACTCTCATAGATGGCTGGTCAGAATTGCAGTCTTCCTGCTTTTCTAAAGTCCTTTCAGACTGGTGTTGCTTTCTTCTTGGATGCCATCGTTCCTTGTTCGCCATTGTCTTATCTTCTTTTATTCACCATGAATGAAGATAAATTATTATAGGATAAAGATTTGCCATCCTTTCTATTGCTATTCCTACTACTTTTTATTCATGCTGAGGTGTGGAGTTTGCATTACCCTATGTTGACTTCCATTTTCTTGGGCTCATTTCTTGTTTTGAGTTTTTATGCTGTTTTCAGGGCTGTGTTTTCTTTTTGGTGACCTGTGCTAATGGCTCTCTTAGGTGTCCTGAAACTGCAAAGGCAGTGGCTTCTCTTTACTATTATTGCTTTTTAGAGAGAGTCTTACTCTGTCACCCAGGCTGGAGTGCAATGGTGAAATCATAGCTCACTGCAGCCTTGCATTCCTGGGCTTACGTGATCCTCCCACCTTGGCCTCCCAAAGTGCTGGGAATACAGAGGTGAGCCACCACACTCAGCCAGCAGTGGCTTTGCAAATATTTTTGACCATGGCCCACAGAAAGACCTTCATGTTACATGGTGCCCAGTACACACAGACATACATAATTGATGTGGAAGGTTCTTGGAGTGATACCATCCTTACTGCACATGATGGGCTCCACTCTATTATTCTATTCAATTTTATTTCTTTTAAAAATATTCATTTCACAATTCATGTGAGTCAAGAGCCATGGTTTGAAAAACACTGCTCTAAGAACCCCTTGCAAGGTGTTCAAAAAAATAGAATTCTCTCAAATCACATTCCTGGTCTTTTAAGGAGATGCCTCATAGAGCCCCAGGATCGATGGCCAGAGGGGCGACGTCATTTCCTCCTGGTAGGCTCCCAATATTTGTGGTATCTCAGTGATTCCACTGACACCGTTCTAATCACCAGACTGGAAGGGACTATTTATATATTCCTTGAGGGCAAATGCTTAAAAATTTGTTAGAGAGGCTGCTTGAAAGACAGTATTCCAAGAAAACTAGGATGCAACAGGTTATTTTCCTTTCGTCTCTTCCCTTACAAACTGTTTTCCTGGCCATTAAACTCATAGATGTCCTTTTAGAATCCAATGCTGTTTGTTCAATATTATTTTGGTAATCATTATTATTCAAATTTAGTTATACCAATTGTTCATAAAACCATCATTAAATCAACAAAAATCTGATTTCAAGTGCTTAGTCCCCAAGTAGCTCTCAGGCTTATTTGCCTCTCAGATATATAAATCTGACGGGTGCTTGGGAATTTGTATACCTCCCTTCATCCACTTTTTCACACATGTCAGAGGTCAGTGTTATCAGGTATTTGAGGCTCACTGTGTCTAAGGTGACTGAAGAAACTCTCCAGATCTTTCTGTGGCAGGAACTGCTATTCCCCACCCAAGAGCATCCTCCTCTTCCTTACCAGCTTGGGCAACATGGTGACACCTCATCTTTACAAAAATAAAACTACAAAAATTAGCCGGGCATGGTGGCACATGCCTGCAGTCCCATTTACTAGGGAGGCTGAGGTGGGAGGATTGCTTGAGCTCAGGAATTCAAGCCTGCAGTGAGCTATGATCACACCACTGCACCCCAGCCTGGAGGACAGAGGCCAGCCCAGCAAAAAACCCTTGTTTATTCAACCTCCCTTGCCTCAGGACAGGTCACGTGACATAGTTCTGACTACTGAATACCCAGATAGCGGTATTTCCTGTTTCAGGAAAGCAAAAGCCCTCCCAGAAATCATGTCTGAGGGTTTCTGGGAAGGATTTTGCTTTCCTGAAACAGAAAATACCCCTATCTGGATATTCAGCAGCCATCTTGCAACTACAAGGTAGCAAGTGTGACAATGAGGATGTACTAGCTAAATGTCATCCAGCAGATATGTAGAAAGAGCCCAGGACTGGTGTGATGGCTCACTCCTGTAATCCTAGCACTTTAGGAGGCTGAGGTGGGATAATTGCTTGAGCCCAGGAGTTTGAGACCAGCCTGGGCAACAGAGCAAGACCCCATCTCTACAAAACATAAAAGAAAATTATCTGAACGTGGTGGTGTGCTCCTGTAGTCCCAGCTACTTGAAAGGCTGAGGTGGGAGGAATGCTTGAGCTCAGGAGATTGCGTGTGCAGTCAGCCATAATTATGCCACTGTACTTCAGCCTGGGCAACAGAGCAAGACTCCATTACAAAGCAAAAAAAGAGCTGGATCCCTGATGGCAGCTCAGAGCAGCAGCATCAGCTATGGATGACCCACTTGGAGATCTCCGATTATGTGAAGAAAATATTTAGCCCCTAACTACTACTACTACTACTACTGCTACTACTACTGCTACTTCTACTTCTTCTCCTTCTCCTTCTCCTTCTCCTCCTCCTCCTCCTCCTCCTCCTCCTTCTTCCTTTCTTCTTCCTTTCTTTTCTTCTGTTTTTTTTTTTTTTTTTTTTTTTTTTTTGGACAGAGTCTTGCTCTGTTGCCCAGGCTAGAGTACAGTGGCACAATCTTGGCTCACTGCAACCTCCACATCCCTGGTTCAAGTGATTCTCCTGCTTCAGCCTTCTAAGTAGCTGGGACTATAGGCACACACCACCACACCCATCTCTATTTTTAGTAGAGACGGGGTTTCACCGTGTTGGCCAGGCTGATCTTGAACTCCTGACCTCAAGTGATCCACCCGCTTCAGCCTACCAAAGTGCTGGGGTTACAAGCGTGAGCCACTATGCCCAGCCATTAATACCAGATTTTTTTTGTGACCTGTGATCAAATAAATGACAGAACTGATTCATTCAATTTTTAAAATTTCTGCATCTATCTTACTCTTTGATGAAAATTTGATAAAAATTCAATAAAGATCTATCCAGTCACTGCTATTCAAGTACTAGTGGAAGGCACCAGACCTGCAAAGCAGACGGGATCCTTTGAAAATTTGATAACTACAGATTACTATGATGAGCACTTCAAGTGTCATTAATTAGACTCAAGGCTATTTTAGAGTAATTACTAATGAAAGTGCGTTGATGTTCTTCCATATGGCGTCCAAGTGTGAGAAGCTCTTTCCCCAAACTATCTCAACAGGATTAAAATGCTTTGAGAATGACTGTTCTTTCATTTTTTCACATGGTCCAAGCGTTAAATACCCCTGGCCACATAGAGCATAGGGCTGAACCCTGATCTAGAAATGGCGTTTTCAAACTTTAATTGTTCAATTTAGATTGGCTCATCACCTTCAAGTTTAGATAGTTGTTGGGATGTTATGGTTCTAAGAAGGTAAGTCTCTCTGGAGTTGAGGTTTTCTTGATTTGGAGACTCTTTCTGATCTTATTTAGGACACTGTAAAGGAAGCTATTGTGACAACAGCTTTTCTTTTCTTTCTTTTCATTTTTTTAAGACAGGATCTCACCATGTTGCCCAGGCTAGAGTGCAGTGGTGTGATCATAGCTCACTGCAGGCTTGAATTTCTGGGCTTAAGGGATCCTCCCGCCTCAGCCTCCCTGGTAGTTGGGACTACAGGCATGCACCACCACACCCAGCTGATTATTTTTATTTTTGTAGAGATGGGGTCTCGCTGTGTTTCCAGGCTAGCCTTGAACTCCTGGACTCATGTGATCCTCCTGCCTTGGCTTGCCAAAGTGCTGGGATTATGGGCATGAGACACCATGCCTGGCCTAACAACGGCTCTTCTTAGAGCATTTAAGAGGCCATTTCTGCTTGGGAGGAAGAGAAAGATTGGATGAGTGTGAAGGCAAGTCTCCTTAATCAAACCTTTGTTTCTTTCTTTTGCCCTCTGGGATCTCTCAGCCAAGACAGAATGCTTCAGAGTAATGTGTCTCTTTTCTGATTCTCAGATGCGTTTGTTGTTTTAGACAGGTAGGGATAAGACAAGCCAGACAGTCAACAACAGTTCTGTCTGATAGAAATACAATGTGCGTCATGTATGTAATTTCAATTTCCTAATAGATTAAAACGTGAAATGAAACTGGTGAGATTAATTTTAGTAATGTACTTTGGCATGATATAACCAACATCTCATTTAAACTGTAATCTGGCGGTGGCTCATGCCTGTAATCCCAGCAATTTTGAATGCCGAAGTGGGTGGATCATTTGAGGTCAGGAGTTTGAGACCAGCCTGGTCAACATGGGGAAACCCTATCTCCACTAAAAATAAAAAAATCAGACTGATGGTAGTGGTGCACGCCTGTAATCCCAGCTACTTGGGAAACTGAGGCAGGAGGATCACTTGAGCCTGGAAGGCAGAGGTGGCGGTGAGCTGAGATTGTGCCACTGTACTCCAGTCTGGGTGAGAGAGTGAGACCCTGTCTCAGAAACAAACACACAAACAAAAGCATGTAATCAATACAAAATTTATTAGAGAGATATTTGCATTCTTTGTTTTCTTTGAATATGAAGTCTTGTGTATATTTTTTACTTACAGCACATCAACTTTGGATTCACCAATTTTTCTTGTTCTTTAGATGGAGTCTCGCTCTGTCACCCAGGCTGGAATGCAGTGGCGTAATCTTGGCCCACTGCAACTTCCATCTCCCAAGTTCAAGTGATTCTCCTGTGTCAGCCTCCTGAGTAGCTGGGATTATAGGAGCACACCACCACACCCTGCTAATTTTTGTATTTTCAATAGAGATGGGGTTTTGCCATGTTGGGGAGACTGGTCATGAACTCCTAACCTCAAATGATGCGCTCACCTGGGCCTCCCAAAGTGCTGGGATTACAGGAATGAGTCAACAAGCCCGGCCAGATTAACCACATTTTGAATGCTCCGCATAGCTACATGTGGCAAGTGGCTGCCATATTGGACAGTGCTTAACTTTCCCTCTCATGGCAGTCACCATTCCACTGCAGTCTGGCTATTTCTGCTGTCCTCGCCCATTCCAACCTTGTAGCTATCTTCTAAAGAACAGTGCCCTTAGTAACTGTCTCTTCTGTTTTGATCTAGACCTGGCTTCAGTGGCAGGAGATATATCAACACAATATCAGGATGTTCTGAAGGTCTCTTTAGATGACATTTTACTGCATTGACTCCATTCTTTTGTTTTTATCTGTATCAGAGAAATTGCAACGGAAACAAGAAATGTTATGAACCAGATGCTGAAAAGGTCCCAGTAGCCAGAATCGGAAGAGGGCACAGAGGTACTCAGAGTTCCACCCTTACAAGTGTAAGAGAAAATAAAGGCAGCAAGAATGGCACAAAAAGCATGTGCAAAACTGATGAGCATGGTTTTTCCAAGAAGGAATTGTGCATAATCATCAGGCTATGCGACCCATGCGATAGCCTAGGCTGAGTGTGCTTGGGAGTTCCTGACTTAATGAAAACAATTATTATATCTTAGAAGTCCTTCTTACTCAGTGTGCTCCTGTGACTGACTGGCTTATAGAACACAGACGTTTCTTCCCTGTTCATGTAACGCTATCTTTATTTTTCTTGCAGTACAATTAAGAGGTTGCCTTAATAGGACATAATGTCTTCTTCAAATTAATGAGATGCTTCCTTTATGCCCTTGATTAGGCAAGAATCTTTCTTTGGCAAATCACATTTTTTTTTTAATGCGGATAAAACAGAAAGCTTCTTTATGAAACCTTTTAAAAATAAATGAAATTATTTTTGGGCATATGACAATGTCTATCATATTTATACTCTTGAAGAGTAAATATTTGGAAGTCCCATGAAAGAGATGTTTGAAAGTCAGATAATATCCACTGTGTATTAAAATCTACATCGATGAGGCACAAAAAACTCCACTTACCATTTTAAAACATTTTCCTCCGGTCTGCACCACACAAAAACCTTTAAGAAACTCCTGGCACTTTACACATGGGTTATAGCTTATATTGCAGTAGGCCTGGGATAAACTCAGGGCATATATGGGACAAATGTCTTTTTCAGAAGGAACTCTAGTTATACTGAATCCTCATTAATTTCCATCCAATTTCTAGTGCTGACCACATGAGGAAGATTTCTATCAGTGAGAGTCAGAGAAAATCCCTCCATTGGGAGAGCACGCACAGGCAGCCTTGTAGAAAGAAATGAACGAAGTACTTAGTGAAGAAAGACTTCAATTTTAACTCCAGCTTGGGCCCTTTCTTTATTTTTTCTTTCTTTTCTTTTCCCCTTCCCTTCCCTTCCCTTCCCTTCCCTTCCCTTCCCTTCCCTTCCCTTCCCTTCCCTTCCCTTCCCTTCCCTTCCCTTCCCTTCCCTTCCCTCCCCTCCCCTCCCCTCCCCCCTCCCCTCCCCTCCCTCCCCTCCCCTCCCTCCCTCCCTCCCTCCCTCCCCTCCCCTCCCTCCCTCCCTCCCTCCCCTCCCCTCCCCTCCCCTCCCCTCCCCTCCCCTCCCCTCCCCTCCCCTCCCCTCCCCTCCCCTCCCCTTCCCTTCCCTTCCCTTCCCTTCCCTTCCCATGACGTTTTGCTCTTGCTGCTCAGGCTGGAGTGCAGTGGCATGATCTTGGCTCACTGCAGCCTTCACCTCTTGGGTTCAAGCAATTCTCCTGCCTCAGCCTCCCAAGTAGCTGGGATTATAGACATCTGCCACCACATCTGGCTAATTTTTTGTATTTTTTAGTAGGGGGTTTTGCCGTGTTGGCCTAGCTGGTCTCGAACTCGTGACCTCAGGCGATCCACCACCTCTGCCTCCCAAAGTGCTGGGATTATAGGCATGAGCCATCGTGCCCTGCCCAGCTTGGGCTTTTTCTAGTTATGTGACTTTAGGCACGTCCCTTAACCTCCTTCACCCAAAATGGATAGAATAATAATATCCTATCTGTCTCAAGGGTGGACTGTGAACCTTTTGGGGACTGGGATCCCCTTTGCTTTGCAGGTCTGGTGCCTCCCACTAGTATTTGAATAGCAGTGACTGGGTAGATCTTTATTGAATAATATATCAAACAAAATGATTGATGTAACATTACTTGTAAGCCTCATAATGTTATACTAGTGTAACAATTTTTTAAAATTCTGTTTCTTGCTAAGGTTATACTTCTATGCTGCAAGTTTAAAACTTCAAATAGAGAGTTTTTGCTTCTAAGAACTAACCTTCAAGGGAGAAGCATAGAGAAAAATAACATGGTTTTGAAGTTGAGGTTATTTTGTTACCTAAGCCTTTGATAGTCATGGTATGGAGTGTGATCTGGGGTGAAGAATATAGTTTGTGGTCACATTTCAAAAAGTGGGGCAGAAGTGTTTTCTTTTCTTTCTTTTTTTGTAGGTGTGCTTTTATTTAAAAACTACATGAGAAACAGACTTATTGGAAGAAATGCCTTTTTTTAAATTACATCCTCTTAACAACCAAGCTAGTAATCCAACTCAAGTTGGCAATATGGCCCGCTAGAAGTCCTTGGGGGACCTGCACTAGTGGGCAGATGAGAGTGACTTGTTAACACCTTCATTGTTTTCATCCTACACTGGACATCAGTCATTTGGCCCATTTTCCAAAGACCCACTTGAATTGTCTGAACCTATGAACTCCCTGAAAGTCTAGCCACCAAACTCCATTAGGAGAGTCAAGGCTGTGCAACCGAAGGGCATTCATTTTATTCCCTGCCTTGGTGCAAGGGTCTTCCCAAACCAAGATGGACACATGTACTTCCTTTCAAGAGGCCACAAACAAAAACATTTCATGCCATTCTGAGATAATGATCCTAATTGGTTAAAGTCACTTCAGAATTTGCTCGTCTTCTTATTAGTACAGAGACCGGAGTGGAGCTTTATTAAGAAAAATGTGATTTTGATACCCCATTCTCCACGATGTGCTTCTTTCACATTGCATGCCTATATAAAAACATCGCAGGTACCCCATAAATGTATACACCTACTATGTACCCACAAAAATGAAAAATAAAAAATAGAGAATAAGCTACAAAAAAATTTAAAAACACAAATGTGTTTTTATTTTTTTGTTTATTTTTATTTATTTATTTTATTTTTTATTTTACTTCAAGTTCTGGGGTACATGTGCAGAATTTGCAGGTTTGTTACATAGTTATGCGTGTGCCATGGTGGTTTGCTGCGCCTATCAACCTGTCATCTAGGTTTTAAGCCCCACATGCATTAGGTATTTGTCCTAATGCTCTCCCTCCCCTTCCTCCCACCCCTCTACAGGCCCTGGCGTGTGATGTTCCACCTCTGTGTCCATGTGTTCTCACTGTTCAACTCCCACTTATGTGGTGTTTGGTTTTCTGTTCCTGTGTTAGTTTGCTGAGAATGATGGCTTCCAGATTCATCCATGTCCCTGCAAAGGACATGAACTCATTATTTTTACAGCAGCATAGTATTCCATGGTGTATTTGTGCCACATTTTCTTTATCCAGTGTTTTTTAAGAAAGGGATAACTATTGTGAAGTGTTGGATGTGTTAATTAGCTTGATTGTGTTACTCACATTTCATGATATATATGTGTATGAAATCATAATATTGTACGCCTTAAATATATACAATTTTTATTTGCAATCATACCTCAATAGAGCTGAAAAAAATTTAAAAATGTGTTAAAATTCAGATAGGCATCAAGATGAACTGTGTCTTTGTACAGCAAACTCTGCACAGATCCCAGACATCAACACTATGAATGAGATGACAAGCTTGTTTTCTGTACCTAAAGCCTTGTGAAAGTGGACCCACAGAGAGAAGCAGTTGGCAGACTCACTATAAATCTCTCCCATTTGTTGGTTAAAGCAGGTTGCCTAAGGGCTGCTAGCAGAAATCACCCCAGCTTAGTTTGATTACCTTATGAACTTGAAATTAATAAAATCACTCTTCAAAAAAATCATTCATAGGAGATGTTCATTATTAATGACTATTTCTTGACATAATATAGAATTTATTCAAATTAAAACTTTATTGTGATGTTTTGGTTATGAGATGCGAGAGGCATAAGCCAGAGATAAAAAACCGTCTTAACCTATGTGTGCATATAGATCTGTTCTACAGAGGTTACCATCAGAGATGTCTCATTGTGTAGGCAGAATAGCAATAGCTACAAGTTAGTGGCTATTTTCTGCCTGTTGGAAAGTTTCCTTGGAGTTTCATGTGATTGATGATGATGAGGATGATAGTTGCCACATATTGAGTATCAGTATCTCATTAAATGCTTCAATAGCCACGTAGGATAGCAAACTATTTTTCCCATTTTACAGATGAAGAAAGAGGCTTGGGAAATAATTCACTGTCCAAGATCAATATCTAGTAAATAGTAGAACTGGATTTTGAATCAAAGTTAACTCCAAGGCTTGCTACTACCTTGCAGGGATGTCACACCAGTCAGGTTTATTCTTTCTCTGAACTTATGATTAGTGTATAATTTAGATGTAACCACTGTTCTTCATCTTCTAATCCTCATTTTGAAGCGATCCTGAGTTCAACTTGAAACTGACGCTGTATTTCCTACAATACAGAGCACCTGAAACAATGTCTGGCCTACAGCAGATGCGCAAAAAAATTCTTGTTGAATAAATATTCTAGAGGTGATTCATGCTTGCAATACCAGCACTTTGGGAAGCCAAGGCGAGCGGACTGCTTGAGGCCAGGAGTTCGAGACCAGGCTAGGCAACATAGTGAGACCTTCCTCTACAAAACATAAAAAAAATTAGCTGGGCATGATGGTGTATGCCTGTATGCCTGTAGTCCCAGCTACTTGAGAGGCTGAGGGAGGAGGGTTGCTTGAATGTAGGAGGTCAAGGCTGCAGTGAACCATGATCATGTCACTGCACTGGGCAACAGAGTAAGGCCCTCTCTCAATAAATAAATAAGTAAATAAAAAAGTAAAAAATTAGGTATCCTAGCTTGTTTTGGGGTAGTTGTCAGTCCCTGGTGGGAAGAAGGCAGATTGGAAACAGCCAAGAACATGTATTAAAATTAAGTCAACATTTTTCATTATTTTAAATAATCCATGGCATGGCCTGTTTAAGCAAAGGGGGCAAATTGCAAATAGCACTAGGAAAATGTTTATCATAAGCAAAGGAATATATTTAAGAATTGAGCACGGCTGTGTGTTTTCCCATTTGGTGATAGACAAAAATCACTATTTAGTCTTCTCATTTAAAATTCACTGAAACGAAAACATAATCCCAGTTAATTACTGTTCCCTAAGGTACCTGGTTGCACAATGTTTTATAAAATTAAAACCTGCTAAGCATCCGTGAAAAAAAAAAACACACTTTTGATGCAAAACACTGAAAAAAAAAAAAAAAAAAGAAGAAAATGAAGAAGAGAAAAGGAAAGGGCAGAAGCCCAGTGAGCATCTTTAATTCTTGTCATGTCTGTAGGAATAACCTGGGACAAGGGAGCTTATGAGAATTTTGGGCTTTTACAAAATTTCTTAGGACTGATTTCTACCTAAAGGACTAAAGAACAGGAAGACCCGAGGAGCAACACTCGAAGGGGAGCTCATCCTGGTGACCTGCCACCTCACTCGTCCTCAGGCCCATTTTAAAATAAGGAGGAGACTGGCCAGATGCCATGGTTCACACCTGCAATTCCAGTGCTTTGGGAGCCAAGATGGGAGCATTGCTTGAGGCCAGGAGTTTGCAATCAGGCTGGACAACACAGTGAGACTCTATCCTACAAAATATAAAAAAGTTAGCTGGGTGTGGTGGTGCATCTGTAGTCCCAGCTACTTGGGAACCTGAGGTGGGAGGATCACTTAAGTCCAGGACATAGAGGCTGCAGTGAGCTGTGATTGTACCACTTCACTCAGCCTGGGCAGGACAGTGAGATCCTGTCTCAAAAAAAAAAAAAAAAAGAAAAAGAAAAAAAGAAAGAAAGAAATTAGGAAGAGACACAACAGAGGCACAGTTATAATTTCAATCTCAGCAGACAAAGTTTCTAAGTCTTCTTGTTTCAGGGCCATTTCTCCAAGGAGGGAAAATACGAATTTGAGATACATAAGAATTAGGTTATGGATCCTAAAAAGAATGGCTTCATAACCCTTGGGAAACCAAACACACAGTTCAGCACTTTCGTCTGCACACCATTTTTTCTTATTTTTGTTCAGTCTAAATTAAGATATACTCATAATGGTTGGGTGTGGTGGCTCCCACCTGTAATCTCAGCACTTTGGGAGGCCCGGGTGGGCAGATCGCTTGAGGCTAGGAGTTTGAGACTAGCCTGGTCAACATGGAGAAACTCCCATCTCTACTAAAAATACAAAAATTAGCCGGGCATGGTGGCGGGTGCCTGTAGTCCCAGCTACTCAGGAGGCTGAGTCAGGAGAATTGCTTGAACCCGGGAGGCAGAGGTTGCAGTGAGCCGAGGTCATGCCACTGCACTCTAGCCTTGGTGACAAGAACAAGACTCTGTCAAAAAAAAAAAAAAAAAAAAGAAAGAAAGAAAGAAATAATAAAAACTCCATCTCAAAAAAATGCTGTTAAACATATTTAAAAAAATAAAAATCCCTTTCCTATTTACATGACAGGCCATACTCAATTGCCTTATAAACAGGGTCCCCAGTGAATACTTATGAGTGTACTCGAGTGACACTGTTTGCCTCCCTGAGCATATACTGGGGAAAAAGGAAACCAAAATCCAGCTTCAACTTTCCTGGCAGAGTAAAAACATCAAATAGAGTCCATAAAGAGACAAATGAAGCGTAGGAAGAGGTCGGTTGTGTTTTCCCTTAAAATCCGTGTGACCCTCAGGAAGTTACTTATTCACTGAACTCCAGTTTCCTTACTTGTAAATATTGAGATAATAATAACGGTACTCTTGAAGGGTCATTCAGGACGCAGACCAATCAGAACTGATGTCTGGCCAATTGTACTGAACATCAGCCAGGACTTTGTATTGGAGCAGACCAGCTGAACATCAGCCCTGGTTTCGGGATTAAATACAAGTAAAAATGCCTTGTACAGTGTGCAGCACATAGAAGATTCTGGATAAATGTTAATCATCTCCCATCTCTGAGAAGCTGAGATTGCTGGGATATGTGATAGGAATTATCTACAACTTCCCGTGGGATTCAGAATCAGTTTGAATAGCTATGACAATATTATTCTTAGTCCTGTTAGTTTAGGTTCAGTTGGTCTTAAATGGTTATTCTGAAAACATGTTTATTTCCCTACAGTGCTCATTGGCTTTGAGCATATAGGACAGCAAAAGAATGCACAATTCTGAGACTTTCAACTATCTGTTGAAAGTGGGCAAATGTTTCCTTTCATATTCCTGATTCTCCAGATTCATCTGTGGAGAAAATGAAGGTAAAATAGTTCATTTTAGGGGTGAGAATTGTACCAAATTAATAGAGAAAAACACTAAGAAGGGACTGTTTTATTATAACTTTTCTTTTTTTTTGAGACAGAGTCTTGCTCTCTGTTGCCCAGGCTGGAGTGCAGTGGTGCAATCATGGCTCACTGCAGCCTCCAACTCCTGGGCTCAAGTGATCCTGCCTCCTTATCCTCCAAAGTAGCTAGGACTTCAGGTGCATGCCATCACACCTGACTGATTTTTAAATTTTTTTGTAGAGACTGGGTCTTGTTTTCCCAGGCTGGCCTCGAACTCCTGACCTCAAGCCATCCACCTGCCTTGGCCTCCCATACAACTATTTTCTGGACACAGTTTTTTTTTTTTTTGAGACGGAGTCTCGCTCTGTCGCCCGGGCTGGAGTGCAGTGGCCGGTTCTCAGCTCACTGCAAGCTCCGCCTCCCGGGTTTATGCCATTCTCCTGCCTCAGCCTCCGAGTAGCTGGGACTACAGGCGCCCGCCACCTTGCCCGGCTAGTTTTTTGTATTTTTTAGTAGAGACGGGGTTTCACCGTGTTAGCCAGGATGGTCTCGATCTCCTGACCTCGTGATCCGCCCGTCTCGGCCTCCCAAAGTGCTGGGATTACAGGCTTGAGCCACCGCGCCCGGCTCTGGACATAGTTTTTATGCTGAGTATAGTTGTTGGGTATGACGCCGTCATCTCTCTGCTGATTAGTACTGATGGTGTACCTATTTTCCACGTTATACAGGATTGGGATCCATTTCTATGATAGAACTAGTTTGGGAATATTAGCTCTTCCAGGATGCGATTACATTGTACTTAGTCATCTGAGTCACTTCCTTTCCTTAATCAAAGAAAGTGAATCCATTTGAAGTCAGAATACATTCAATGTCCTATAATGCTGTTATCAGTCAAGCTACAGTTTTTTAGGAATCAAATTCATGATTTGCTTTCATGGGAGGCTGGGATGGGAAGGGAAACTGCAGTGCCATGCCAAGGGGGATGCTGGTAAGGCATCTGATTCTTTTCTATCCAAGAACTCATTTCCTGCCTTTCTTTCTTTTTCTTCTTTTCCTTTGAGACAGAGTCTCGCTCTGTTGCCCAGGCTGGAGTGCAGTGGCGTGATCTTGGCTCACTGCAACCTCTGCCTCCCAAGTTCAAGCTATTCTCGTGTTTTAGCCTCCCAAGTACCTGAGACTACAGGTGTGAGCCACCATGCCTGGCTAAATTTTTTTGTATTTTAAGTAGAGACAGGGTTTCACCATGTTGGCCATGCTGGTCTCGAACTCCTGACCTCAAGTGATCTGCCCACCTCGGCCTCCCAAAGTGCTGGGATTACAGGCGAGTCACTGCACTCAGTCTATTTCCTGCCTTTCAATAGCCCCGATGAAATCCTGCTATTCCCCAATGTTCCCTTTAAGTTGTGCCTATTTTTTTTTAAGCTTTAACCTATTTAATTGGTAAAAGTGAGAAATTTAGATTTTTTCTTTACAAATGCAATATTATTTAAGTTAGAGAAACGCACCTGACAAAATCCAGAAAGTAGCTTAGATAATGTCTAGTCCCAACTAGTTGTGCTGTGGCCTGCCTAGAAGTATTAACCAGGTAGTAAAATTCAGAAAATAATCATTATTATTTTTAAAAAGCTGGCATACATTTTGCTTCTCCAAATGAACAAGGGAAGAAATGACTTTCCATGCTATTTTAATCCTTAGCAATAAACCACTTCAGAGACATGCTCAATCTTTGCACATTGAGTCACCTTCCAGTGGTCTGGGAGCTGGGACTTGAGGAGCTCTTTTTCTGGTACTGTAATTCTTGCAGAATTCATCTTCAAGGATGTGAAAAGGCCGTCTTTCAAATGTTTGCGAAACTCCGATGGAATTGCTGAGAGATCCAGTCAGTTACCTTTCTCTCATGACCCTAAAATTCATGTGATCGGTTACTCTAATTTTTGTAGGCCCATTGCCCCATTCCTTCTGTGTATGAAATCATGGATCCTTGCATAAGAACCACTGGGAAAGCTACATCTGATCCAAAGTTGTTGTCAGCAGGTTAGTGCTAACACTTTAAAACCACACACACACACACACACACACACACACACACACACACAGATGCCCTCCTTTCTTCTTACCTTCCAAATACTGCACAGAGAGACTCTTTAATAAATCAATGTTTTAGGGACACATTCCTTAAAGGCCTGCGTGAGAGCTTTGATTCTGCTTGTTGTGATGGTGTGTGAATGACCTGGACAGAATCAATGGTATCTCATCACAAATCATGCCGTCTCACAAGGCCTTGGTAGTGTAAGCCAAAGGAATTGGTTTTTTATCATCCGCACTGATTGCCATTCTCATAGAAAACTGGGACGGATTACAAACGAGCTAGCAGATATTCCACTATGAAGGAGTGCGCACGTTAAGATTTAACAGAAGCCATAGGCTTCCAGCGGAGCAGGCGGGATTCACACAAAGTACACAACACTTTCTCAGGCTTGTTAGATGCTGTGATGAGGAAGAATCAAGGATCTGAGCCCCTCACCCTGCATGAAAGATGCCCTGAAGAAGCATATGTTTTTGAGGCCAACTCATCGGAATTGTCAGATCCAGGGGAAGAGCTCCAAGGTCCTGCTGGGGTCTGGCCAGCCCTTGGATCTGCTGGTTTCCTAAAGTGTCACAGAATCAAAGATCAGAGCTGGTGGCTGTTCTCATGAAATCCTTGGCAAAAGACTCAGGGCGAGTCTGTCCCACAGTCACCTTGTTTACGGATTGACACTAACGCAGGGGAAATTGACTGCAAGCCGGTTCACTTGGATTCCTGCTCTTGTGTGTCAGCCATTGACACGGCTGTTGGGATTCCAGTTCAAAGGTGTTGGAAGGCTGGTGTGGGTCCCTGCTGGAGCGGCCCGCAGTGCCGATGAATCATGCAGGTGCAACGTGGTGTCTCCTCCCTCCCAAGCATTTTCTCTTAGGAAATATCTGTGATGACAAACTGTTTATTGTATCCTATTTTCCATCACCTTGAGTTCCTTGCAAGGCCATTTACCTATTAATATAATGCATCTGCCTGTTTATCACCATCCATCAGGCTATCTGTTTCCAGAGGGCCTGTCAGATAGCACCTAGGCACTCTGAACGTGTACCCAGCAGGCATGCTAGAACTTGAACTGGGCTGGGAGTCCTACTTCTTGATCTAGTATTATGGAGAGCAATTAGCAAAAAGGGAACAGGTTTATAGGTAGCACTGAAACTTTAAAATGTTTCATATGCATCGTAATCAAGCTCTTAAAAAAAAAGCAACTCTGGAGGAAGCTGACTAAATCTCTCCTCTCTCTTCCTCAGCCTACCTATGTTTGAAGTAGGGGAGCTACTGACTCTGGGAACATTAGATTCCTCCTCTAACGGTATATGTACTATACCTACCACTGCCCCACTTAGCAATTTGTGCTTTTCCCCCCCAAACCTTGGATGTGTGCCGAGGGGACTCATCATGTGATTTTAAACCATAGCAATGATGCCATTGCAACCAATATGGCCCTGGGGCCAATCCAACTGCACACATCATGTATCTTGTGTCTTTTGCAGCTTGTGGCCAGCAGAGGAGACAGCGGGAGTGAGGGGGAGTGTGGGATAAGACAAACACAACGGCGAGGGCCAACTTTTCCAAGCAGGACCCAGCATGTTTGCCGCAGAAAGCATAAGAATTAATTTCACTCATTGTCACCTATGCTAAACCCTCTGGGGGACACACTTACCATCAAATGAGGCAGCACCATCAAGAATTGCCAACTGAAGGTGGCGCTTAGAAGAAGTGGTTCCATAATAGCTGCAGAGTTGTCTGTAGCTTAAAATATAATCAGACAGGGTGCACAGCAACGCTGCTGGTTTCACAGGAAGGGCAGCCTCCCGTGTCTTCCTCCTTCCCAAGGTCCCTCGTCCACACCTGGATCACACACACTCTTGCAGAGCTTTATTTTCCCCTAACTCTGTACCCTTCCCAATCTCATCCTTCCTTTATGGCAACAATGAGAGCACACACTCACCCAAAATTTTTCTTTTTTCCCTTTTTATTTATTTTCATTTTTCAGAACCGAGGTCTCTCTCTGTTGCCCAGGCTAGAGTACAGTTGGACAATCACAGCTCATTGTAGCCTTGAACTCTCGGGCTCAATGGATCCTGTCGCCTCATCTTCCCAAAGAACTGGGACTATAGATGCATGCTACCACGCCTGGGTAATTTTTAATTTTTGTTAGAGACAGGGTCTCGCTATGTTGCCCAGGCTGGCCTCAAACTCCTGGCTTCAAGCGATCTTCCAGCTCAGCCTTCCAAAGTGCTGGGATGACAGGTGTGAGCCACGATGCCTGGCCCCCAGAAATTTTCACAGAGCTCTTTTCCTTGCACTGAATTCCCTTAGCAGCAGCATGGACTTATTCCTCCATTCCCCGTTATTTCATTCCTTCAGCTACCATATACCTTTCCTACATATGGCTTTCAGATGCCTCTCAGGTGGTTTCATGACATCTTTGGTCTTATCTCCAGCTACCTGATACCTAATTTGAAACAGGGGGCCACATGGTCTTGGTCTTTCTGGCTTTATCATAATATTTTATTCTAACAGGCTTCAGAAATGTGGCTGATATTATTTTTACTCTCATTTCCTAAAGGCCGACAACATCCAAAATTTCATTATGTATCTCTTGCCCTCTTCTTGGACTTGAAATTCTGAATGTCCAGTGTCCATGGGCCATTGATTATTAAACAAGAATAAGTCCAGAGTTTGCTGAGGAAGGGGACATGTTCGCTGTTATGGTCTAGAATCTATTCTGTTTTGAGAAAGTGAAGAATGTAGAAAATGACGTATTTTTTGGTAACTGAGTGTTAGAAGCCCCAAATAGGTACCTGTAGATTTTCTCCTTCCACTGTAGATTTTATCCTTCTAAATTATACCTTAAAATAATTTTAAAATATTTTTCCCATGTATGGAATATTTTAGGTTACTAAAGATCTAAACTAAAAATGTGATCATTCTTGAGTGTTTAAACCCTTTCACATGAAATTGACATAAACCTCTAATTTTATTACAACATTTTGGTAATAGGCTCTAGTATTATATTAATTGAGTTATAATAACTAAGGGAAATTGAGGCAAGAATGGGAGATGCTATTTTATAACACATTAAATCACAGGTTAGGCCTGGTCATATTGGTTCAACTTCTACCACTAAAATGAAATTATTAATTTAGTTTAGAAAATTGCTCCTGTAATTCTGGCAGAGAGATGGGCAAGACAGCACAGGCAAGCAGTAATTTTTCACACTTAGGTTAATTTTATTATGTGCTTTATGTATTTTCAATAAAATATATAGGTAATTAAAAATTGAACTGTGGTGCTTTTTTGGATTTATAATAATTAGCACATACATTGGACTTTATAGTTTCAAAAGCTTTATACATCGTTAATTAACTATGAATGAGGTAGCGAGTATGATTATACCCATTTTACAGGTGAGCAAGCTGAGCCATGGGGTGCTTAAGTCAATTGCCTAAGGGTTCCCAGCATACCAGGGGAGAAGACGGTTGAACTACAGAGCTGGTGGCACCAGTCCTGGCCTCTTCTTGCCTTTAACCATAAATAATTGTAAGGTACTCAGGAGTAGCAGACAAGTGTAGCCATGAACTCTTATCTTGTTTTTTTTTTTTTTTTTTCCATTTTGGGGGGATTCTTGTTAATACTTTAATACAAGAACCTTAAAAGTTCTTAATTATATTGGGCAGCCATATCCCTTGGAGGAAGATAAAGTAGGTATTATTACTTGTCCTTCACAGGTGAGTAATGAGAAACCCAGAGTGGCAGCCCAACAGGCCAGTGAATCAGTGACAGATCCTAAATACGTGGGTACCAGAAGCACCATCCACAAACCCTGACCTTCTGACAGCCATGCTTCCACTATCAGACCTCTGAGGGCCATGAAGCCAGTAAAATGGTGTCTAAAGACAGCACCAAAAAGAACCCAGCATTTACTTCTTCGACTTTTTCAGAGTGTGTGCATTTAAATTTCAGCACCCTGTAGATCACCATCATGAAGGCTTTCAGAATGCAAACATAGGCTGAGCATGGTGGCTCACACCTGTAATCCCAGCACTTTGGGAGGCCGAGACAGGTGGATCACTTGAGGTCAGGAGTTCAAGGCCAGCCTGGCCAACATGATGAAACCCCCATCTCTACTAAAAATACAAAAGTTAGCTGGGCATGGTGGTGCACGCCTGCAATCCTAGCTACTCAGGAGGCTGAGACAGGAGGATTGCTTGAACCTGGGAGGCAGAGACTGCAGTAAGCCAAGATCAAGATCAAGCCACTGCATTCCAGCTTGGGTGACAAAGCGAGACTCTGTCTCAAAAAAAAAAAAAAAAAAAAAAAAAAAGCAAACACAATCCCAGCCCTCTCCATGATTCTTCCTTTGCCAGGAAGAATGAAGAAATATTCCTCAAAAATACATTCTATTCACCATCACCCACCGATCTTCAAATATCGGAGCTACTGGGTGTACCAGTTTTATTTTCTGTCTCTCTTGCTTTTTTTTTTTTTTTTTTAAGAGATGAGGTCTTTCTATGTTGCCCAGGCTGGTCTCGAACTCCCGGCTCAAGTGGTCTTCCTGCCTCAACCTCTCAAGTAGCTGGGATTACAGGTGTGTACCTCCATGCCTGGCTTTATTCTCTTTTTAAACACAACATATCCAGAAAGTAGTTCATCCTATGATTCCTGTGCTCAAAAAAGATCAAGAATGAACTTTCATAGAAGCCACATTTCCCTATTCTTGCTCCTCTGTGTATGGGTACCAGGTGGGAGCATTAAACGATAGAAATCTCACTGTTCCACAGGTCAATAGTCTCACTTTCCTTTGCTTCTAGGAAATGGTTTTAGGTGCAGGCACAATTCTAGAGAGAACCAAGTTGCCAGCATGACGATTCCAACCTTGCTTGGTGCAATTAGTTGTATCTCTCCCCTGGAGGATGGGGCCACCAAAATCTTAAGAGGAATCAGAGGTTGGAGTCCAAGGCTGTTGTTTGTACTGACAGGGGCTGAAGTCCCCTTTTTATTTTAATATTTATAAATGGAAAAGGCAGTGCCTTATATGCTCTTTTCTTATAGTGGAGGTAGTCTTTCATTGGATTTAGAGAACCTGATAATTTTAAAAGCGAAATTGAAAATAGGAAAAGAACAGGGTCATCAGGCTCAATGGTCATTGTGTGGAAAGGCACTGTGGAAGGCCAGATCTTGGCACTCTGGAATAATTAGGAGGTCATGTTGGCAATAAGGTTGTAATACAGTCACCTCATGAAGACAGGGAGAGCGGTTCTTGCCCCTTCACTCTGTTATAAGGCTACGGGGCTAAACATCCACATCTCAGCAGATCTAGGGAGTGGGATGATGACACAGAGCAGTGTGAGCTGTGGCTGCACAGAGAGTCAAGGCAGCTACTGCAAGACACACCTGAACTGAACTTGAGCTTGTGAGAGACGTGCCATCCTTAACCTTCTCTTTTGCTTTTCTGGAAAGCGCAGGGGCTTGTTTACCTTTGACAGAAGCGTGGTTTTGTTCAACCTGGACAGGTTGTTGCATAAAGAGCAAGACCCTGGGAGGCACACACACAGTGGTCATGAAGGAGAAAAGCAGTACCTTTGCAGCCAGGCACAGAAACTGAACTTCCTGTGGCAATCAATGGCAGGATGCTTATACTCGCTAATGTGCTTTTTTTTTTCATGAAAAATATTATGTTTGATATTTTCGAAAGATACTGCACTCTCAGTGTCAATTTACTTTCTAAGCATAAATCAAACATAACTAAAGGGGCAGGGTGCAGTGGCTTATGCCTGTAATCCCAGCACAATGGGAGGTAGAGGTGGGAAGATTGCTTGAGTCCAGGAGTTCAAGACTAGCCTGGGTAACATAGTGAGACCCTATCTCTACAAAAAAATTAAAAAATTAGCTGGGCATGGTGCTATGCACCTGTAGTCCCAGCTGCTTTGGAGGCTGAGGTGGGAGGATCACTTGAACCTAGTAGGCAGAAGTTGCAGTGAGCTGTGATCTAGCCACAGCACTCCAGCCAGGGCAGCAGAGCAAGACCCTGTCTCAAAAAACAAACAAACAATAAGAACAAAAAACAAAAACCCCAAAACCTAAAAATAAAATAATTGACCAGGCACGAGGTTTCACACCTGTAATCACAGCATTTTGGGAGGCCAAGGCAGGCAGACCACTTGAAGTCAGGAGTTCAAGACCAGCCTGGCCAACAAGGTAAAACCTTGTCTCTACTAAAATTACAAAAAAATTAGTCAGGTGTGGTGGCAGGCACCTGTAATCCCAACTATTTGGGAGGCTGAGACAGGTGAATCACTTGAACCTGGGAGGCGGAGGTTGCAGTGAGCCAAGATCGCACCACTGCACTCTAGCCTGTGTGACAGAGTGAAACTTTTTTTTTTAAAGAAATAATAATAATAAATGAAATTAAAAATAAATGGTGCTTATGATATGCTTAGTGCTCTATGTACATCAGCTGGCTCGATCCTTACAAGAACCCTGTGAGGCATGTGACATTACTCTTTCATTTTTCAGATAAGGAAACTGAGGCCTAGAAAGGTTAGTTGCCCAACATCACACGCCTGCTAAGAGAAAGAGCCTTAACTGGATTCCCAGTTCATTCCATACTGATTCTTTTTATGACTTCGCTTGCAAAGCTTGTGGGGAGGATGAAATTAGACCACTCGTCTTAACACCACAGTGTCTGATACTCAATCACTGTACGTTATAATTTGTAGTAATTGTCAACCACTATGCTTATAATAACCAGTTTCTGTTGAGTTTCCTGCATTGATTAAGGCCAATAATATCACAGGGTTAGGTGATGTCATTTTTTTCTTAATTTTTTTTTTCTTTTATAATTTAAAAAATAGAGATGGGGTCTTGCTGTGTTGCCCAGGCTGGTCTCAAACTCCTGGGCTCAAATGATTCTCCCACCTCAGCCTCTCAGAGTGCTGGGATTACAGGTGGGAGCCACCAGTGCCTGGCCTCATTTTCTTTTCTATTTAGAATGAGCCACGCTGGGTGTTAACCATCCATGTCAGGCTGATGTACCCTTCTCTAATGATTTATGCCATACACACAGGCTGTGATTTCCTTACATCGACAGGCTTGTTCAACCAGTCCCATGCCCACCATCTATCTTGAATCAGCAGCACAGCAAGGAAGCAGGAGATCCTGTCTTGTGCTAACATTTCCAGCTTCTTCACCGAGACTTCCTCTGGCTTCTCTTTGAAAGGTTTGGCTGGTGCAGGTGACAGGGGCAGCATTTGCCACTAAAATGCTGATGTTCTTCATGCCCAAAGGCAGCCTGTACCAAAGGATATAAACAATGCAATCTTAGATTACTCATTTTGGAAATGCATATGCAAACAAGCACAGATTTTAGGCCTCGTTTGGGAGGCAAGAACATTGGGATTCATGTTCCCTTTGATTTTATCAGTAATTTATCAGATTGAGAAAGTTAATGGGATTTATTTAGCAATGGATGAGGAAAGATGCAGCTGGCAGTCCTTTATTCTGGCCTGTGCTGAATAAATCATTTCACATCTTTCTGCATGATTTTTTTTATATCTGTAAAGCTAGCCTGCCTTAGGGCATAATTCACAAGACTTATTTTTAAGTACTTTGCAGATACAATACAGTGGGATTAAGAAAACCCTGCTTTAGGAATAAGTGAAACGAATACTGTTAAACTTTTGGACTAGTCGTGCTTGCGGTCCTTAGTAAGCTGGTAATGCTGCCTCTGCTGTCTTTTAGTTTATAGGATCTTGAGCCCATGGATAGAACACTATAGAAGAAAAACGGCTATGTTCATTGAATAGCATTATTGCAGCTGCTGTTTATTACCTATCAATATCCATTCCCCAAAACTCACATTAGAAGAAGCAGAACTGGGAAAAAAAAGAATGACTAGCTCTTATAGATTCTCATTATTTTGAAAAATGCATCTTGATATTTCAGCCAGTTCACCTGCAGCAGTCCTGCTTGTGAAGATATCCTCTGTGAACTGAGAGTTATCTACAGATGCACTTTCCAGATGTTGCTGCAAGAAGATTTCTTCAATGCCAAAGGGGCTTCTAGGACCTAAATCAACTCTGCATTAAAGTGGAGGCATCATTTGTATTTTGGGGAGTGGCTTTTTTCAGTGACAGACATGCATTTATTTAAGTGAAGAATTAAAAAAAACGCGCAAGGTTATGGTCATTCTATGGTAATGCGGATTCTGTTATTTGATGTGCAGATATAAAACCATGTGTTTAAAATACCTTGTATGGCTCCAAAATTCAGGTCTCAGTTGCTACTTGGAAACAGGCTGACTATTTCAAGGAGTCCTAGCTTCTAAAGTACAAACTGAGACAAAAACAAATAAAAAAGGAAAGAGTGCTAAGAAAAAATGAGGGTGATAGCATGAGGTACTTTCCCCTGCAAAGCACAGGTACTTTGCCTCTTTATGTTAGAAATTCTCAATCTGTGCTGTAATTTTGGGATGGTGGTCCATTCTGTCATGGGGTCATTTAGTCAACAGTGGCAAAAGGGACTTCATATACATAATACATAAAGAAAACTTTCTTGAGATGCTCATCATTTACATTAGCTATTTGGAATTGGGTTTTAAATCTAATTCTCTTAGGAGCCTAATAACTACCAGAGAAAGTGATTGCAGCATAAGAAGTAGAATTCAAAAACACAAAATGGCTGGGTGCAGTGGCTCACACCTGTAAACCCAGCACTTTGGGAGACTGAGGTGGATGGATCACGAGGTCAGGAGTTCAAGACCAGTCTGGCCAAGATAGTGAAACCCCATCTGTACTAAAAATACAAAAATTAGTCGGGCATGATGGTGGGTGCCTGTAATCCCAGCTATTTAGGAGGCTGACATGGAGAATTGCTTGAACCCAGGAGGTGGAGGGTTGCAGTGAGCTGAGATTGAGCCACCACCTCCAGCTTGGGCAACAAGGAGTAAGACTCTGTCTCAAAAAACAAAAAACAAAACAAACAAACAAACAACAACAAAAACCAAACTCAGAATTTAGAAATACCAACCCGTGCATTTGACTGAGCTCCTAAACTCTTTATTTTGAGCTAAACGTTGCAACACTTAGCATCGTGTAGCTTGTTTTTTTTTTTTTTTTTTTTGCTGGATCTAAAGGCCTGAGAGTGACTGGGAGGCCATTGAAGATAGATGAAAACACTTCTCTATGGCATTGGCTGGAGGAAATCATTAAAAAAGTGAAAAGTTAATTGTACTTATTGAAGAGATTGTGCCACGTCGGCATAAGCATTGTCTGTTTTAATGTAGGCCTTGGCCAGGGTCCCACGAGCCATTAATTAATATTATGGTTTAGTTGTCAGCAGGTCAACATGGGTGCTAAATTTCATGATTTCTCTTTAAAGTTAAACCAGAGATCTAAAATTATGACTGTGAAGTTAAATTATGGATTTAAGATCATGACTGTGTCTTTCTTCTGGGCACACAGAGCCCTCTAGGGTACATTGATGTCTAGACTATTTCTCTAACTCTGAACGAATCTAGGTCCCTATAAGAAGAGTCCTGAGTTTTGGTCTCTCCTTGAACTGTCTGCTTGCTGGGTGTTTTACTGAGGCTTTTCGAGGCTCGTGTCTTTTAGTTTCTGGTGCTAAATTTACTGTCTCCTACCTTTAAGGGCTGCTTTAAGGCTTGTTTGGACCATTTATGCCAACTCCATTGAAAAATCAGCAGTTTCTTCTCATGAAGTCTTTATGAGTCTCTTGAAATCATCTGGTAGTGGAGAATGTAAAAAGACTTGATGATGTTTTTTCCCCCTGATGGAATTTAAAAGCCAAAGCAGCAAAATTACTCTTAAATCAGAATTTACATCCTAAATTCTTTCAGAGATACATTTTACTGCCTGGTGCAAAACCTGGGGCAATTTCAGATTTGGGGCAAAGAAGGGTCCACCTCATTAAATTTTACCACTGCAATCTCTATTGTTCCCTCCAGCGCTCCCGTTTATGGGACTGACATCACCCAGAGATGAGGGCGAAGTTTTTGTGGCACTGTTTCAAAAGCTAAACACCTCTCAGTTAGTCACTAAGTTAATAGCAACACAAGAACTGTTAAAGATGTACCAAGCTCGCTAGAACTGGAATTACAACAGAGTAACCTTGCTGTGCCGAAGGGGGAAAGCTGAGCAAACAAGCACTTCCAGCTGGATCAGAAATGGCTAGAACGACATCTGAGACAGCTGAAAGTGGCTTCATGGAAACCCAGGTCCAAGGGTGGCTAGTGGCTAGGATGGCGGGGGTTGAAATGTTATCTTGAGGGCTTAACAGATCTCTTCTCTACCCATCATTGACTTGGTTCAATGTCAAGACGACCTGGGACATTCTTGTTGTAACTGGGTTTGAGTAGTCACAGTTTCCTCTTAGCATTCTCCCTTATTTTCATCTGTGCCAATGGCAAAGTTTCGGCCTGGTATCAGGCTGGATACTAAGCAAGAAAAAGTTCAACTGAATTTCAACCCATTCGCTTCCTCTTCTCCGGCCCTGATCACAAACTCTTCTCTCCTTCTATGTAAACGTCTAGTCTTTGTATATCTCTTTAGTCAATTTTGCAAAAAGAAATAAAATACACAAAATAAAAAGGCAAAGACCATCTTATTTCTTTACTATAAAAACTTCAAAAAGTTATTCTACTTTAGACTCTATATATGGGCCTTTTTTTTTTTTTTTTTTTTTTTTTGTTTCTGAAGCCATTGCTCTAAAAATCTGAGAGATGTTTTATGTTTTTGCAGCTGTGTGGCTTTAAGACAGGCTCAGAATCATTTATTGGCCTTTCTGACCGAACTTCTTGTTTTCATAGGTGTGTAAATGTGTTATCGAAGATATTCTGGCATTTACCAAAGATGCAAGTTTGTAGGCTTTCACTAAGGAGAACTGCTACGTTTCTCTCTTTCTCTCTCTTGCTTTCTTGAAAGAGAAGAAACGGTGCACTTGACAGGTGTCCTGGAGTTGTGCACCATCTTCGACTAAATTTATTTTGCTTGAGGTTATTTGCGCTGCAAATGTAAAATTCCAGCATTCACAACAAGATTTTTTGCCCCTTTCCCCTCCCCTCTGGCCATGGCTTGTCAAGCGTTTTATGTGAATGTTATTGTTTCATTTCCATTTATCCAGAAACATCATTTTTACATCATTTCAGATTTATCTCACCGAACTTTAGCAATGATTCCAAAACCTGTCACTGTATCGGAATTATGTGGGGAAAGATTTTTAAAATCTCTACTTGGGGGCCTAGAAATCTGTATCTGAAACTCTCCCCAGATGCCCCTGGTGATGGGCGAGCGTGGGAGGCCCCGATGGAGAGGTGTGTGCGCAAGAAGGCAGACAGAAATGGAAAAAGGGGCCTCGGCGTTGCCCCCTCGGTAGAAGGCAGGCTCTAATCAATCGTTCGCTTATGTTTGCATTAAAAGAAACATTTATTGAATACCCACTACGTGCTGGCAGCATGCCAGGCACGAGAATGTTGAAATGAACAAGAGCCAGTTACATCCCTGATGTTCCCCCAGTCTAGCGAGAGGGACTGACGTGGAACAGACACTTCCCTTTGAACGCTGTTGCGCCAAGACAGAGTTCGAGGAAGACAGTTAGCTGAGCTCTGGGGTTGAAAGAAGGCTCCTGAAGAAAGCACGTAAGGTGAACCTTGACAGGCAGCGATGGCCGCTGTGTGGAGGAGGCTGCAGGAAGAGTTCACACAGGTGTGGTCAACCAGGAGGGCGGCGATGGGAGCCGGGAGGCGGAGCTGGGTGGGGCGGGGTTAGATGAGATGGGCGGGGCTATGCAGGGTGGGCGGGGCTGGGCGGGGCTGAGCGGAGTGGGGCGGGGCTAAGTGGGGAGGGCAAGGCCAGGGCACAAGGGATCTTTGTTTTCAGAGTTTACCATACAGAATCAAGGCTGATCTTGATATTTCTCATGGGGGAATGGCACTCTCCTCAGCCCCACATTCCCAGAGACCAAGCAATAGACAGCTCCAATGTAGGAGCAGAAAAGAAAGAGTGTGCTGCATTAGAGGGGAATTAGTAAGCATAGGGCACTTATTTTTATATTGAAGCAAGTATCTCCCACTATCCTTTAGAATCAAGGCTGTGATTATTTCCTGGGCATGACTGGGGATCTATAAGGGCAGAAGGTAAGTGTGGCACGAGGTGATTACTCTAAGTCCAATTTTAGTCACAGTCTGGCATATAAAAAACCAGTCACAAATAATTAATATTAATAGTATTATATTCATATGTACTATTAATGTTTATAATGTTAATAATAGCTGATATTTAATAATACTTTTTAAGTGCCAGGCACTATCCTATATACTTTACATGTGTCAATTTGTTGAATCATTGCAACGTTCTTATGAGGAAACCACTATGGTAGAGTAGACAAAACTATCCATCAGAAGTTGGATCGCTGTAGTTTTTTTTTTTTTTTTTTTTTTTAAGAGATGGGTTTTTCTCTGTCACCTAGGCTGGAGTACAGTGGTACAATCCTGGCTCACTGCAGCCTGAAACTCCTGTGCTCAAGCTATCCTTCTACCTTAGCCTCCCCAGTAACTGGGACTACAGGCATGCACTACAATGCCTGGCTAATTTTTTTTTTTTTGGAGACAGAGTCTTACCATGTTGCCCAGGCTGGTCTCAAACTCCTGGGCTCAAGTGATCTTCCTGTCTCAGACTCTCAAAGCACTGGGATTACAGGTATAAGCCACTGTGTCAGGTCCACAGCTGTAGATTCTGACTTCTGGCCTGTCCCCCTCTGTGCTATCGTTTTCCTATAAGATAGTTCTGTCACATTGTTGGGTGCTGGCCTTTGCTGCTTCATGAGGCACAAGCACCTCTAAAGGACAGATTCTCACAGCCTTTATTAGTTGCATATGTTTATACGCTGCTTGGGGTGAATATGGGCCTTTGGCTCTCAGAATCCATTTCCATCCCTTTCTGGTGTGTTTTCCTGAACTGCAGAGATTAGGAAGCTGAAGAACACGTTATTTGACTCCCTTGCAGCCAGGGTTCTGGATGCAAATTACATTTTACCACTCAGGTGATTTCACATGACATTTGGTGATTTTTTTCCACCACAGATATGGTGGTGAAGACATGGAGTTTTTCCACTACCATATTTTGGTATCCATTAGCTGGCTTTGTGGATTCCGAGTGGCACCTGCATCAGGAATGGCAGCAGCACCTGATCCAATCTTCCTGGTCCCCAGGTCACAGGAGTGGTGCCCGATCCCTGTGGTAATTATTTCTGTGCTATTCTTTTCTTTCTAGTTTTAGCACCCAAATGGGTGTCCCTCATCACCAACCTAAAGTTTAACCTTGCCTGTTTTAAAACAAAGTAAAACAAAGTGAACTGTTTTTGTAAAAGTAAAACAAAGTAAACTGTTACTGTAAAAACAAAGTAAACTGTTTTTACATATGTCTTTTAAACTGTATGGTATTTTGAAAGCTCAGTGAGACAACTTTACATGAACCCAAGGAGAAGAGAGTACCGCTGGTGAACAGACAGGCTCGGGAATGGTGCTGATGAGTTCGCACAGCAGGAAAAGCTTAAGCTGGGGTGCAGAATTGAGAGAGGATTTGTGGGGGGGCTGCTACCTGGCAGGAGGAGCGTGTGGGGGAGCTGACCTGGTGCCTTCACCCCATCCCCTCTGCCTTCCCTATCTGCCATCAGTGGACAACTGAAGGAAGAGGAGACTGTGCTCACCACTGCAAGGACAGGTGCATGAGGAGTCCCCTAAAGCCCAGGAAGACATTGGCAATGGGCTCAAAAGCAGCTGTGGGCCCCAGGATATCGTGATGTGACACCGGTGCTTCCAGCCTGTCTCAGCCCCTTTACTATCAACCATGGGGCCTTTAACCTGAACAAGGGGAGACTTAGCACCAGCATTCACCTTTCCTGTTGAAGATTTGAAAGCAGGAGGGAAAATGAGAGAAAATAAGGCAAAATGCAAGAAACAAACAAAAAACCCACATAGGTTTTTCTGGTGGGGCTGGCAGCTTTGAGAGAAGTTCAGGGGAACGGGCATGGAAGAGAATATAGGATTTGTAAAAGGTAGAAAAGGCGAAGTTCTGCTCTTCCGGCCAAGCCTGCTGAGTTTCAATGTTCATTGTATTTTCCTTAAATAATAAAAAAAAAGTTTCTGGCTGCAGCTGAGTGACATGGCACAGAAATGGGGTGCTATGAACATGCGACGGGGGAAGAAAAGCACCATTCCAAGCACCAGGCTCGGATTCTCTTTGTGCGGGCAGAAGGTTTTATTATTATTATTTTATTTCATACATCATTAAAATGCTTTGGCATTTTCCCCAAGTCAGCATGTTTTTAAAAATTCAATGAGGAAGGAAAACACTAAAGAAAAATAAAATTCTGATTATTGGTAAAAAGGTGCTATGGAAAGCAGGGGCCAAAGATTTCTCCATCAGTCTCGCCTCCTTTTTTTTCAGGGACGCTCTCTGCTAATGGACTTCACTTTTCCTTGGCCATGAGAGCTTTTCAGTGTGTAATGGAAGTCAGAGAATGCCTGAGATTCCAGACCCCTATCCTTTCTGTGGCCTTGGGCAACCTGCTTAACTTCTGGGTGCCTCAGTTTCCCCCTCTGTAAAATGGGGATAATCATACTTAATTGCTTCACCATGCTGAGGTAAGGATTAATTAGTTGATGTTTGTAAATGGCTTTGAAGCCAGAAAACGCTACAACAGAGCTGGGCATTATTCTTAATAATACATTTCAACTGAGTTAATAATTGCATTTGCTGTCTCAAATTTCCCTGGCAGTTTCAGCTGGTGAACTTATTTTTCAACTTCACTCATTAAGAAGAAATAAAAAGCAGCACTGCTGGCAGAGAATGGCTCTGGTCTTCATTGCAAGGATGAGCTCAGATTTGCCATGGGTGAGCGTATATCTGCTCCATAGGAATTCAGTCAGAGACTCTGTAAAATGTCAAATGGGATGCAAGGTTGCCTTTATGGCTAAGTAGCTTTTTTTGAAAAGGAAGAAAATGCTTGTCACAAATGTGCAAGGTGAGAATCAAGCAGATCTGGGAGGAAACCACTTTCCAGAATTGATTCAATTCCTATACTCTGGACCTAACCGCTAAGTGGTTTATCTGTTGTCTGCCATGAGTTGTTTTTAATCTTTGGTCCTTTTTTCTGGCCTCCACCCCTTCCTGTGCTAGGTCACTTCAGGGTGCGTGGTGTGTGTGTGTCTCAAATCTCATGCGAGATCCATGTCTATCCTCCTCTTCCCTTTGTGTCAACGCAAAGAAGCATTTTTGCACAGTTTAGCTCAGACCCGTCAAAATGAGATGAACATTGCAGTGGGATGATATCACGGCGAAGCTCTGGTTCCATGGCAGAGGTTCAAGAAATAGTTGTTTAGTGGAGCCGGGTCTTGAGACTTCCTGAGTTCCTGATGCTGAGTACCTAGTAAAATGATGTCATAACTGCCTAGGCTGGGAGGTACGGCTTTAGCAAGGACCGATGCTCCTAACAGGCCTTT
Organism: Rhinopithecus roxellana; assembly: GCF_007565055.1. Taxonomy (NCBI): domain Eukaryota; kingdom Metazoa; phylum Chordata; class Mammalia; order Primates; family Cercopithecidae; genus Rhinopithecus; species Rhinopithecus roxellana. The sequence goes on from NC_044559.1 coordinate 84,108,442, forward strand.
GTTTAGATGTGCATTTTGCATAATTTTCCCAAAAGGGGCATCGTACTTTGCTTTTATCTACCCAGACTCTCATTTAGTGGTTCTCAAAGTGAAGTCTTCAGACTGACACCAGGGAACAGGTTACAAATGCAGAACCTCAGACCTCCGCTTTGAGAACCATGAGTCTAGTTCAGTCCTCACTTGATCAATAACGAATTCCGGGGGGCCTGGGCTATGGGCTGCTGTCAGTAGCCGCTTGGCTGAATAAGGAAACAAAATAACCCAAGCCAGAAATAAATCAGGGCCTTTCCCCCGGGAATGTCTTGCCTGGAAAACCTGAATGATCTTGCAATTGGCAGAGAGCTGAGGAGGAAGGCTTGGGTGACTCTTTTAGCTGTCCCAGAACTCCTACCTTTACTTCCCAACCCTAGGAAGCCTGCCCAACCCATTCCAAGTCCTTTTCTCTGGATTTGTCATCAGCGGGGCCACTCAAATGAACACTTACACATATCTGGCATATGAGCTTTCTGTAATTTGATGCTAGCATTTACTTCTTGGGTCAGTTGGATACTCCATGAGGACAGATACCATGTCTTCATAGATATATATATTTTTTGAGACAGTCTGGCTCTGTTTCCCAGGCTGGAGTGATGTGGTGCAATTATCGTTCACTGCAGCCTCAACCTCCCAGGCTCAAGCCATCCTCCTGCCTCAGCCTCCTGAGTAGGTGGGACCACAGGTGTGTGACACCATGCCCGACTAATTTTTACATTTTTTTGTAGAGACACGGTCCCATTATGTTGTCTGAGCAGGTCTCAAACTCCTGGCCTCAAGTGATCCTCCCACCTTGGCCTCCCAAAGTGCAGGGATTACAGGCGTGAGCCGCTGCGCCCCACCGTGTCTTCGTATTTTTGACGTCCCACTGTGGTTTTCACAGCAGTGTGTGTTCAGTGGAGTTTTGCAGGTTGATTACTACAGGACTGTGAACTAGAGACTTCCATCCTTTCCAGATAGAGAGGTGTCCAGGATCCGGATGGGGTCATGAGCAGGGAAGGTAGTTGTGAAGCTCATCTTTGCTTTAGGCAAGTATTTGGCATTGAACATCAGGCTATCCCCCTGCTTGGTGAGAACTTTGTGAAGGCACAACTTTGCAATCATCCAGCAGACTTTGAATTACAAACTATTTTTTTTTCCAAATTACAGCACTTACGCTATTGGGGGGCACAGGAAAGCTTTCTTGGTATATTGAATCCTAACGGCAACTTTGAATCTTAGGTACCTCCAGTTTTATCATACTCATACATTTTATTGGAATTATGCATCAAGCAGTCAATCAACAAAGATGTGTGAAATGTTCCCCACATGCTAAGATTTTCTGAATCTCACTTGCTGGTTAAGGGAAACCCTCAGCTGAAGTCCTCTGTCCCTGACCTTGGAAAAGGCTGGGATTTAATTGTGAGAACACTGGGTTGCCTTCAGCAGATGCTAGAGTTGATTTGAGTAATTCAACTTTGAGTAATTCAGGCCTAAGGGCTTGATACTGCCCTTTGAGAATGATAAATGGTACAACAAGGACAGGACTGGCTCCTTTTAAGCTCAGTATCTCCCATCTGCAGGACTCCCGGGTGCCCTACAATCTTGAACTGATATCCTGGGGATAACAGTCATTAGAGTCTTCAGCGTAGTTGGCAACTATTCATTAGCAGCTCTCAGGGAAGGAGAGAGAGAAGAGGAACAAATGACTGAGAATCCTTCCCATTTTGCAGACATGGGAAACCGAGGCAGGAAAAATCAGATGCCTTGCCTAAAACTACATTCTGAAGACTGAACTTAAAACAGAGGTGGCTTACTTTCCCTTAAATTTTGGAGGTCTCTGGAAAGACACAACTTTTCATTGCGTATCAACGTTTCTCAACCTTTGTACCACTGACATTCTGGACCAGATAATTTTTCGTTGTGTGTGTGTGTGTGTGTGTACACGCGTGTGCATGCTCTACTATGCACTGTAGCATGTTTAGCTGTATCCCTGGCCTTGACCCACTGTATGCCAGGAGCACTCCCCCACTCCCAGTTGTGACAACCCCAAACATCTCCGGATATTACCAAATGTCCCCTGAGAGGCAAATTGGTTCAGGATGTAAACCATTCTTTTATACTGAAAATGTGAAATTAATATTCTGTGTAGTAAGCTGCTTATGGTCCCTCCAATTGACTAAGCACTGAAATTGACTGAACAAATAGCAGCATCACTTTTCTGGACATCTGGACTTGGTGGTGCAAGCCTGCAATCCCAGCTATGTGGAAGGCTGAAGGGGGAGGATCACTTGAGCCCAGGACTTCGAGACCAGTCTGGGCGACACAGGGAGACCACTGTCTCAAAAAACCCCAACAATCCCCAAACAAAGTTCTTTCTCTGTGAGATGCCGAAGCACAGACATGATGGCCAGGAGAATATTTCAAACAGAAGAGTTGATGGCATCTCCAGTGGTGGTGCTTAGACTTAGGACAGAGAACCATGCACTGTCTGGCTCTCCATTAGAAGGTAGCCCCATGATTTTGGAGACCTGAGTCTATGTGAGAGGCATCACAAATCTTTGTTGTTTCAACATGAGTCCATGATGTTGACATTGGAGCTTGCTTTGGACCTGTGTTCTGAGAAGGCAGAACATCCTAGACACTAAGGCTGCCTCCTTCATCTGGGATAAGACCGCATCAGAAAGCCTCATCACCTCATGACAGCCTCTTCGGATGTGAGCAACCAGGGCTTGTCTGGGGCTAGCCTGGGATGGGAGCCATAGATTATTCAGCGGTGGAAGGAGGCTACTGCTGTAACCATAGTGGGTGGGAATGACTGTGTGACTTCCAGGTGGGAGAGTTAGCACAGACACAGGTGAGATGGCCTGCTGCTTGGTGTCACTGGCAAACCCTAAAGCTGGGAGTGTGCGTGGAGTAACTCACATGCTGCTTGGCATACAGTTGCCTCTTCCTGGTGAGCCTGTCTGTGGGTAACAGGCAGCTTTGCAAAGCAGGAGGCTTTCTGGTGAGGTCAGAAAGACAGGAATCTCCCCCAGGACGGGGTCCGAGGGTGTCTCCCTCTTCTCTCATGCTGTGGGCTTCTGTGGTGAGTCTGCAGTCTAGCCTAAACCCACTCCAAAGGCCCCGTTACTCAGTTCAAGGTAAATTCCTGCCGAAGACTGGTTGCTGTGACGTGCGTGGGGGAGCGAGTTGTGGGCACTTCTGACTCCTGACCTTTACGTTGGGTTTGTCCCTTTTGTTGACTTCACAGAAAGGAGAGGAAGATTTGCTCTCACGCTCTTCTCTTCCCCTGGTGGTGCCATAGGAGTCTGAAGCCCTGGTGTTCAACTGGGTGTGGGGTGAGGATGGGGAATGCGGGATGAGAGAGATCAGATTTCTCAGCACAGAACAATTTGGAGTGCTAAAAGTAGGATCTTTTAAAAAATATGTGTATTTAAAATATATATATATGTATATTTAAAAAACATGTACGCTTTTACATATGTTTTTAAAAATACATGTTTATTTAAAATACATGTATATATACATATATTAAAATACATATGTATTTGTAATTTAGAAACATATGTATATGTTTTTAAATACGTATGTTTTAAAATATATATACGTGTGTGTGTATATGTGTATATATATGTGTGTGTGTGTATATATATGTACACACATATTATATATATATAGTAGAGACTAGGTCTTGTTATATTGCCCAGGCTGGTCTCAAACTCCTGGCCACAAAGTGATCCTCCTGCCTCAGCCTCCTAAAGTGCTGGGATTACAGGCAGGAGTCACTGCACCTGGCCGAAAAGTGACATCTAACCTGACTTTCCAAAGTCAGCTTAGTGAATATATCACACATTTCCAGTTGGTAGATTTTGACTCTTCAGTAATAAGGCAAGAATAACACCTTTTAAAAAAGTGTCAATTAAGATTTAATTGACATGCAATAAATTGTACATATTTACATGTACAATCTGATGAGTTTTGACAAACGTGTGCACCCACAATCAAGATAGTGAACATACTCATCCCCCCAAATTTCCTCTTGCCCCTTTGTAATCTCCCACACTTTCCTTCCTCACCTTTCCACCCATCATAGCCAGCGATGATTTTCTGTCACTAGAGACCAGTTTCGGGAGCTTTGTGTCAATAGAGCTGCATGGTATTGTATTTTTTTTTGTCTGGCTATTTGCACTCAGTGTGATGGTTTGGGGATACATCAGCATGGTGTGCACCAATAGTTTATTCCTTTTGATCGCTAATGGTATTTCATTGTGTAGATACACCACTAGTTTTTAATCTATTCACCTGCTGATGGACATTTGAGTTATTTCCAGTTTTTGGCTATTATCAATAAAGTAGCTAGGAACATTCACGTACAGGTCTTTATGTGGACATAAGCTTGCATTTGGGTAAATATTTTTATTTAGATGAATGTCTAAGCATGGACTAGGTGGATCAGAAGGTAGGTGTAATTTAACTTTGCACAAATTGCCAAACTGCTTTCCAAAGTGAGTGTACCATTTTATATTCAGGAATGGCTTCTGAATCTTTTTTGAGATGAAAGCATCAGGGAACCTAAGATGGTTGACTACATACCAGGTAACCAAAAATGCTGGCTGAATTGGCGCACGTGCCCACATCACCACCTATCTAGGAGCTCCTGCAGAGCATCTATTTGTAGCAACTACATCGTTTATCAGGCTTCCTGCTTGTTTCTCATTTCTGTCAGAAGACGTGGTCTTGATAATTAGTGAATACTCCTTAAACTTCTCTACAGCAAACAATTTCTCCTGGAGAGGCAGATTCGAGAAAAGGAAAATGACAATTGGTTCCTTGAGATGGAGAAGTGGACCTGATTGACCCAAGAGGTCAGGCCAGTAAATTGGTTAATCCCCTCAACTCCATATAGAGCATTAGAACTTTGACACCCGAAAAAAATAGGCAAATAGAAACTAAAATAGAGTGTATTTTCCCAAATGGCATGGCGTGGGTCTCTTTGTATTCCCAAGTGAGCAGATAATTGCAAAATCTTGATTTGTTTTTGTATTGTATAAGTCAGGCCTAAAAGTAAAATGCTACCATGCTATTGGTTACATCTTATTGGTTTCTTTCTTCTTTTTCTTTTTTTTTTTTGTTTTTTGAGACGGAGTATTGCTCTGTCGCCCAGGCTGGAGTTCAGTGGCGTGATCTTGGCTCACTGCAACCTCTGCCTCTTGGGCTCAAGCAATTCTCCTGCCTCAGCCTCCAGAGTAGCTGGGACTACAGGCATGCACCACCATGCCCAGCTAATTTTTGTATTTTTAGTAGAGACGGCGTTTCACTATGTTGCCCAGGCTGGTCTTGAACTTCTGACCTCAAGTGATCCACCTGCCTTGGCCTCCCAAAGTGCTGGGATTACAGATGTGAGCCACCACGACCAGCACGTCTTCTTGGTTTATGACTATGTTGTAGTAAAACTAAGTGTCCTAGAAGGTTGAGGAAGGGCTCCAAGATTGGGTATGTATGCAGGACATGAAGTCACTACTCACGAGCCAGCATTTTTGGTGGAGATTCCAGGTGTCACACGGGCCAAGCAAGGTCATCCTGGAAGAGTGAGCCACGCTGGGGAGGGGGTAGGGGCTCTACCCTTCCATTAATGGAACACTGTGGAACATTTATGCCTCCTCCTGTTCTCAGGCATAAAGAAGAGAAAAAGGGAAACTCAGCTGTAGTTCTGTGCTTTTCAAGGAAAAGAAGAAAGAGTGACTTCTGCCAACCCTGAACCAACATTTTGGCTTAGCTCTTGATTCTGAGTGGCACAGGAACCGGATTTTAGATAAAGAAGAGACGTTTCTGTTACCTTGCAAGGCAGGAAATGGTTTTCTGGTCCTGGGATTCCTCTTCTGAGTGTGTGGGTGTCATGATTTCCTGTTTCTTTTTTCTTTCTTTCTTTCTTTAAGCTTTTACATTTAGAAAATATATTGAATGCCCTAATTTTGTGGCGGTAAATTTCCAATGTACAAATCAAAATTAGACTTTATTTTCTGGATCTTAGATCATTTTGAATCTGCTTTTTGTTTAGCGTGTCAAGTATACAATGCAAATTGCCTTTGTTTTCTTGGAGGAGATTAACATTGTCAGGCTCAACTTAGAGGGCAGTTCTAACTGGCTGCTAAAATCAACACACAGTTTGACAGCTGTGTGGTTTTCTTTTTTAACTAATTCCACAAAAAGAGATGAATGATAGAGATCAATCATATGATGATGATGATGATGCTGATTTAATATAATTTTCCCAAGAAGCACTGGATTATGTCCCTTAAAATGCTCGTATCTTGGGTGAGTTAGGGGGAGGGAAGCACTATTCTGCTCTGGTCCTGTCATCTTTTTTTTTTTTTTTTTTCTAAGAGTAAAACAGTTCTCATTTAGTTTTATGTGTAGCAGTGTGAGTCGGGACCATGGTTCCCATCAGTGCATGGAAGCCTTGTGAAAACACAAATTGCTGGGCCCTACCACCAGAGTTTCTGATTTAGTACATCTGGGGTGGGGCCTGATTATCTGTATTTCCAGGAAGTCCCCAGGTAATACGCTGCTATTGGTCCAGGGATCACCTTTTCGAGAATCACTGGTCTAATGTAAAAGCTGTCATACTGATGTCAGGGTCCTAGGTTCTAGAGTCCTAGGACTGTGAGATTTTAAAACCTGATGATTCCTTGGAGACTGCCAAGTCTAGGGGTTGGCAGGCTAATTTTTTCTGCCAACAGCCAGATAATAAATATTATAGGCTTTCCTGGCCATCTGGTCTCTGTTGCAACTACTCAGCTCCACTGCTGTAGTATAAAAGCAGCCATAGATAGACACATGCAAACAAATGAGCATGGCTGTGTTCCAATAAAACTTTATGTTCCCATAGACAGGCAGCAAGCCAGACATGGCCCATGTTGTTTGCCAACTGTGGTCTAGTCTAAGCTTTCATTTTACAGACGAGGAGATTGATTTTCAGAGAGGTTAGTTGACAATGACAAACACACAGGTGGCTGAATGCATGCCACTTGACTACTAACCAGCTAGTTGACTTGAGGTAAGATGCTTTGCCATACCACCTGTAAAATAAGAAGATGTGTTAGTTATCTGTGTTGGTTTGCTAGGGCTGCCATAACAAGATACCACAGACTGGGTGGCTTAAGCAATAGAAAAGTATTGTCTCACAGTGCTGGAGGCTGAAAGTCCACAATCAAGGTCTCAGCAGGGTTGGTTCCTCCCCTGAGGCCTCCCTCCCTGGCTTGCAGATGACAGCCCTCTTACTGTGTCCTCACATGGCCTTATCTCCACATATGCATTCCTGGTGTCTCCTCCTCTTATAAGGACATCAGTGAGGTTGGATTAGGGCCCACCATAATGGTCTCATTTTAACTGAACAGCCTCTTTAAAGGCTCTGTCTCCAAATACAGACCCATTCCAAGGTATCTGGGGTGTTAGGCCTTCAACATATGAATTCTTAAGGAGGGAGGTGACACACCATTCAGCCTGTAACATTATCTGTTGTTATATAACAAATTACTCCAAAATTTAGTGGCTTTAAACAAGAAAAATTTATTATGTAACAGTTTCTGTGGGTGACAAGTCCAGGAGAAGCTCTGGCTCCAATGCTCCCATGTGCTTGCAGTAAAACTCGCAATCAGGGCTGTGGTATCATCCAAAGGCTCAAGTGGAGAAGGGTCCAGGTTTATTCTCATGGCTCCTGGGAGGCTTCTGTTCCTTGTGGGATGCTGGACTGCAGGTCTCAGGTCCCTGTTGGTTGATGATGGGGCCTCTCCCTAGGGCTGCTCACTGGGTCACCTGTTCCCTTAGAGAGAGCAAGCGAGTGAGATAGGAGGAGCATGTCATTCTGTAACTTAACCTCAGAAGTGATGTTCCACCATCTGGGCCACATACAAGCAAGCCACAAGTCCAGTGTGCACTCCATGGGAGGGGAACACCCAAGGGTATGAATACTAAACAGCAGGGGTCCCTGGGGGCCACTGAGAGGCTGGCTATGGGAGAAAGCTAGCCACATGACCCAGTGCTCCCCATTTTAAAATTCTTTGATGTGATTCCTTTCTCAGCTTCTTTTTAGTCTTTTGATATCTTGCTTTTTTCTTTATTGTTTTTTTTTTTTGGCTATTTTGTTTAAATTTAGAGAACATTGGTGTTTTCATAATATCTGAAGGGTCTGCGAAACATGGAGAACATGTCAGGTATAATGTATAAATGTATATTATTTGGGTGATGGTTACACTGAAAACTCAGTCTTTACTGCTACACAATGTATTTGTATAACAAAACTGCACTTGTACCCCTTAAATCAAGTGGATTGAATATTTGGCAATCATAGATTCATGGCTTTCACCATTTTGGATATAAATTTGAATGAACTTAAACACATTTTTCTGAAAGTAAGATTATTAGCTAGATCAACTACTTTTAAGAGCAGGCCTTCTTTACATGTAAACATGCATTTGCTGATCACATATGTTCTTATTAAAGCATATTTCTTTATATCTAGTTGGCAAAACCTCTTAATCTTGCAGCAATCTCAGTATTTTTTTTAAGTTGAAAGTCTTTATTTCTTTAAAAATTCTATTAATCAAACTTTCTGCTTATTTGGATTAAACTCTGCCAGTTTGGCTAGATTTGCATGGTGTGACTATAGGTTTTTTTTGAAAGTAGAACTACAGAAGAAAGTATTCTTGGCTTAGTTCTTGCTAACTTCCTGAGAGAAGAGATCTGTAGAGTTAGTGAATGTGCTTGGTTCTGGAGATCATGCCTGAAGCCATTTATCTAGTCACCATGTGCATAACAGACTTTAATCCGTCTCCTAAATTATTTGAAAAGGACAGTTTTTTTTTTTTTTGTTTTTGCTTGTTTTTTTTTTTTTTTTTTTTTAACTTTAAAAATATAATTGAAAAGCTAATAATTATGGAGGTTTTGCTTTTTATTAGTTTATAGTAGTGGTTCTCAACTAGGGGAGATTTTGTCCCCTGGGGACCATTTGGTAATGTCTGAAGACATTTTGTTTTTCATACCTGGGGTGGGAGGGGGACTGCTACTGGTGTCTAGTGGGTAGAAGCCAGGGATACACAGGGCAGTTGTCTACAATGAAAGATTACCCGGACCAAAATGTCAACGGTGCTGAGATTGAGAAACCCTGGTTAGAGGAGTATACTCCCAAAGTGTTTTTGGCTGATAGTTGCTACAAGATTGGGGCTCAAATGTCAAATGGGATAATAGTGCCTTAATAGCAGCCTATTTCAGTGCCTTTAAAATGCTCATATGCATATTGTCTCCCTCAGAGATAAGATCTAGTATTAAAGACTCTCAAACACGTTGAATCATGGAGCCTTTTTTCTGGGGGTTTTTGGGCACCACATATTCTTAATATGAGGCATTCCTTTGAGAATGCTAGCTTGGAGTGGACACAACAAATGACATACACTCCTGAGTGAGTGAATCTTGGGGAACTGAAATGTACTTGTATGATAGGAAAAGTTATTGCATTTCCATCCCATTCCCCACTCCCACCAGATAGGCTATAGAGAAATGATTATGAGAGTAAAATATGCTGATCATTGAAATTTTGGATAATAATTGGGAAGAAAATAAAGGCAGCCCATCATCACAGTACTCAAGGAAAATCACTGTTAACATTATGTTATGTTTACATCAGTATCTTTTTCTATGTGTGATAGCGTATGATCCAAAGATGGCCCATCAATATATATCCCACCCTACACGCTCTTTTTACAAGGTGACGTTAACACTCATCCAATGACAATCTCTGCTTCCTCCCCTTGAATTTGGGCATGCCTGGGACTCTGGTAGAAGTGATGCTGTGTGACTTCTGAGGTTAGATTAGAAAATACATCAGCTCCATCCTGGCTTTCTCTCTCTTGAATGCATGTCTTTCAATATGGCCACCATGTTGTGAGGAACCCCAAGCTAACCTTTACAAAACAACTGCATGGAGAGGCCCACGTGGACAGGAACTGGGACTCCTAGTCAACCACCAGCATCCACCACACAGCTTCTGATTGGGTGAGACTTTAGATGATTCCAGGTCCAGCCTTTGAGCTGCCCCAACTGGCATTGAGTGGAGAAGAGGTTGGTTGTTTCCTCCAAGCCCTGACCAAATTATGGTTTCATGAGCCAAATAAATTTATTGTGTTGACCCACCACATTTTGGAGAAGTTTGCTATGTGGTATTAGATAACTAGAACACAATATATACACACTTCGTTTTTACATAATTGTGATCATGAAGTTCTTCCATAACATTAAATGTCTTTCAAATCTTGATTTTTAATCACAATGTCACCTTTTTTTTTTCATTTACGTCAGCTCATGTTGCCAAATATCTAATAAGTTTTAAGCGGTCATGTCGTGGACAACCCAGAGTCCTAACATAATTTATAACAGTAGCACATTTTCGTTAAGAACTCCCTTGAAGCTTCAGACGGCTCCCTTGAACCTTGCACTGCACATTGGGTAGCTTGGCTCCATGAGCTAGCTGACTTCTTCTACTTTTTTAATGTTAATTTTGGCCAAGCTCCCAAGGTTCTCTGAACAGTGATCCTTAATTCCCAGAAATGTAAATCGACCTGGATGTTTCATTTGAAGTTGGTTAATTTGACTCTCTCTCTCTCTCACCTTCCTTTTCTTTCTGTCATTTAAGAAAAGATAAATTTTGAGCAAGAAAATGAAAAGTCACGTACTCATGAAACTCATGACAAGAGAAATGGTTATGTCAGTGGTAGGCAAATGTGAATTTTTTTTTTCTTTTTTTTTCTTTTTTTAATTATACTTTAAGTTCTAGGGTACAAGTACATAATGTGCAGGTTTGTTACATATGTATACTTGTGCCATGTTGGTGTGCTGCACCCATCAACTCGTCAGCACCCATCAACTCGTCATTTACATCAGGTATAACTCCCAATGCAAGCCCTCCCCCCTCCCCCCTCCCCATGATAGGCCCCGGTGTGTGATGTTCCCCTTCCCGAGTCCAAGTGATCTCATTGTTCAGTTCCCACCTATGAGTGAGAACATGCGGTGTTTGGTTTTCTGTTCTTGCGATAGTTTGCTGAGAATGATGGTTTCCAGCTGCATCCATGTCCCTACAAAGGACACAAACTCACCCTTTTTTATGGCTGCATAGTATTCCATGGTGTATATGTGCCACATTTTCTTAATCCAGTCTGTCACTGATGGACATTTGGGTTGATTCCAAGTCTTTGCTATTGTGAATAGTGCCGCAATAAACATACGTGTGCATGTGTCTTTATAGCAGTATGATTTATAATCCTTTGGGTATATACCCAGTAATGGGATGGCTGGGTCATATGGTACTTCTAGTTCTAGATCCTTGAGGAATTGCCACACTGTTTTCCATAATGGTTGAACTAGTTTACAATCCCACCAACAGTGTAAAAGTGTTCCTATTTCTCCACATCCTCTCCAGCACCTGTTGTTTCCTGACTTTTTAATGATTGCCATTCTAACTGGTGTGAATTTTAAAGCCAATCTGAAAGAGAAAGAGAAATTACCTTGCCTAGTTTAAGACATTCTGTTTCTTTCTTAATAAGGCCATCTGGCCGGGCGCGGTGGCTCAAGCCTGTAATCCCAGCACTTTGGGAGGCTGAGGCGGGTGGATCACGAGGTCAGGAGATCGATACGCTCCTGGCTAACACGGTGAAACCCCGTCTCTACTAAAAATACAAAAAAAAAAAAAAAAAAAAAAAACTAGTGGGACGCGGTGGCGGGCGCCTGTAGTCCCAGCTACTGGGAGGCTGAGGCTGGAGAATGGCGGGAACCCGGGAGGCGGAGCTTGCAGTGAGCTGAGATCGCGCCACTGCACTCCAGCCTGGGCGACACAGCGAGACTCCGTTTCAAAAAAAAAAAAAGAAGGCCATCAACTTTCAAATCAACAAGGTGTGGTCTGGTGTTATCATTCAAAGAGTAAATGCCAGCAACTCCCTTCATTTTTGTAAATACTGAAACCTTCAGGGAAGAGCTTTGTTGAGCGTCTATGACATATTCATATGATTATTACTCCTGTTCAGTGTTGTTTTGAAGATTGAAATAGAGTGAAAGGTTCACTCAGTCAGCACACAGAGCTTTTATGAGTGTCTACTGTCAGGCATTGCTAAACCCTGGATAAAAATGAATCACACATAATTCCTGTCTTTAAGGAGTTACAGCTTTTTAGGGGATTATGTTTCTCCCAGGTTCTTGTGTATTTCCTATCATCTGACAGTTCATTGCATGATTTTCACCAACCAGCTCCAACATTCCCAATTTCTTTTAGGAGACTGTGGTTTTTCATGAGCAGTGTATCTGTTGATATAAAAGCAATTCCACTGTAAATTGGTTTTAGACAATTCAAGTGGTATTTACTAATGCTCACCATTAGGGTGTTGGCATCCCTATCTCATGTTCCACTTAGGAGTATGATAGACTTGAAGGAATAAGGAAATCTAGAGTATAGCTCTGGCTTCACCGGTTCCTCACTGTGCCATTTTGGACAGGTTACTTTGGTCTCTGATTCCTCATCTGTGTAATAAGGCTGCTTGTAAGTAACACTTCCAGCTCAACAGTTTATGTTTTTATGTCTGATATCTAAAAAAAATTCACAGTACTAGAAGTACATGAGTAGGTGTGTATGCAACACCTCCCATTACAAACATCAACCTGCTATGAGAATGCCTTCGAATCATTTGAGATGTCACCTTCTGTACCATGTGAGAATGGTTTCCTGCTGGGCCTTACTCTCTGATTGTAGAGACTGGGATCCTGTGAACGTTGGCTCTTCATGTGGCTGGGAAGGGGCTTCTTATTGACTGCAGAATATGAAGTTATTAGTCAGGGAGAGACAACAGGTAGCTCTACGTAAGTGTACTGGTGAATGTGTGTATGATGGCCAACTCTGATATTAAATCATTCTCAGGTCAAAGTTTTGTTAAGAGGAAAAATAGTTACATAATACTTATATACATATATGTATGTACTACTTATTATATATATGTAATATAATACATTACATATATAAATGTATATATACATACATATACAGCTGTGTACACATATACATATATAAAATAATGTATCTCAATGGAACTTAGTACATAATAATATATATACAACGGAGTAAAAAAATTGCAGTGTTATAGATTTTGGCAACAGTTTTTGATCTAACATCTTTGGCATTTAAAAATACATTTAAATGATATGACAATACATTGAATATGGTTTCAGGTAGAATAAGGCTGATACCAGGTAATTTAAATTGTTCACTCATCAGGTATCTGATATTTTCTCTACAACTTTATGAAATAGAGAAGGATATTTACAAATACACTTACAAAAAAAGATGTTACAGGGAATCTAAACATTGTGTTAGCCTATATTACATAGGAGTAATTATTATATACCAAACTCCATTCATATATATAATTATATATACATATATACACATACAGCTGTGTATTTATATAAATTAAATGAATTAACAAACAACTGTGTTATAGTTATTCATTTTTAAACTATCTGTTGAAATACAAAGTGTAACTTATTTGACAAATATTTGTTGAATACCTACCGTATTGACACATTGCTGAAAGTCTGTACTCTGCAGTTAATGATCATGATGTGTCATTTCACCTGAAGTCCATATCACAGTATCATTCATGGCAGAAAAGTCAGTAAAAATCATGACGGTTTAATCTCTCATATTAAAAGGGTCAACTGCACTTGCGGATTGAGTGTATGGGATGCAGCCTTCTGGTAGCGGTGTCCTGTTTTTTCCCAAAGCCAGCTCGCTGTTTGGAAAGCAGGGAGTGTCCCTGACCTGTGTTCTGTTTCCTTCCCTGGTCCACAGGGAGCACCAAGTTATGAAGAGGCCATTGGCATTTTCAGCCACTGGCATTTTCTTGACTTCAGAATAGAAAATTGGGTGGAATTTGGGGGAATCTATTGCTTTCATATATTTAAAAGATTTCACTATTTTTTGAAAAATTGCAACATCAAAGTAAGGTTATAGATTTTGGAAACAGTTTTGGATCTAACATCTTTGGCATTTACAAAATACATTTAAGTGATGTGACAATACATTGAATATGGTAGCAGGTAGAATAAGGCTGATATCAAGTGATTTAAGTTGTTTACTCATCATGCATCTGATGTTTTCTCCCTGACTTTATGAAATAGAGATGAAATGGAGAGGAATATTTACAAATACACTTATGAAAAAAGATGTTACAAGGAATGTAAACATCGTGTTAAGGTAGGAGCTTTATGCCTGTGATTGCTAATTTTATGTTAACTTGGCTGGGCCACGAGATGCCCAGATATTTGGTCAAACATTATTCTGGGTGTTTTTTGTGAGGGTATTTTTGGATGGGATTAATATTTAAATTGGTGGACTCTGAGTGAAGCAGACTGCCGTCCCTAGTGTGGGGAGGCACTATCCAATCAGTCGAAGGCCTGAATAGAACAACAAACTGACCGTTTCCCAAGCCAGAGAGGATTCTCCAGCAGACGGCTTTTTAACTTGAACTGGAACCTTGGCTTTCTTGGGTCTGCAGCCTGCCAGCCTTTGGACTGGAATTGGAGCTTTGGCTCTCCTGGGTCTCCAGCCTGTGCTGTACTCTGCGGATTTCAGACTTGCCAGTCTCTGTAATCATGGGAGCAAATTCCTTATAAAAAATCTTTTTATGTTCCTATATGAATTATAGTATATTATACATATACTATTGGTTTTGGTTTTCTGGAGAACGCGATTAACTTAATGTGTCTGTCTTCAACACTCAGGAGATTATTTCTGTGAGTTCCAACACTCCTTGTGTGGAAAATAGAAGGGCAGCAAAAATACAAGGAATAACAGAGATTAAGGAGATTTTGTCTGTAAGGTGGATTGGAGTTTATGGACAGGGTTGAAAAAAAAGAAAAGGTCCTAAGACATCCAGCAAAGGAATGCACCTTATAAAGAACAGACAGCATCAACCCAACTTAATTTCATTGAACTATTTTCCTCCTCATGCCGCTTTGTTGTTTGTAAATCCCTGACCAAAAATATCTCTATAAGATAAGACCTAAAGACATTCCTATCCCTTCGACTGTGCAAATAGTTTATGCGGCCTTCCTCAGCGCTTACAATATGGTGGTTACCTATTGGGCTCATCCTCATGTCTCAAGTTCCTTGAAGCCAGGGACAAGCACAGTGCTTGTCACTTATAGGGAGCTCCATAAATATGTGTTAAATCAACGAATAAATGCATGTAGGTTTTGGCCTCACGGAGCTGTTTTCCAGCTTGAGAATGTCATGAAGGAATTCTGCAAAATCTTTCTTGAGATCACATCAAAAGAATTTTGTAAATACAGTACTGCTGTCCGCTTATCCAAGATGAATGATGTTTGGGAGGCTGAAAAGAGCTTTCGGGTTGCATGTAGTTGATTCTTTGTGAACTGATTACGGGAAAGATGATGGGGAAAAGGTTTTGAGTGATTATTTTAGGACTTACTGTAAAGGGTTACTTCCCTGATCTCAGAAGCACATTACATCAGTACTCTCCCTGAGTTTCTGGATCATTCCAGCCCTGGGTAGATCCACTGATACAGGGGCTAAGGAAGGCAGGCCAGGGCTATGGCTGTCAGGAGGGACGGGATTTGGATGTTTGCAGAGGTGGCTTTTTATGTCCTAAAACCATCAGCTTCATGACACTTTATTATTTCACTCTCAGTTTTCATTATTTGTTGACTATATTGTCTTCTAATGTAGCCTGATCATTTGCTCACAAGAAAATACATATATATGTGTGTGTGTGTGCACGAGTGTGTGTATATGTATGTGTGTGTGTGTATATATATATGTATATGGAGAGAGAAAAAGAAAGAAAGTGAGCAAGTGAGTGAGTGAGAGACAGAGGAATAATGACTAGTCACAGAGGAAACTTAACTCTTAGCAACTTGACGTTTCTCATGCCCCAGAGGAGGAGTTTGCCACATAGGCTGAGATGGAGTCACATTTAATAGTAATAATTTCCACCTGCTGTCATGGAGTCTCAGATTATGCATACAGGTGGTGGTTTTATTTTTTTCCATCCAAGAATCTTGAGGCACCTTAGGAACATTAATTAGACCCTGGACCTCTTTGAAGTTGAGCCTCTACCCATATACACATGATGAAATGCAGAAGAGGAGAGGCTAATTGAGTAAAATCAGGACCACACAGAATTCCATGAGAGAGCCAGGGAGATGACGGCTTCCCGATCTGAGGCCAAAACAAGGAAACACTGAGAAGAGATGCCTGTTTGCCAGGTGCTTGAAATTCACCTGGAATTTCCACCTCCTGAACCCCGTTTCATTTACAAACCATCTTCCCTCTCCCCTCTTTGCTGCAGCACCTTACACAAAGAACATCTAAATCACCACGTGATAATTACCGTCATTCTCAGGGTTTGCTACCCCGCAGCCTACAGAGCTGAAGCATCCTCTGAGAACTTCTGTAATGGGTGCACCTGCCTTTCCGTTCTTGGTGAGAGTATATTTCCTTGTTTAGAACTGTTTCTTTCTTCTTCCTTCCTTCCTTCCTTCCTTCCTTCCTTCCTTCCTTCCTTCCTTCCTTTCTGTCTTCCTTCCTTCCTTTCTCTTTCTTTTCTTTCTTTCTTTCTTTCTTTCTCTTTCTTTCTTTTCTTTCTCTTCTTTCTTTCTCGGTCTCTCTCGCTCTCTTCTCTCTCTCTCGCTCCCTCGTCGCGTCTATTTCCGCTCTCTCTCTTTCTGGGTTCTTTCTTTTGTCTCCTTTCTTTCCTTTTCTTGTCTTTCTTTCTTCTTTTTTTTCTCTTCTTCTTTCTTATCTCTTCTTTCCTTTCTCTTCTCTCTTTCTCTCTTCTCCTCCTCCGCTCCTCCTCTTTCTTCCTCTCTTCTCCTTCTTCTTCCTTCTTCTTCCTCCTTCCTTCTTCCTCCTTCCTTACTTCCTTCCTTCCGTCCTTCCTTCCTTCCTTCTTTCCTTCCCTCCTTCCTTCCTTCCTTCTTCATTGAATTGAGATCTACCAGTAATCTTCCCACAATTAAATCCAGGTAGGAGAATATAAAGTTCACTAAAACGACTCGAGGCAAGGGTTGCAGCTCCCACCCATTCAAACTGTAAAAAGCTTAGTCACTCTGAGAAAGTAAACATAGTAGTATCTGGGTGAAGAAAGGGAGAGAGGGAGGGTTTAGGGTCAAGAAACCCCAGTGAGCATGAGGGACAGACAACTCGATAGAAATACAGTGTTTCCTATGCTTGAATTTCTATTGAACTTTTCAGTCATGTCTCTTTTCTTCATACCATTCTGATCAGGTCATTAAAGGAGGAACTTGGGAAGAAGATATCTCTGTATCAGCCTGGCCATTTCTTACTGCTCCTTCTGGGACGGTTTTTTTTTTTTTCCCTTCACGAGGAACTGTTCAAAGGATGCTCTTGCAGGTATTAGTGAGAAACATGGACTGATCTCTGAGAGAGAGGGACAGGGCTATCCACAAATGATAGGAGACTCAGTAAGTAATGGTTGGAAGACATTAATCATGGGCGCGAAGGAAGTGCTATGGTTTTGCATGTGTGGAAACACCAAGAACCTCACATAATTCCCTCTAGGATGCTGTAAGAGACAGCAGTTGGATGAAATGCCAAGCTGCAGCGGATCATTTTTAGAATGAGGAAGCATTTACGTGCATAAACAATGGGAAGGAAAAATGGAAGAAAACAGACCAGATCGAGGACAAAGACATAGGATAATTATTTTGTTGTTGTTGTGATAGAGCAAGAGAAAGAGACACTATAAGCACATGAAAAGCTTTCCTTCTTAAGGAGCAGCTCCCAGTGGTGCAGGTATCTGGCAAGGGCCTAATCATGTGTTTATTTGTAGGCTTATTTCGATGAGAGGAGCCAACAATGACCCTAAAATATATGAGGCTCAGACGTGGTAGATCATTTAATGCTCCTTTTGCCCTGTGTGGAATCTTGCTTCCTTCTGGGAGTTTAAAGCTGCCTCCCCTAGCAAGAGGTAGCCTCTCCTGGGCTCCAGGTCTTCTTCGCACACAAAGACAAGCACAGCTGCCCAGCAGCCACACAACTGCCAGGCTGCTTAGGGAGGGACAGAATGCCATTCTGTCTGGATGTGGGTGAAACTGCTGCCAGTTTCCTCTAAGTTTGCCCTCGCTTTCAAAATTCCAAATAACAGCACACAAGCAATCCCAGGCCCTCCTGGTTGCTGTCCCTTTCTGGAGTAATTAGTTGAAATGCACATGATGTTCTCACCTCATTCTGAGTTTCCATGGAGTCGCCACTGTCTCCCTTAACCAGGACCTGCCATGAGCTGCTTGCAAGGGACCTGGTTCCTGGCTCCCTGCAGGAGGGAGTTTGACTGTCCTGGCAAGCATACGGAGGACTGGAGAGGTCATTGGTTCTCAGCCTGGATCTGCCAAAGGCTTTGACCTGGCCAAGCCTCTCTGGGTGCTCTTAGTCTTCTTGGTTATAAAAGGACAACATCTTTGGTTCCTCTTTATAGGGATGACTCGAGGAGTGGAGGCTTGCAGTAAGAAGGGAAAAAGAAAATCCTGCATGTGGGGAGCCTGAAAGTTCTGCAGAGGGACTTGGAGTTAATTTAACAAACAGTAGGAAGCTCTCATGGCTTTGGGGCAGACATACCACACCATGAAAGCCAAACTGATTAGGTGAGAGGAAGGCCAGGGGAAATCAGTAACCAGGACTGGAGACAAGACGGCTGGCTAGGATGCTGCTGTGATATTCCAAGTTATGTGGTCATGAAGGCTGGACTTTGGTTACAGACCTGGAAATGGAAGATGAGTAGTTATCAGAGTTGGGCCAATGATAGTGTAGCCTGGTGTTTTCAGAGTGTCATCCCTTGATCCCATCCAGACCTGCTGACTCAGAAGCTCTAGAGCCCAGCAGTCTGTTTTCATAAGCCCTCCTGATGATTCTAGCACAGGCTAAAGCTTGAGAACCCCTGTTGTATACCACTGGGCAGATCATCAACAGGGGTGCAGAGACTTGGATTCTGCTTCACATTCCAAATAAATAGTTGAATGGAATGAAAGAGGTCACTTAACCTTTTTTTCTCTGTCCCCCAGACTGCAGTACAGTGGCACAATCTTGGCTTACTGCATCCTTGACCTCCTGGGCTCAAGAGATCCTCTCACCATAGCCTCCAGAGTAGCTGGGACTGAAAGGCACACACCACCACACCCAGCTAATTTTTGTATTTTTGGTAGAGATGGGGTTTCACCATGTTGCCCAGGCTGTTCTCAAATTCCTCAGCTCAAGCGATCCATTTGCCTGGGCCTCCCAAAGTGCTGGGATTACAGGCATGAGCCACTGTGCCCAGTCTTACTCAACAGTCAGGGGTCTCAGTTTCTGATCTATCTCTCATATATGGCTCTAAACTATTGTGCATCAATTAGGAGTTGTGTTCTTGCTGCATATGAAACAAAACCCCCAATAACAGTATCTTGAACACTGCAGGCATTACTCTCTCACACAGAAGAAGCCTAGAGTAGGGTGATCCAGGGCTAGCCTGGCAGCTCCTGTGTTATCAGGGACCCACGCTCCTTTTGTCTTTCTGCTCTGCCAGCCTCAGCGCTGGTATAGCAGCTTCCTATCACTGCTATAGCAAAGGGCCACACATTTCTGGACTAAGACAACAGAAGTTTACTGATGGTCCAGTTCTGGAAGTCAGTACTCTGAAATGGTTCTTGCGGGGCTGCAATTGAGGGCTCTGCCTTCCTTTTCCATTTCCTTGCCTTTTGCAGCTTCTGGGGCTGCCTGCACTCCTTGGCTTGTGACTCCATTTCTCCATCTTCATAGCCAGCCGTGTGGGGTGGAGTCCTTCTCCCTCTGCCATCTCTCTGGTTTTTTTCTGTCTCACTCTTCCCCTTTTAAGGACTCTTGCGATTAATTTGGGCCCACCTGGATCATCCATGTTCATCTCCCTATCTTCAGGACAGCTGATTAGTAACATTTATTCCATCTGCAAACTTGACTTCTCTTTGCTACGTAGTGTGACTTACTCACAGGTTGCAGGGATTTGGGTGCGGGCATCTTTGCAAGGAATCGGAGGGCGTTCTCCTGCTTCCCATCCTCAAGGCTAACTCATGGTCCTTCCTAATGCCTGCAGTTCCTGCTGTTGCGTCCTTTCGCTAGGCAGCATACAAGTGGAAGTGCGGATGATGGGGGTGCACCTGCCAGCTAAGTTAGCACCCACAGCACTTTCCTGCCAGCCTCTCCTGGGCTGGGACCGAGTCACTTGACCACACCTAGCTGCAAAGGAGTCTGAGAAGTGTGCACCTCACTTCCTGGTGGTAAAGCGCTCAGCTAAGATTAAGATTCTGCTCCTGTGGAAGAAGGGAGAATGGCTCTTAGATAGGCAGCCAGCAGCCTCTGCCACAGCCAGGCACAGAGAGGGTCTTGATGTTCTCTGAAACTCTTAATTCCCAATGATCCCATGACTCTCTAGAACTAAGGTGTAGGACTGAATGGGAGTTTTAATTTGAGATAAATGAATAACTAGGGTAGAGGAAAGAATGAAGTCTTTGTTTTCCACTTTCTTTTTTTCTTGTGGGGTGATTGGGTTCATTTATGTATTATCGAACATCTTTTTTTCTGTTTTTTTTGAGACAGTGTATTGCTCTGTTACCTAGGCTGATGTGCACGTGCCATGATCACTGCTAACTGCAGCCTCAACTTCCTGAACTCAAGTGATCCTCCCACACTAGCCTCCCAAGTAGCTGGGACTACAGGCATACACCTGGCTAATTTTTAAATTTCTTGTAGAGACAGGATCTCACTATGTTGTCCAGGCTGGTCTTGAAGTCCTGGGCTCAAGCGATCCTCCCACCTTGGCCTCCCAAAGCACTGGGATTACAGGCGTGAGCCACCACGCCTGGTCTTACTGAGCACCTTAAAAGAAGCAGATGCGTTACACGTGTTTGTCTTTACACAGGCACCATGTCAAAAGGGGCTTTTTGGTGGTTCATTCTGCTTTTAGCCCTATCCAAAAACATTTCATTGAGAAAACAAGTTGTCATTTCTATCTGCAGCTACAGATTGAGGCTAGAGACTCTCCTAGGGAACGTGTTATTCCTGGCTTTGCAGAGGTACAGCTGTGTCTGTCACAGTGCTCTACCTTCCCAACCAGAAAATACTTAGAAGATTAACATGCCATCCTTCAAGAAGCATCTTCTGTAAGATAGGGACCTTGTTTGGTTCGATAAACACTGGTACAGGCTCTAGCACAGAAGAGAAGCAGGTTTGCAATACTTTTCTTTAAAAATAAAAATGAATAGATGAATGTTAAATAGCAGTCCATGAATCTATTATCTTTATGTGTCTTTGATTTTGAACTATTCAAAGCTCTTCTATAAGCTTTGTTTATAAATTAGTTAAGCGCTTTCTCTACCTATTTTCTGATTGTATCTGCGGATTTGTGGGCAGACACTCTATTTTGAAAGATATTTACACTGTCAATATATTTTCCATTTGACAAGCCTACCTTCTTCCTTGCATCCTTACGGTTCAGCTGGAGGAGGGAACCAAATTTTATGGACACAGTGGGGACATGGGCCGCTGCGGGCAGTGATTCTGCCAGTTCTTTCTGTATTTTTGCTTTCTTAAAGTGGGGGAGTCCTGCCCGCGTGACGGCTCCTGGAGCCAGTGGTCTGTTCATTAGAGAAGTGGCTGAACTTCGTGATGCGAGTGTAGTAGGCAGGTCGGGAAGGGGGTCCTTCCACAGGAACAGTCTAATATAAACAATAATAACCATAATCATAATCTGGGCTTTCACGGGAGCTTTCATCGAGGAACCAAAAACACATTATGAACATTGACTCATTAATCTTCACAACGCCCCTGTGAGGGTGAATTAAATGTAAGTCATCATAATTATTACTGTCATTATCCTACACACAATTCCCAGATGCGCTGTGGCTGGGCTGGCATACTTTGGGGATTTTATGTTTTACAGGGACCCTGGACTTTTGGCAGAAGTTCACATCTCTCTTGTTTTTCTGCTTCCTTGCTCACTCTAGCTTACTGAATAAGTATTGAATTTTTTGGTGTGTGGGGGTCTGGATGACGTGAATGGGAAGTAATTTCCAACGCATGGTGATCCCTTCTTCTCTGCTCTTGCCTATCGGAAAGGTTAGGTATTCTGCACCGGATCCAGACCCAGGCCCCTGGAACCGATCACATGTTTTGCTTAAAAGCAAAATCATACATTTACAAACCACGTATGATGTTTATGACTTCAGCCTTATCTTTTCAGGTGGGGCGTGGGAAGTTTCATTCTACATGTAGCATCGTGTTTACTCTGATACCATTTAAATTAGAACAGTGTCCTCAGCACCAAGTGCCAGAGACCTCCGTGCAATTGGCAGCATCTTCTGCGTGTAGCTACAGGTCCCTGTGAGAGGCCGGCGCGCCTCTCCCACAGGTGCAATCCTCCCTCCGCACCCGTGCAACACCTCTGTGCCCTGTTCTTGGGAAAACAGGTTGCCTTGGAGTTCCAGAATAATCACAAGGAAAATTGACTGCAGAGAAAGGTCACTCAATTATTTAAGAGTGAAGACAGTAAATCCGCAGATGAGAAGTGCCAAAGGGTTGGATGTACAGATAGTTTTGTATCTTCTGGGTGTTTTTAAAAATGTGCAGTATTTTATTTTTATATAAGCAGTGTGCATGATAGGAAATCCAGAAAACACTGGAAAGTGTGAAGAAAAAAATAAAAGTCACCCGTAGACAAGTATTAAGAGTTAGGTACGGTAACATTGTCGTGTATTTCTTTCGATACTTTTGGTGTCGGTGTTCAAGTTTGTATTACAAAATTTGGGTTCTGCATGAATTTTGATATTTGTAAATAGATGGGGGCATGCACACTGGGAAATGGGAGAGGGAAAGAAAGCTGTGAGGAAATAGGGAAAGACAAAGAATCATGCAGAATCTCCGAGTGCTGGGAGGGCACGGGGCCACAAGGATCAGAGGCCTGACGTAATGCCTGAAGATAGTAGATGACCTAGAAATGCTTGCTTAGAAATCACGGAAGAAACCAGCAGTCAGCAAATCAGGCAGGAAGGGCTTCCACAGCAACCCTAGGAGCGCCTGTGAATTCAGCAGGAGCGTCCCACATGCTATTATTTATCCTCATAACAACCTGCCTAAGTGAGTACTGGTGCCTACAGTTGATGGGAGAGGAAGTTGAAACTCAGGGATGTGAAGCTGCCTTTGCCAAGATTATACGTCTATGAAGCAGCAAAGCTGGAATTCAATCTTGGGCTGGTTTCGCCTCTAAATCCCATGCTTTCTTTCCCACTCCCCTGAAATTCCACAGAGCCCTTCCACAGTTACCCACTTCCCGAGGAAGCTGTGAAGGATGAGAAGCAATAAGGGCTTTAGGGCTTATTCATTAGATGGTCGCTGGGTGGGAAATGTTGGCAGGTTAGAAGGCAGAAGGCAGAAGCCGGCGTGGGGGTGTTAAAGAGGGAATCAATGGGAGCAAGAGTGAAGCATGTCAAGAACACAGGCATCCAAGAACAGCGGGTGACAGAAGAGTTCAGGGGTTCATAACTGTTGCAGCAGAAAGCTGTTTTGAAAGAAATGTGTGCATATTAACAAGCTTATCATTTTCATAGATTAAAAGGCGAGTAGGGAAGGAGAGAATGAGACAGAAGAGAGAGAAGAGGGTGTACGGATGGAATTAAGTCCTGGTGAGGATGTGAGGGCAAGCCTATGTGGAGAAGGGATGAGATGACTCACTCATTCAGAAAATACACACAGTCCTCGCCTTCTGGAAAACATTAAGCCTGAGAATGTGGAGAAAAGGGAGCACTTACACACTGCTAGTGGGAATGGAAGTTAGCTTAGCCAGAGTGAAAAGCAGTGTGGAAATTTCCCAAAGAACTTCAAACACAACTACCATTCACCCTGGCAATCCCATTCCTGGGTGCACACCCCAAGGGAAATAAATCGTTCTACTAAAAGACACTCATATGTTCATCACAACACTATTCACAATAGCAGAGACATGGAATCCACCCAGGTGCCCATCAGCAGTGGATTGGAGAAAGAAAATGTGGTATATATACACCATGGAATACTATGCAGCCATAAAGAAGAATGAAATGTCCTTTGCAGCAACATGGACGCAGCTTAGCAAATTAACACAGGAACAGAAAACCAAATACCACATGTTCTCACTTATAAATGGGAGCTAAACATTGGGCACTCATGGACATAAAGATGGGAACAACAGAGGCTGGGGACTACTAGAGCGGGGAGAGAGGGAGGGATGGCAGCAGGGGCTGAAAAGCTACCTACCAGGTACTATGCTCACTGCCTGGGTGGTGGAATCATGTGTAGCCCAAACTTCACCATCACACAATAAACCCATGTAACAAAACTGCATGTGTACTCCCTGAATTTAAAATAAAAATTGAAATTATGTACATATAAACACACATATTTGTGTATATATGTATGTATGTGTGTATGTATATATGTATATATATAAATTTTTATATAAATAAATACATAAATATATAAATTATGTATATATACACAAATACATATGTATATATGTATATGTGTGTGTGCATGTGTGTGTGTATATATATATAATTCAGACCAATAAAAAAGAGAATATATTATAAAAACAAGATAATGGCACTATCAAGACAGAATAGTCTCCTTGAAGTTCTTTGCAATAAATAAATAACAACGTGCCAGAGAAAGTTAAAAACGACACCACCACCAACTGAGCCCTCTGCAATTAGACTGAGGAGAGGATCTAGATGAAGTCTGAGATGTTTTGAGGGGAAATGGCTAAGGTCGAGTTAGAGGCGTAGTCATACTTTAAAATGTGGTGGAGCAGAGCTAGGAAATGGGATTTAGGGAGAGTAGCAAAGGCTAGGACAGTGGCTGCTAGAATAGGACAGGAAGTCTAGGAGAGATTGGTGCAGGGGACTTGCTGAAGAACTGTGAGACCTTCATCAAACACAAAATGTACAGAGCCAGTGCTTGGCAGCTTCATGATTTCTTCATGATTTCTTTAGTATAATTTTGAGATGCACATGTGACTGAAAAAACTGGCAGTGGGATAACTAAGAATTGGAGGTTGGCTCGGAGGCCTTGGTTGAGTCAATGGAGCAAGGAACTCCAGGCTTAGCTGTGGTTGACAGCAGCGTTCTGGCCAGGGAGGGAGACAAGTACAGCAGAGACAACTGGTGTATGATAGAAAAGGGACAAAGGCTCACGCCTGTAATCCCAGCACTTTGGAAGGCCGAGGCGGGTGGATCACCTGAGGTTGGGGGTTCGAGACCAGCCTTGCCAACGTGGAGGTACGCCGTCTCTACTGAAAATACAAAAATTAGCCAGGCCTGGTGGTGCATGCCTGTAATCCCAGCTGCTCGGGAGGCTGAGGCAGGAGAATCACTTGAATCCAGGAGGCAGGAGTTGCAGTGAGCCGAGATTGTGCCATTGCACTCTAGCCTGGACAACAAGAGCAAAACTTCGTTAAAAAAAAGAAAAGAAAAGAAAAAGGAGACAAAGGGGTTGGGACCAGCCCAAGGGAACAGACAGCAGGTGCAATGAATATGAGACGGAAAAAGGGATGGAAGAGAAGGAGGTTTTGATTCCACGTGGGGTGCTCCGAGATAAGTCTCTTGGAAGTGGGATGGTTTCAGACAACAGAGACCCAAGCTGTGCCTACAGTGGGGTGGGGGAGATGACTAAACTGACACAGTTGAAAGCCCTGAGGTCGAGGAGATGGAAGGACCAGCTTCTCGGTGCCATGCTTTTCATCTGTGACACTAAGACAGATGAGTGCCTGCTAGAGAAGGACACTGACATTTTGCTCCAGTGGTTGATGTCAGGGAAAAGAACATGCCTTGATTTTCATTTTCTGGAATTGGGTATCACATGGGATGTGTTTACTGAAGTTTGGAAATACTCAGCTTTGAAGCTGGGATGGACCCTGTTTAGGCTTGGGAAGGCTGAACTCAATAGACACAAAGAGGCAACGCTGCAGTGCAATTGAACTCTGTAGGTGGCACGCGCCTGGCACTGCCTAGCTCTTGGCTTTCATGGCCCACCCTCCTCCAGGGACTCACCAAACTCTGGCAATACTGGCTTTAGTTCCTTGAATACACTAAGCTTGTTCCTGCCACAGTAGCTTGGAATTTGCCGTTCTTACTTTGGGGTTACTCTTCCTCCAGGGCCTCCCATGGCTTTCAGTTCCTATGGCTGACCCCTTCCCATTATCGGGGTCTTGCCTTTAAAGGCCACTTCCTCAGATAAGTCACCCTGCACAGTCTATCTGGAGCAGCTGCCCTCCTCTCTGGTCACTTTCTAGTACAACACCCAGTTCGATTTCCTTCTTGGAATGTGTTACACCCTTTACTTACTGTTACTGCTATTTTACTTACTGTTATTAACATTTTACTTACGTGTTTTGTGTTGTCTGTCTCTCCCAATTTGCTAGCTCTGTAAGGGTAGGGACCTTGACTATGTTGTCCTTCCCTCTAGCCTCAGAATTTACAATGGTGCCTGACACATAGTGGATGTTCAATAAAAATTGTTATATGGGAATGGAGAGAAGGCACAAAAAGATGAAGTGCTGAGAGAGATGTAGAAACAGATCTCTGAACGTATCAGCCAACACTGCAAGGCAGGAAAATATAGTAAGAGAAGATGTAACTCAAGGACTTGATTATGAAATACTAATTTCAGCATCAGAGGGTAGAGGCTAGATCCCATTTTAAGGGAGAAAAATGAAAGTCATGAAGGCACAATATATTTTTGGAGCTTGTCTATACAGCCCGAAGAAAGAGATGAAACATTGCAAACACGAATTGGAGCCAGGGAAGGTAAGGTAAATTTAGGATTGGATTAAAAAAAAAATGCTTCTGAGAGCTAGGAATGGCAGCATAATACCAACAGCAAAATACGAAGAAGGCACAGAAAAAAGATAACAGAGGTCACTAATGAAGGCACTCAATGGAAATAAAATTATACAGCTAGTGCTTTAGATGTTCAGAGTTTTGAGGGAGCGACAGGGAATGGAGCGACAGGGAATGGAGCGAAGGCAATGGGTCGGTCAGGAGAGAAGCTAGGGATGGGTGAGAACTCTCGCCATAAAGTGCCAACCTTCTCTTTGAAGATATTGACAAGATCTTGAGTAAAGATGGAGAAGAAGCGATGTGGATAAGAAGGACTTTCCAGGTCTAATGCAGAAAGCGTCATCCTGGGTTGTAGGCGTAGAATTCAATCAGACAGGCTATTTAGCAAAGAGAATGGCAGAATTAAAGAGAGAAATTCATTGAGGTTTGGTAATTATAGTACAAACAGGAGAAGATAAATATCTTCCCCATAGATTATATCGTTGTTAAATCTCAATAATTTTAAATATAATTAACGTTTAATAACGCTTTGGATTTAATAATATAGCTATTGCATGGGAATTGTCCACAAACCATTATAAATCTATTTGTTTAGGTTTACCAACCAAGTAATAAAGTCTGTGTGTAGCCTAGGCCCACAGTGTACTTATTAAGTGTCTCACTCAACGTAATTGATTGTAAAATCCACCTCAAATCACACCAAATAAAGAGCATTTTACAAGTTAATTAAAATGAAAATTTTACTTTCAGCTATTATTTCCTGATTTTTCTCCTTCTTCCCTCTAAATGTCTACCCTGGGGACTCTCCCCACCCCCACTTCTACTATATTAGGAATTATAAAATGTTATCTATTTTAGTAATCTTGTTTTCACTCTAGAACCCAAGACACTGGTTTACAATTAATGAGGGAGACGAAAATTGTTCCTCCTAAGGGAAAAACTCATTTTCCCTGTATCTACCTTTTTTTTTTTTTTTTTGAAGGGGATGGAGAGAAGAGGGCTCCTCAAACATCAAAATAAGTCATTTCCTGAATATATGTTTCAACCAAACACCTGCCAACTGCAAAAAGCATATTTAGATGTCAGTACAGGTAGATTTAAACGCTTACGCTCTGTTGCCAATTATTATCTCTTAACAAAACAAGACAAAACATCTTTTTCCCCTTTGGATAAAAATATTTCTACATTGCACAAATAAAATGCTCAAGCTGAGAGATCTTTAAAGATTGAAAAAAAAAGAGAGAGGAAAAGAGCATTGGAAGATATCTTTAAGTGAAAATGTATTGATTTCTCTTCAGAAGACTTTGCTGCATTATTACAAGCACTGAACTTAAAGACTGAAAAATAAAACCTACTCTGAAGGGCTTAGATGAAATGACCAGACTTATCTTCTTACTTTAGTGTCATGGAAGGGGCTTCAGTTCCGGAAATGACAAAAACGAAGTTTATGTCAATGCCGAACTTTTTATTTTATTAAAGCTATAAGAGTTTGCACTTGCCCAGATTTCAATGCTGAATTTTTTATTTTGTTAACGTTGTTTAAGAGTTTTCACTTGCCCAGATTTCAATGCTGAATTTTTTATTTTATTAACGTTGTTTAAGAGTTTGCGCTTACCCAAATTTCAGAAATGGCACAGGGAATCGATTCTTTAGAAATTGCATTCTAAATGTGCATGTTAGTGGTCCCCTCGGACTCTTGCATCACCATTAGATATTGAGTAATTAGCTAGATTATTAACAATAATTGCATTATTATATATTTATCTAATAATACTATCTAATTACTAAATATCTAATACTAAATTATCCTTGGTGCATGACCTTAGTTCTGAAATGTGAGGCAAATACCCTGAGGTTATTGTTCTGGTGGCTTCTACTAAGTTTTCTATATACAGATGCTTCTCAGCTTAGGATGGGATTACAGCTGGATAAACTCATTGTAAGTTGGAAATGTACTGAATTATGTCTAACCTACTAAACAGTATCGTTTAGCTTACCTCAGAACACTTACATTAGCCTACAGTTGGGCAATATAATCTAGCACAAAGCCTTTTTATAATAAATTGTTGACTAGCTCATGCAATTTATTGAAGACTGTACTGAAAATGAAAAACAGAATGGTCGTCTGGGTACTCAAAGTACGGCTTCTGCTGAATGTGTATCATTTTGCAACATTGTAATGTTGAAAAATCTGAAGTCAAACCATGGAAAGTCAAAGAATCTCTGTACTGGGGAAATTTTGAAGCGACCTAGGTCTTAGTGTTTGTAGTTTGATGTGTGCCCAGCTGAGGGTTGAGCTGTGGCCTGTCATTAATATTTGGTATGTGGTAGTGTTCTATAAGTATATAATAAATGAATGAGCAAACAAATAACAATAGTCTTAGAAGCAAAGTTTGGTAATCCAGTTGAGACATATTTCTGTCATCAAAACTATGTACTGAAGGCTGTGTGCAGTGGCTTATGCCTGTAATCCCAGCTCTTTGGGAGAACAAGGCAGGTGGATCACTTGCGCCCAGGAAGAAAAGACCAGCCTGGCCAATATGGCAAAACCCTGTCTCTACTAAAAACACAAAAATTAGCCGAGTGTGATGGCCCACGCTGGTAGTCCCAGCTACTCAGGAGGCTGAGGCTTGAGAATCGCTTGAACCCGGGAGGCAGAGGTTGCAGTGAGCCGAGACTGCGCCACTGCACTCCAGCCGGGGCAAGAGCAAGACTGTCTCAAAAAAAAAAAAAAAAAAAAAAAAAGGTATTGAACAACAGTTGAAAAGTTTAGATTGAGTTCTCTTTCTCTGTCTCTCTTAATGACACATACAATAAAGCTTCAAAATAAACCAAGAACAGGAACAACCGAAACAAAACCGGACAACAATAAACAGCTCTTAATGCTGACAACAGCCCATGGGCCACTCTCTCTCCTGCTCCCCGTGTCGGGGATGCAGCAGCACTTAGCAGAGGTCCTTGAGCCCGGAGATTTCCCATGAGGTTCATCCTGATGCTGTCCCTATTTAAAATTACGGCCGCAACTCCTCGCTACTGACAGTCTCAGTCTCCCAACTCCACAGCACCTGTCATCCTGCACAACATTGTGGTGCATTTTAATTTGAATGTAGGCTCCCTTGAGGACAGAATATTTGATGTCTTTAGATCAGTGCTATATTCTCATTGCCCGGAATAGTGCCTGACACCAATTAAGTACTCAAGTATATATTTATATATTATATATTTATATATAAAATAGAAATATATATAAAATATACATATATACTTATATATCATATAATATATTTTATATGTTTATATTTTATATATAAATGTTTATATATAATATATATCTATATAGTTTTTTGAGACAAGGTCTCGCTCTGTTGCTCAGGCTGGAATACAGTGACATGATCAGGATTCACTGCAACCTCCTCCTTCCAGGCTCAAGTGAGCCTCCCGCCTCAGCCTCCTGAGTAGCTGGGATTACAGGCATGCACCACCACACCCCCACCCCCGCTAATTTTTGTATTTTTTGTAGAGACAGGGTCTCATTATGTTGCCTGAGCTGGTCTCCATCTCCTGGGCTCAGGCAATCCACCCGCCTCAGCCTCCCAAAGTGCTAGGATTACAGGTGTGAGTTACCATATCCAGCCTCTCAAATATTTTTTGAAAAAGTAAATGAAAATCAGTTTCTTGGGAACAAATTTATGACACTGTGTAAATGTTGAGAACAGTTAATTTTTTTCTTGAACGATGAGTAAGTGGAAAGGTAGAATGTACCCATCAACACCAATATCTGTGTGATACTGACATAGTGCCAGCCACTGGTAAATTACAGCAGAAGTCAATTTGCCTTGGAGGAATAAAAACAAAAAGTTCAAATGATGGGACTATCTCATTGTGACTGACTCCTTAATTTTTGGACAAAAACATGCAACTTCATAATGTGATGTGAATGAATTTAGACCAGTAATGAAATACAAATTTTGGACCTTCAGAGCCTTCAGAGCTGGACTTGGGATGTGCACAGCTTGTTTCAGAACGTTTCGTTGCCTCTTTTATTTTCTATCTTCAAGTAATTTGGAAAATAATGCACTTGAAAACATGGGAACCTGTGTTTTGATTTTCAGTGTGTGGGAGAAATTATCAACCTTGATAATTCTTTCAAGTAGAATTGTTTTTAAAGGATGTAGAAAATTTGAAAATGTAAGTTGCCACCCTTGTATTGAAAAAAGCGAACTTTTCACATGGATTTGCCAGATATTAAATTAATTTAATATTAATATTTAACATGAATATTTAATGCATATTAAGCCAACTGAAAGGTTAATGTAATAGTGTTATTTGGTATATTTATTAATTTGGTATATTTGGTATATTTATATTTGTTACATATGTTTCTTTGTTTATGTATGTGTTTCATGTCTTGTTCTAAAAAGATTTTAGATGTTGTGCCCCACTGAGTCTTTTGGTTTAGGGCACTTTGATAAATACTATATTCAATGAATATGAGTAATGAGTTTCTATGTTAATTTTAGTTATGATTTAAGATATTAAGAGGCGCCTTTACTGTGGTTCTGCATTGTCACTTGTTTCTGGGATAGTAGGTAGAGATTTGGAAGCTTAAATATCATTCGTTTTGTCTGTCCATCAGGTAGAGTGCTTCCCCGTTGAATTGCACAAGGTGGTTTTGTGCCAAAAACCACTGACTTCCTTATTTATTCAGCCACACCCATTGGCTTTCAAATCTGTGAAAATT
Source organism: Rhinopithecus roxellana (assembly GCF_007565055.1). Lineage (NCBI taxonomy): Eukaryota > Metazoa > Chordata > Mammalia > Primates > Cercopithecidae > Rhinopithecus > Rhinopithecus roxellana. Next base: position 84,140,147 of record NC_044559.1, read on the forward strand.
TAATCAAATGTATTCTCCGGGTACCTACAAGTTTCTATTTACTGCTGAGTTTATGCAAAACAAGCAAATATGTTTTTTGAATCTATTAAAATAACAAGAAAAAATGGTCATTGTAAGTATTCATGTTTTTGCTGAGTGGCTCCAAGAAAGAAAAATATTTACTCCTTTTAAATAGAGTTTCATGGCTGGGCATAGTGGCTCATGCCTGTAATCCCAGCACTTTTGGGAGGCTGAGGCAGGTGGATTGCTTGAGCCCAGCCTGGGCAACATGAGGAACCCTTGTCTCTACTGAAAAAAACAAAAATTAGACAGGCAAGGTGATGTGTGCCTGTAGTTCCAGCTATCAGGAGGCTGAGGTGGGAGGATTGCTGAAGCCCCAAAGTTGGAGGCTGCAGTGAGCTGTGGTTATACCACTACCCTTCAGCCTGGGTGACAGAGTGAGACCCTGTCACAAAAATAAAATAAAATAAAATAAAGTAAAATAAAATAAAATAAAATAAAATAAAATAAAGAGTTGTACTTTGAGAAAACAGCGATGCTTATTACACGCTTTATGACATGACCCTCTTCAGGCAAAAGGGTTCAACAAATTGTGTTAATGTGGTGGGTCCTGGGTTACTCTCAGCAGAGATTTGCTGTGTGAAAATCTGTTTGGAAGTCTTGTTGATGTTATCCCCTGCTGTGAACCACTTACCACCATCTCCATGTACTCTCTTCCCTGTGTGGAGCCTCCAAGGCCAGCAGGAACTGTAAAAGGAAAGTACTCTAAATCAAAACAAATAATTACCATCCTGATCCCTAGGGAAAAAAGCCAAAAAAGCATAGCAGCATTTTTTTTTTTTTTTTTTTTGAGACAGTCTCACTTATTCTGTCACCCAGGCTGGAGTGCAGTGGCACAATCTTAGCTCACTGTAACCTCTGCCTCCTGGGTTCAAGTGATTCTCTTGCCTCAGCCTCCTGAGTAGCTGGGATTACAGGCAAATGCCACCACACTTGACTAATTTTTTGTATTTATAGAGGAGAGAGGATTTCACCATGTTGGCCAGGCTGGTCTTGAACTCCTGACCTCAAGTGATCTGCCCGCCTCAGCCTTCCAAAATGCTGGGATTACAGGCGTGAGCCACCGTGCCTGGCCCAAAATTTTTGTATTAGAGTTGAAAAAAACCAACCAAACAAACAAAAAAACCAAAAAACAAAAGACTGAACCTCATGGCACCATGGAAACTCCCTGGGTTTGAAATCAGGTACCCTTCTTCCAAATAGCCAGGAGACATTGGGCAAGGTGCCTTCCTTCCCTGGTTCTCATTTGCTTAATCTCAGGGTTAGACCAGATGGTTTCTTGATGCTTTTACATCTGCAGGATTTTGTTTTGTTTTGTTTTTTCAGGTGTCCACTTTTTCCTTTTGCAAAATGTTGCTTCTCAGTCCCTCCACCAGGCTCAGTTTTGGAGTGTGGGCCTCGAATGATCTCATCATGTGTTTTCTTCATTATGCCTCACCTCCTGTTCTTCTGTTCCTCTTCCTGGAAGGACAGGGAATTTGACGTTTGTTTTGGGCTATTTCCCAGCTTCCTTAAGCTATTCCTTTCCTTATTCAGCCATAAAGTAGAGCTGACTCTGTGTGAATAAATTCTGTCACTGATCAATCGTTTTCTTAGTCAATTTCAGGAGCTACTGAATCAAAATTGGATGGTTAGTGTCAGTGAGTCCAACCACTCATCTGCTATCTGAATCACCTCTGTACTGTATCTATCTCTAAGGGTTTGATCATCCTGTCACCAATACCCAGAATGCCCTTCCACTTTCCTCATCTGCCTAACCCCTCCTCCCTCTCCGAGACTCCATTCAGGTGAGCTCTCTACCGGAAGCCTCACTTTCCACCCCTACTCCCATCCTTCAAGCCGAGATGGCAGACCCTCTTTTGTGTTCCCCCAACACCTATCTAGATCCTTACTATCTCAACTTACCACACTGCATTCTTATTGTATGCGGATATTTATCTAGGTCATCTTATTACCATTGCTTGGTAAGTACTTAGCACTTAATTTATCTTGTTGGGTAAGTATTATTTAATACAATTCAGTTCCTTTGGTGACACGAGCTCTCTTCTCAAGGAAGTTCATTCCCCTCACAACTACAAAATTTTATGCTGGACTGAAATCTCCCCCTCCACTTTGGCCATACAAAACAAACACGATCCCTTCTCTGCATGACAGTTGGAAAGACCTTTTAAGGCACTGTCCGACTTCCCTGGAGTCAGGCCAGACATCCTCATTTCCTTTTAACTATACTTTGTCAGAGTTTAAAGTCTTTTTACCTCGTAGTAACTCTAAGCAAATTAATGTGTGGTCCCAGAGCAACTTAGGATAGGGATGGATGGACATTTGATGTATTGCTGGATGTGAATGAATTACGCTGGTTCTATTGACTCATCAACATTCTATAGAAGACTAGCCTTATTGTGAGGGTTAAATGATGTAATACATGTGCCTAGCATAAAGGGGTGGTCCATAAATGTTATCAGGGTTATATCATATTTTCTCTTCTTCTTGGTCTGTGTTTCATCATGAGAGCTGACAGCAGGCATTGACTTGCAAGTCAGTGAGTAATTGCAAAGTCCTCTCAGTTGCTATCTTTCCAGTTTTTGAATCTGTGGAGCTTTAGATAACTCTTTGTAATTAGAGATACCATTTTGTGAAGTAATTTGTTGTCTGAAATAAGTTTCATGGGTTAACTCTCACTTAGGAAAGATATAGTATACAGAAGGATATGTATCCGGAAGTGGCTCATTTCTCTTAATGGTTGCAAGACCTCTGATGATCTTTTGAGTCATTCTCATACTTGTAACTAAAGGACACACAGTTTTATATTGCTTTCTGGAATTACTGGTTCAGTTTGTGAATGGGGAAACAAAAACATTTCTCTATAGAAAGGTAACTACTTTCTGATTGCAGCCTCATTGGCTCCTGCTATTAGTGGAGTCAACTGGCTCAGTCAGACATTCTTTTGAATATAGATTAACTTTTGACCCATGGAAACTTAATTCTGCATTCAATTTAAAAATATTATATACTGTTCTTATCTAACAATTGCCATAAGAAAATCTGAGAAGATAAATAAGTTTAAAAAACAACACTTGAATAAAAAGTTGAGGCATTGGGGACCATGCATTGGAGTTAAAGCATTTGAGTCGATGTATTGGAGATGCCACATTGAAGCTGACGCACTGGAGATGATGCATTAGAGTTGGATTGGAGTTAATGCTTGGAGATGGTGAACTGGAGTTGATGGATTGGAGTTGATGCATTGGAGATAATAAATTGTAGTTGATACTTTGGAGATGATGCCATTGGAATTGATACACTGGAGATGATGCATTGGAGTTGATGCATTTGGAGATGATGCATTGGAGTTGATTCTTTAGAGGGTGAGCTTATTAGTGATGAAATAAAAGGGAGCAGTTAAGAGGGTCAAAGCCAAAGGAAGCCATGAGAAAAAGAACTATATTTCTTAAAAGAGAAAACTGTGAAGGCCTGGACTGAAATTTGAGCATGGGCCAAGGCTTTATGATGAAGAGAAGACACACATGAACAACTTATTGGGAAGCAAGAGAGGAAGAAATGGGCAACCCGGTTGCTTGTCTTTGATAGTAGGAGGGAAGTGGACAGGATTAACCTTTTCCTCTTGTTCTTCTAAGGAGGGGACACCATAGCAAGGTTGCAATAGTAGAGCTTGCCCCTGGATTGTGTGTGATCAGGACACACCCAGGAAAAGACAAAGGGACAAACATGGTTCAGGAAATTGAAATGGAAAAGCAAAAATAAGAGATGTACTAAGCTTCAGCTGAGTAGATTTTAGTAAAAATTCATTTATATGTTTTAGAAAATTCTACTTACTGAGAAGCTGTCAGAATTGCCCTCAATTTTCTGCAAGGAGTTGTGGCATAGCTGTAGGTAAGTGTGTGGAAATGTTTACTGAAATGTTCAAAGCAGCGAAAGTTTGAATCTTGCATAATTCAATTAAAATGTGTAATTTGGTGATAACTGAATCAGAAACAAATACAAAGAGAACAGGAGGAAGGGAATGTGGGAGAATGAAACAAAGTATCTGTATCAGCACCCTATGTATTACCCAACAAATCCGTTCACAGGCTGCACACAGTACAGATCCTCTGTTTCTGGTGGATCTCGTCCGAGTGGCCCATCTGTCATGAACCTGGTATGGGTGTGAAATGTCAGTGTTCTGTGAAGGACAGCCGTGGTGTTATTGAAGGCAGCATCTTTGTTTGGGGTCATGTGCCAAGAAGATTAAAGACACAGACACACACCAGGAGTGAGTTTAGGAGCAGAGGTTTAATAGGCCAAAAGAAAGAGGAAGGAGAACAGCTCTCCCCCTTACAAAAGAGAGGGGTTTCAGAAGGGGAAATCTGACCTGTGGTGGAGAACACCAGGTTTATAGGCAGGCTTGAGGAGGTGGTGTCTGATTTAGGTAGGGCCCACAGATTGGTTGGACCAGGTGTGACATTTATGTAGCACAGGGAAGGCTGGCCACCCACCCTTATCTTATTATACAAATGGCCTTGCCACTTGGCCGGCACCATCTCGTCTGCTCCTTACTGCACACATGGCTGGCAAAGAGAAGGGAAGGTGGAGCGGCCATTTTGAATATGCCTAGTCCCACGTAGCCTTTTCCTGTTGGCACAACCCACGGGCATTGACTTGTGCAGGCTTCCAGCTTGCTTGTCTATGTCTGTAGCTTGATTTTACAGGCTGATTTTTGTTAGAAAGAAAATAATTTGGGGGCTGCTTTTCATTAAAAGCAAAATCTTAAGGAAGACTCCCGTACCCTCACTATCGGCCTAAATGATTTCTTCTTAACTCCGATATCATTATCTCCTCACTTGTCCCAGAGGAGACGTTTCATGTTCAGGGTGCTTTTGTTTGATAATGACTGGTGCAGATGAGGTGTGGATGGCTTCAGGCAGCCCTGTATCATGCATTCTGGAGATTAGCCTATTTATCTCTCTAGTTAGTAGCTTTCTTGATATTTCCTGATTCCCTAGTTTGAGGTTCCTTCACAACAGCTTGTAACTCAAAATTTGTTTGCTTGTTTCTAGCAGCAAAACTGTCATTCCTCTGGGAAACAGTGAGGTCTTGGCATCCGATGAATCCTATTTGAAAGATCACGGTCTCCGGCCATTTAGATTGTTTCTCCCAGAAAGTAATCAATGACATGACAAAGCCATCTGAAAAGAGCTCTTGGGTTTTACTTAGCAACTAAAATCTCATGGGAATGTGAAAAAATGTGAGCTCCAGAGGCTCCCTATGATGGTAACTTTTATAGTTAAACTCAATCAAATTTGATCTCCTAGCCTCTTCTTATCCATCTTTAGATAGAAGTTATAATAGTATGGAAATAGTTAGGAAATGCTGTAAGTATTTGAAAAGCTCTTTGAAGATAAGATAATTTTTAAAATTAAAATGAAGATACTATCATCTTCAATTATGTTTCTTTGATCTCTGTGGACCATTGCATGCTGGAACTGTAGTTTTGGGCAGTGTTTTTCTCTCTCATAAGCCAAGAGGGGCCTCCCTACCTTCTGGCAAACACAGAGGCAAATAACAACCTGCTCCAGTATGGACTGGTCAACCTGGGACAATTTCACTGGCTTTTAAAAAGTTTTCTTTTTATTAATTTCTTATCTTGCTTTTATACTATCTTGAGTGGGTGGATGGTGGAGGAACCTGAAAATTAAGACTGTGATCAAAGGAATTACTTACATTGGCATAGGTGACAATAGTTCATGAACCTGGCCTTCCATTCCTCTGCCAAAGTGTGGCCTCTCCAAAGCAATCATATTTTGCTTGAGATCCTGCATTCGTTAATGTGCAAAGAAGCTGCCTCTTAAAGTGTAGGATAATGAGAAGATAATATTTTATGAAAAAAAGCACTGAAATTAAAAAAGCCAATGATTTCTTTGGTTTTGATTTACCTGTGAAGATAAAGTGAAGGAAAACCATATTGGATAGAGTAGAATATCTACTGAGTAGATAAAATGTTTGGGGAAAGGCGCTCAGCTCCCAGAACGCACCTTTCTAATTATTTAGGATGATATTTATAATTTCTTCAGCTTAGGAATTTGGCTTGGCTCGTATTGAAATGCAGAAAGAAATCCATGCAAGAATGAAAACAAATCCTTTACTTCTTAATACATAATAAAGGATCCAGTTAGAAATTCTATAATGTGCACACGGGAGTCACTGGCCCCACCAAGAAACGGGAAGGTTCCTACCAGTGAGGACGCCATGGGAAGGCATAGAACGAAACAAAAGAGAACTGGAACCTTGTTCCTATTTTTTAAATGCCATTTGGTGTTTGGATGCTCTGCTTTATTTTATCTCTCTCTATTCACCAAACATTCTCTATCAGAAAAAAAAAAAAAAAAAAGCACCTGTTTGAAATTCTGTTTGTACGAAATCTCGCCGTGAAAGTGATAGATTCTTGAAGGGACCTGAGAGATCATCTAGTTTTAACTCCTCACGTTTTAAAAGAAGAGAAAAACAATGTGCTCAACGTAAAACTGCTTGTGGCTGAGCTTAAATGAAAAATGCAGTTCTTCTGCTTCCCAAGCCTGTCTTCTGTCTGCAGTAGTGCCTCACTGCTGTAGCTGTGGGCTCCCCTTACATTGCTGTGAGTGAAGGCAGCGTGGTTGTGCCCAGTGCTTGGAGATGAGTGGTGAGATACAAGATCTTCCAGAAAACACAGGAAGAGAGGAGAAGAGCTGCTGGTTGTCCAGTCATCTCCCTGGTTTCTCTTCTTCTCTAAGAGGCTATTAGGTGGGTATAAATGTAGGTGCAGTTTTTGCCACTACTTTCAATGGTAAAACTGCAGTTACTTTTGCAGCAACCTAATAGATCTACTGGTTGGTAGACAGAGAATGTGACTGAAAAGTCAGTGGACATTCAGACAAGATACCATTATTTCTTTAGAGATGAAGTTTCACTCTTGTCGCCCGGGCTGGAGTGCAATGGCACGATCTTGGCTCACTGCAACCTCCGCCTCCTGGGTCCAAGCGATTCTCCTGCCTCAGTCTCCCAAGTAGCTGGGATTACAGGCGCCCGCTACCACACCCAGCTAATTCTTGTAGTTTTAGTAGAGATGGGGTTTCGCCACATTGGCCAGGCTGGTCTCAAACTCCTGACCTCAGGTGATCCACCTGCCTCGGCCTCCCAAAGTGCTGGGATTACAGGCATGAGTCACCACACCTAGCCCGAAGATACTATTTAATTTCACAGTTTCAGCATGGAAGGAGAAGCAGAGGAGTTTGTATCCCTGTGCAGCATGAAGATGCATACCTCAAAACTCTCTGGAAGCATTAGCTATCACCTTGAATTTATTCCCATGGAGTGGGTATTTTTGAAAAAAGCATTTCGAAAATGGATTGTCCTTTAATTCTTATATTTATTTCTGTAATGTATCACATATGCTTTTGAAGCTAATTCTCTATTTGAATTTGACTGAGTGAAAAGCTAGCCATAGGTTTTCAGTACACAGATAGACCATTCACGTATAATTCTGTATCGATTCTCTGCCCTCAGTCCTAGTTCTTTAAATTAAACATTATTATGAGAACAATATCGGGAATTTTAAGATTCTGCATAAGGAGTTGAACTGAAAGTAGGAGGGTTTGGTGGGGGATACATAATAAGGAAGACTTCTCTCTGTGGAGAAAATACTCCTAGGTATCAAAACAGAGCAGCATTTGACAGATAGGAGACCTCTACTCAGCATTGAGAGCAGGTAGAGCAATTTTTTTACTCTCACTTTTCCATCTTAAGGATTAATATTAAAAACAATAGTCCACACTGAGCACTCACTAGGACTTAGGCACTGAGCCTTACATGTGATAGTCTAACACTTAATACCCACGTCAACAGTGTAAGCCACGCACAATTGTTATTTCTATATTTACCAAAGAGGAAACAGCCTTAGAACACTAAAATGGATAGTTCAAGGGCACTATAGCTAGTGGGTTGTGGTGATGGGGTTTGAAGTCAGACAGGCTGACTTCAGGCTTAGAGAAAAGCTTTTTCTGAGACAAATTTCAAACTTGTAGCCATCTAGCACTGTCCATTGGAACTCTGTGCAGGAATGCACGCGTCCTATGTCTGCATTCTCCAGTATATGAGTCAGTAGTCACTGGTGGCTGTTGAATACAAGCACTCCAAACATAGCTTGTGCAATGGAAAAACCAGATTTTTAATTTTATTTAATTTTAATTAATTTAAATTGAAATGTAAAGCCCACATGTGGCTAGTGGCTACCGTATGTGGATAGTACTGCAGGTTGTGAAATCTCACATTGGTTCCAGATGGTTTTTATCTCTGATTATTTGCTTACGTGAGCTTGTGACCTGAAAAATACTAAAGTTAAAACAAAAAAAAAAAAGTGAAAAGAGAGGAAAAAAGTAAGAAACAGAGAGAAAGGGAGAGAAGGAAGGAAGAATAGAGGGAAGGAGAAGGAAGGGAGGAAGGAAGGAAGGAAGAAGAAAAGGTGGAAGGAAGGGAAGAGGAGAGGGAGAGAAGAAGAGAATCTTTAGTCTCATAGAACATAGAACTTGAGAACACTGACCTGTCAGGGCTATTGGCCTGAAAGTCTAGTTGGGTTCTTTTGGGGGCTTTTCACATGTTTACTCCAATGTTGTATTTATTGACATTATACTATAAATATTCTGGTCCACAGAAAACTCATCAAACACAATTCCTCAGCCTAGTTTGGATTTTATCAAAAAGGACATTATCTCTGGCTGAGCACAGTGGCTCACGTTTGTAATCCCAGCACACTTTGGGAGGCTGAGGCGGGTGGATCGCTGAGGTCAGGAGTTCAAGACCAGTCTGGCCAACATGGTGAAACCCCGTCTCTACTAAAAATACAAAAATGAGCGGGGTGTGGTGGTGCGCACCTGTAATCCCAGCTACTCCAGAGACTGAGGCAGGAGAATTGCTTGAATCTGGGAGGTGGAGGTTGCAGTGAGACGAGAGCGCACCCCTGCACTCCAGCCTGGGCAACAGAGTAAGACGCTGTCTCAACAATAATAAATAAATAAATAAGTAAATAAAATAAAATAAAAAGAACATTGTCCCAGTTTATGATCTGATGACTCTGACTTAAAAAGATCATTTAAAAATTATATGATATTGCTGCTCAATCATTTTTAAATTGCCCGGAGAGAATGAAAAGTCCTCTGAAATGGATTATCTGGGTTCCATTTATGAATCTCTTGTTCTATATAAATCTTATTAATAACTTAGACTATTTTTGAACTGGAAAATATCTCACTGCTCATCTGCTTCAATATTTTTATGGGAAGGAAGGTAGAGGTCAGAGAGATCAAATGACTTGCCGGAGGTTGTTTCGCCCTGAGATGGTGGAGGCAGGCGCTGTCTCCTGGTGCCCTGGGCCAGCATTTGCTGGGCTTCTCGAAACAACTGTTGATAATAATTACCTGGCAATCCCCAGGTGAAGCATACCAGGAAGTCCTTCCGGCGGTAATCTTCCCAAATAGCTGAAGTTCTTTTCGCTGCGTCTCTGTACTCCATTACTCAACTGAGCTCTGATAAGCAAAGACCAAAAAGGAAAGTTGAGATTTCCCGATACAATCTCTAGGGTGAAATGATGGTTTCTAAAATCCACATGCAGAGATGTGGCAACAGCTCTTTGTAGTCTTCTGTACAGCATGGAAAAATAACAACAATAATTTTTTTGGAGACCTGATGTGGCAGTGTGTCACCAATGCTGGCTGTTGCTGAGGCTCCATGGAGATAGGAAAGGACATTCTCTGAGAACTTGTTTATAGGGAGGCAAAATGTCCTTCAGTAATCACGTAAGTGGAAGCCAATGGTGAGCTGTAAATAGACAAGACCATTGCTTTGTAGGCAGTTTGGGAGACTTACCATTATAAGTTCTGGGTGATACAATTCACCGAGGAGAAACATAACATTAGAGTAATTTAGAGAGATTTAAAAAAACCCAGGGATTGTGTAATTTAAGGATTTAAAACTGCTTTAACAACATCACCTAATTAGTCTGTGAATTTCTCTGTGAGAAAGAAGATTTGTAAGCTGCATGAAATGCAGAATAAACCCTGAAATGAGGGTTACTTTAGAGTTCAGATACATCAGTGCAGGAAGAAGGGGAGAATCAGAGTGAATCAGGCAGAATCTTTTATGATTTTTGGGGGGAGAGGTGGGTAGGAGTTGGGGGGCTAAAGTTAGGGCAACTGGAGGATGTCAGATTATGGAATATTTCTTGGATGTTTAATGCTGTGCTTAGAAGGGCTGTATTGGAAGCAGTAAGTAGGGGCAGGTGGAATGTGAATTGTGGCCCTCCAGGGGCCAGATAGCTTAGATGTGCTATTGTCCTAAAATCCAGAGTTACTACTTTTTGTGTTTTATCCCCCAACTAAATTCCCAAAGGACACCTGCCTTGACTATACCCGTCTTGTATTGCCTTCAGCACTACACTTGGGATAACACAATAAACATTTGCTGGGTGACTGATCTGTTTAGAGACTGCAATTGCAAGACAATTTTAGGTTATAACTTACCAAGGAAATAGGAATTTTGAGATAAAAAGTTTCAAATAGAAAAAGAGAGAAGAAAGGAAGAAGGAGACAGGGAGAGCAGAGGGTGGGAATGATCGTGATCATCTGAAGAGTGTAGGGATTGTGGTCAGGAGACGAGGACATTCAAAATTCAGAATGAAGGATGTCTAGGTGCTTTACACGAATTAAAAGTCAACTGTTAATTCAGAGACAAGGTCTGAAATTGGGGCATGTGAGATTTGGGCAGATGCAGTAGCATTTGACCTGAGGAAGATTCACAGAGGATCCATTGGTCTAGATGAGAATCCAGTTGGTGGAAGCATTAAGAAGATCAGAGTAAGTGAACTTGGAGGAAACCCCCAGGAAGCATGCAGTTGCCCTCCTGGCCCCGTGTGGACATCAGCTGTCCCCAGTCTGACCCCCAACCCCTCCCAGTTCCTGTCCCCGTCTCTGCTTGGCAGCTGAGGTCAGTGCTTACCCTCACCTTCTCCCTTCTCTTTAGTTCACATTGTTTTCTTCTGCCCCTGGACTAAAATCAAGCTCAGTCTTCCTTTTCTCTACTGTAGCTTTCCTGCTTATTTCTCTTCTGCGTTGCCGTGTTTCCTGGGGTCATTGTTCTGCAGAGAAGGAGAATATGGGGGAACTGTTTTGTTTGTTGCTGTAAACCCATCACTCAAACTAAAATGTGTCAGCACATTACAGTTTTAAATAAAGGGTTGGCTAACACAGAAGTGAGGAGATCGAATGCTGAAGGAAGACGTGGGTATGAATGCCAGCTCTCCCAATTTCTGACCCCAGTCTCTTTGGCTTTAGCCAATGCTAATAATAGTGTCTCCTTCCTGTGGTAGTTGTGATGATTAGGTGAGATACCCAGTATTAAGCACTGAGCACAGTGCTTGCTGCTTTGTTGTTATTTTGCATTACATAAGCCATGGGCTGGAAGTGTGACAAGGGTATTCCAGTCCCAGGCCTACCCATGGCCAAACATCTGAACTTTTTAATCTAATTGTTCTACCTTAAAAATAATAATAATAATAATAATAATAAACTAACAATTTCTTCTCTGCTTTGCAAGAATATTGTGAGAATCCCTGCTATCATATGTATTAGGATTCTGAATCTTTGGAAGGATGACGTAATTGATTTTGGAATCTCTTCTTCTTAATACGTTAGGGTTTGAACTACTTTTACATGAAAAAGAATGTTCCTTCCACCAGCATCAGAAAAAAGGCTAAAATGTAACTCTTAAATCATTTGACCAAAGGTAGCATCCAGAGAGGAGCTGAGCCTCAGGCCGAGCTTCCCTTATGTGGCATTCCATGTCTGGCTGTGCCTGCAGGTCCAGGTACTTTGGGAGATACATGAATAATTTAGGGATCCACTTAGTGGAAACAGGTACAAAAGTGTTCAGCTCGTAGAAGTAACCATTGCTAAAAGTTTATATTAATAGACAGTAAGGAAAGTAAAAAGGTTCTTAGAAAGGAGCAATGCTATCATTAACTGGAATAATTCAGTTATCATCAAATAGGAAAGAGTAGATAGGGTTTCTGTGCTTGAGATGCCTGCTGGAATCTAGCAGTGAGCATGGATGGTACTTGCTGCAACCTGATATCAAGGTAGCCACCATCACGATTGCAGAACGAGTTGGTGTGAATGATGGCGTGTGCTGTGATACAGATGGAGAAACATCCTGTGGGGCTTCATGGGGTGTTGATGGGTTTCTGCCTTGAATTCCTGTCCCTTTCCATGCCACAGTTTCTGTGCTCTGCTGCGCAGATGGAATGAACTCATTCCTTTCAAACCCACCTACAACCGTTGGGTGCATTTGGGAGGGAACATAATTTTCTTCCCTCCTTTTTCTACAAAACCCAAGATTTTAAAAAATAGTCCTTTCTTGAAAATCACCCTGTTACTTCACTGTGGTGTCTCTTCCCCACAACAGCTGAGACTCAGGCTGTTATTTAAGGTACTCGAATTTACCGACAGAAATGCACGTGTATCAACCGTAATCGCAGTTTCACGGTGATTCAGACATGCAGCAAGTAAAGACGCTGTGCCTCATCCCTCGGTAGAAAGGCTGGCTGGCTCCCTTTGACCTGGTCCCGGGATTCCAAGTCGTTCCTCTCTTATCGACCTCGACCCAGCCCTCTTAGTCAGGCCCCAGATGGAAGCAGCCATTGGAGCTAGGAATTTGTGGTTGTGTCTTCCCTGGGGTTCTTGCCCAACATCTTGTATCAAATATTTCGTATGCAGAATGCTTTTCTCCCTCCCTCCCTCCCTCTCTCTCTCTCTTTCTTTCTTCCTTTCCCTTTCTTTTCCTTTCTTTCCCTTTCTTTCCCTTTCTTTCCCTTTCTTTCCCATTCTTTCCCTTTCTTTCCCTTTCTTTCCCTTTCTTTCTTTCTTTCTTTCTTTCTTTCTTTCTTTCTTTCTTTCTTTCTTTCTTTCTTTCTTTCTTTTTCTTTCTTTCTTTCTTTCTTTCTCTCTCTCTTTCTTTCTTTCTTCCTCTCTTTCTTTCTTCCTCTCTTTCTTTCTTTCTTTTTGTTGTTGTTTGGAAAAAAATTCCCCTTCATGTACTGCTTGTTCTTTTCGAACTGTCTAGCTTTCGGTCAGTTTCGCATTCCTTTGTCCATCCCTGTAATCAGTCTCTCTATCTCGATGGAGTCATAGGCTGTCCCATCTTGCTTTTTCAGGATCACCTCATAGCTGGTCCTTTTCCTTCATTGCTTTTAGTCAGACTGAATGAAGCATGAGCTTATGAGCATCTCTGATCACCTTGCACTCCAGGCCTCCATAAAGGAAGGGGCCAGTTCTCCTCGGGGTCTCCACACTTTCTCCCTTCTGTCATAGGTCCTGCCCAGATGAGGGCTTGATTTATAGTTACTGAGTGGAAGAACACGTATTTGATTCCATCCTTCCTTGACTTCATTTTCCTTTTTACATCTGAGAGCAAGGACTTTTGCTTGCTTTGTTTCATTCTCTATTCCCAGGGCCTGAATCAGCACCTGTCAATAGTAGGCACTTGGTAAATGTTTATTGAATGAATACCATGAATAACTTGTCTCAGGTCCTCAGACCTCAGGGACTGTCCTCTGAAGGTCATTCACAAGTCTTGTGTGTCTCTGTCCTCTCACTAGAAACCTTAGCATCTATAAGACCTACCTTTACATTTCAGGCTTTTGATCTACTGGAAGACAGGGCATGATGGGCAGGTTGGGAGCAGTTTGTCCCCCATATTCCCAGCTCCACTGCCCCAGCGCAAACATGCCCTGAGATCTGCTGAGGCTGTGCTCACGATTACCCCGTCCTTGTGCACACGGTTTGTATCTCAGGTAATGCTGCAGCCAGTGGCTGAGCACCTCTGAATGAGGAAGGAGCGAATATCCTATGATGATGGATGGCCCTTCCGAGGCTGGCTGACACTGATTTGCTGTGATGAATTTGTGTTAGTTGTTGGGAAGCGAGTAATCACAGACTTGCCATGGTATCGTGGGATCACCCTTCTCTGTCCCTGAAAAGGGGGTTCAGTGTTCACATGTAAGTCCTTTATGCAGCTTGCTGTATCTCTCTCCTGATGAGTAGTCACTCCGGGGGGTGGTGGCGGGCAGGGGGACCATCTTCCAGGAATCCTCAGACCAATTGCCTTCCGTTCACTCCCTTGCCTTCACCGTTCCCATTGTACAAAAGGCTTTAAAAATGGTTTACAAATGCTATGGAGTTAGTCGATCACTCTTCGCCTCCAACAGGATGCTGGAGTGCTGGAGTGACAAGATTCTGACCCGTAATTAGTAATGGAGCATATGAAATTTATAATAGCACCTTGGTATTCAGCAGGATGAAAGGTGCTTCATAAATGTAAGCCGTGATTATTTCTCGACAGCTAAATATAAAATTTCCACTAAACACTACTTAACATTGTTGCTTTAAAGATATTAATTGGGCCTTTCAACTATACAATGCAATTATCAGTCTAATTGAAAATAATTGGTCAGCACGGAGGAGGAAAAATACCTGAAATCGTCAGGAAGAAAAACATTGAGAAAGTTAAGACTCCACTAAGTTAATAGTTTACTTGGGTTGGTAAAAGCCAATCAGCCCACTTTGTCTTGGTAAACATGCCGGTGGAGTCTGAGGTTCAAGCCAACCTCTAATTAATCCTGAATACAATGGTTGATAAGGCCCAGAAACTGTGAGTTCACTTACACATCCCTACCAGAACTTTCTATCAAACATCTTTTCTCTGGTATTGCAAATGCTGTTTTTTGACATTATTTTCAAAGAAGAAATCAAATATGTCAACCACCTGGCCCCCTTGTTGTGGGGGCAAAGAGGTTGCAGTTTTAGAAAACTCTTTTGTTGTTGTCGTTGTTCTCGGAATAATGAAGCTCAGTGAATTTTTTTTTTTTTTTTCAAGAAAGACGAAAATGGGGAAAAGTGTGAGGCGCAGATTGTGGTGAGCCTCACACATTGGCATAGCCTTATCAACAGCATTTCATGGTTTTCTGGAATGCTTTCAAAGGAGGCTTTCCTTTGTAAGGGACTGTTTAAGCTTTCCATTATTCAAAGCTATATTTGAGAGTTTATGAAAATTGCTTTTGAGTTTCCCAGACTCTTAAAGCATCGATACTGATGTTTACTTCCTGCAAATTTATCTCCTTGCTGATGCAACGTGCTGTGGGTTTTAGCTTCACATTTTACACTCCCCCATCACTGCTTTCCTTTTTTCTGTTCCTGCTGCATTTGAGCATGGTTGGCTCCATCATTCAGGGCTCTACCAACCTTCCCTCTCCATTTAAGGAGGAACTGGGCTGGGTGCAGTGGCTCACGCCTGTAATCCTAGCACTTTGGGAGGCTGAGGTGGGGGGAATCACCTCAGGTCATTAGGAGTTCGAAACCAGCCTGGCCAACATGGTGAAACCCTGTCTCTACTAAAAATGTAAAAATTAGCCAGGCCTAGTGGTGTGCGCCTGTAATCCCAGCTATTCGGGAAGCTGAGGCAGGAGAATCGCTTTAACCCCGGAGGCGGAGGTTGCAGTGAGCCAAGACTGCACCACTGCACTCCAGCCTGGGCAACAGAGTGAGACTCCATTTCAAAGAAAAAAAAAAGGAAGGAACTGAACACCAGCCCTGATTCTGTTCCGTGAGGTGGCTGTCAGTTTCACCCACCAGAGAAAAGAGATTCTATATTCTTTTGAATTTCTGGGATGCTACGCAAAACCCTCAACACTTCTTTTTCCTGGATGCTCTTTGAGGACAAGGACCATGTCTCTCATGTTTATTTGCAGCCCTGGACACACTGGGACAGGTGCTATGATGTTAATATCCACACGACCAATCCTGTGAGAGAATAGAATTAAAATAAACAATCTTTCTAATAGAAAAGAACAAAACAAAACATCGGAAGCCCTAGCCAATGACTCATTTATTAAAATGATATTGGCGATGCAGAATTCTATGACAAGGAATTTAGAAACCTTTGGAGTTCTTAGTGTAGGGTTTTACCTGTCGAGTCATGGATTACATACTTTTGTCCCTAAAGATAGGAAGTTAGCAAGAATGCTAAATTGTTAAACATTTGTTTGGTTTTAAGGTTTACTGTGGTGCTGAATGTGTTCTAAGGGGGTAGATGAGAGTTGTCTTTTACTGAAGGCTTTAAAATAACAGGGTGTGTAGTAGAAAAATGAACTATTTTAGGATTCAAGGATTGTGGTAAGTGCTCTGCCTTGAATAAGCTGGGAGACCTTGGGTAAGTGAGGTAATCTGGGTAAAGTGTAATTTGCCCTAATCTATAAAATATCACCCCAATGAGCTAATAAATATATCTGTTGTACTAGTTATTGTTCTAGTCCCCAAAACAATCTATTTAAAATTTATCAAGGTGACATAATTTAGGTACAAGTGCAATAATGCTGCAGGTCCAAAGGAATGAATGAAAGGGGAACCGTTTTAGGACGCACTGAAATGCAGTGACTCAAAGAGAGACAGGAAGGTTGAGCTAAGAACCCAAAGGGAGGAAAGTCTTCCATAAATTGCAGCAGCACCATTCTTGATAGGAGACAGTCTGTTGTATTGGAAGTGATATTTTTAAAAAATGAAAGTATTTGCTAAATGTGGCATTAGGATGGATGTGTGTGCCAATGAGCAAACTTTTTTTAATTATGAGAGAAATTAGTTACTGTTTTAATTACTTAGAAAGTGATTATATTGAAGCGTTGCCCGATGGCCCCCCTTCCCCCTTTGGGTTGCTTGAGCAATTTACTGTGATCAAGCACACATTCAGAGAATAGTTTCTTTAAAAACAAAACTCAGCTCGAGGAAAGCGAAATTCCTGCTCCTCTCTTGCGTGACAAATACCCATTTCAGTCCACGAGAGGGTTGCCTGAACCTCATCTTAAATGTTGTGATGAAAAGGGAATTTCAATATTTGTGTAAAGCTCTGCAGAAGGCCAAGAAAATGATCGATAAGGACGATGATTTATTTCCGCTATGGTTTGAACTTCTAAAAGCAGGGACACTTGAGACATCTACTGACTCAGTTGAAACCCAAGATGCTAGAAAAACTTGTCAGCGATCATGGAAATGCCAAATGTGTACTGTGAAACTCTGTTCCTGTGACTTTCAAACCAGGACGGGAACATCAGCCCTTTAGTGATACGTGCTGTACCATGTAGGCAAATTATTTTAAGCATGTGATAGTGGACACTGCCTGAACTCCCACTGCTAGCAATCCTTGCTCATCTGTCTTGAGGCTTATTTACTTTTTCCTTCTTCACAGCTTCCTCCCTTAAACTGTCATACCTGTGGCCTAAAATGGATCCTTAAAGTCAAGACTCACCCATTGCCCCAGAGTTACCTGGGGTGTCTTTACCATAGGATGATGTGCTAATAAAATTGCAAAGGCAATTCCTTGAAAATTCCAATGGAGGCTCCTCATTCGGATGAAATAGGAATGTAGGAGCTGAGCATGTACATCAGAGATCACCCAATGAGCTCGTTAAATATTTGGCAACTGAGTCTTGACCCCTGAAGAGGCACTGACCACAATGGAGGTATTTTGGCCATTTGATATTCATGAGACTGGGAAGGTTTAAGATGAGCAGCTAAGGACTAAATACAAGGGGTTTGGCTTTCTAATGTAAACATCATTATCATTTGGAAATCAATTAGCTCCTTGCACAGGGGGAATGAGAAGACCAGGGCCTTCTGAACTACTATTGTGAGTGGGAGCTATTTGCTTTAATTAAGAGGAGACAGAGTGGATTATTGTCTCAAACTAAGTAGCTGGGAAGAGTCAGAAAATTACACTTTACCCTGGTGAACAACAAAGCCCAAGCAAGAGACAGGCTCTACAACAGGCTGGTCTAAAGCAAATTAGCTTTTAATCTGCAAACTCTCTGAATAAGGATGCCTGCACCACACAATTAGGAAAAAATGCAAAGCAGTGGTTCTGGTAAAGCTTTAGCCTCTCCTCGAGAGTCTGCCCTGTCTCCATATCAGGAAGATTTGTGTGATAAGTGTCCTTTTGCCATGTGCTTGTCAGAGATTTAGAACCTGTGGGAAAAAATGATTCAAAATTAGGTCTTCAAGGCAAAACTATTAATAGCATTAATGTGAATTCATTGCAGTAAAACTTGAATGAAAATGTAATGCATTTCTTAAGTGGTTAAAAAATGTTTGGTAAAATAGCAATCTACAAGGTCATCTGATTGGGTGTCCACAATTCTTTCTCTTGTTGGTGCTCTCTTATGTTAATCCAAGCCATCAAAAAGAGTTACAGTTACCTTTCTCATCCATCCATCCATCCATCCATCCATCCATCCATCCATCCATCCAATAAATAAACATTAAGGGCTAACTCTGTGTTATAGTCCTAGGTTCTAGGAGATCCTTGGGAATGAGATGTAGCATTTCCTTGGGGAAAGAGAGAAACTCAGGCTACTCTGAGCATGTAGGAGGAGCACCCTGTTTTGGGGAGTCAGGGAAGGCTCTGGACCCTGAAGGAGAGAGTGAAATGACTGAACCTGGGGTGTTCCCAGAAGAGGAAAACAAAGACAAAAGCAAAGGTGAGAGAGGTTGGAGCCCCGGGATCTGACAATGGAGAGGTGGAGGAAGAGAGAAGCAGGGGGCAGGAGAAGTGGGCAGGAGCCACATCAGGAGGGTTTAACCGGCAGGAGACCTCCTGCCTTCCTGAGGGAAAGGGGAACCATGGGAGTAAGTGAGGGCAGTGATTATGTATGTGTCCATGTTTTAGAAAGGTTATTCTGGTAGAAAATGGATTGGAGAGGGCAAGATTGGAGGCAGATTCCAGGTCTATTCTGATAATTTAGGACAGATGTTGGTGGCCTTGATTGGGGTATTGGGTGATGAAGAAGATAGAGCTGGTATTAAGAAGGGGGAGTCGAGGTAACTTTGTTGTTAATTAGCAGGGGGGCTGGTGAAGAAGATGCAGGTGTTTCTGGCTGGATGGAGTTTATGGAGTTGCCTTTCATTTCCTAGGAAAGAACATTCTAGAAGAGAAGCAGATGTACTTGACTGGGGCCAGATGCTCAATAGGACATGTTTTTAGTCTACTGGGGGTAGCATGCATGTGTGTGTGTGTGTGTGTGTGTGTGTGTGGTTTAATTTTGCAGGTGGATAGAATGAGAGCAACTTCAAGGCAGTAGAAGAAACTGATTTATTACCCTAATTTCCCTACAACCACAGACAGTCCTTTTTTGACTGTTTGAGATTTTACATGTGTGTATTACCATTTAGTATTAATTGAGAGAATAAGAGTAGCTCTGAAGGACTTCTTTAGTTTAGGGCATTATTAGATAGAACATATTTACTAAACACAAACTAAAAGTATCCCCAAGTGGCTATTTGGTTTTTAAAAGAATTAAATAATTTTTCTTTAAGTTTTTTGTTCATATATTAACACATTAGATTTAATTAAAATTTGATGCGCATGTATTTAGTTATCACATGTTGAGCACTGTTTCAATGTTTCATTCGCATTGATTCATTTCATCCTTCCAACAGCTACAGGAGATAGTACTGTTATTATACCCATTTTACAGATAAGGATATCGAGGCACTGAAAGTTTAAGAAACATGCCCAATATCATACACCTGTTGATGAAGAAGCTAGAATTCAGGCTCAAGCAGGGTGGTTTCAGAGTCAATGCTCTTCTCCACCACACTATACCAGCATTGATACTATATTAACATTAATGGAAACTTAAAAAGGCATCATTATGTACAATCCTTATACCCCTACATATTAAATTGCTTTGCTCTTCTTTGTTTTCGCAGGGTCTCACTGTTTTTACCTTCTACATTGATATATTTGCTCTATTAGGTTGTAATTCTTCATTAGTCAGTTTAAAAAAATTTTTTTGTTTGTTTGTTTTTTAGCTCTATCAATATTTCCTACACTCTGCTATGTGCTAATGTGTTTGGCTTACTATTTCATTATATCACTTCCCAATTATGTTATAAATACCTCAAAAACTGGAATTGTGCCCCCTAATTTCTTAACGATTCCCCAAAGACTCCTACTCTCAGAGAACGTTGCAAAGTCCTGGTAGGGAAGAGTCAGCCCTTGACTGATGAGAAGCGTACAGTCTAAGGTAGAGATTTGTAAATATGAAAACAATTTAATGTTTATGGAGCACTTGTTCCAGTTCAGGCAACGTGGTATTTCATTTCATCCTCCTACCCCACCTACAATTGGGGTTATAGGTAATATAATGAGCCCCACGTTGATGGGATGAGGAAACTGAGGCACACAAAGTTAAATAGTTTGTCCAGGGTTCACCCGGCTAGTAAGTGGTGCAGTTGGAATTTAAACCCAGGTCTGTATGACTTATGATCAGGCTGTGCTTTTTGCCATCTGCATTACACCAAATATGGGATATGGGCGGCTTCAGTTTAGAGGCGTTTGTGAGGACTGGTTTTCAGGTGTGATCTGAAAAACGTCTTCACCTCTCATGGTTGTGCTTGAGTTGCCATTTTCCTATCCAGTGTTGACCTTTCAGGGCAGACAAGGGTTTTTCTTTTTCTTTTTTCTTTGAGACAGAGTCTTACTCTGTCACCTAGGCTGGAGTGCAGTGGTGTGATCTCAGCTCACTGCAACCTCCATCTCCTGGGTTCAAGTGATTCTCCCGCCTCAGCCTCCTGAGTAGCTGGGATTACAGGTGCGTGCCACCACGCCCAGCTAATTTATTTTTTTTTAAAGTAGAGATGGGGTTTCACCACATTGGTCAGGCTGGTCTCGAACTCCTCACCTTGTGATCCCCCCGCCTCAGCCTCCCAAAGTACTGGGATTACAGGCATGAGCCGCCGCGTCCGGCATGACAAGATTTTTTCAATCCTCCTAGGGTTCCTGGCTAGGTCTGAAATAACACTGACAAAGACAGATGAACAAGAGAAAAATGTAACAGATTTATTTAATCCAAGTTTTATGTGACACAGGAGCCTTTGGACATGAAGACCCAAAGACCCAGGGAAAACTGTCTATTTTTATGCTCAGGATCAGTGAAGAATGGACAGGCACGTAGAAAGGTATTGAACAAAAAGGGAATGACCTGATGTCATAGACCGAGGGGGACACCCAGAAAGGCCTGTCCATCCAGATTCTTCCTGGCCTCTGTGCTGCATTTCTTCCTCCAGGGTATAGGGCAGGACCCCTCCGGAATGAGGGTCTTATGACCCACAGTCAGATAAGGTAGGTCAGAGACTTTCTTTATGGCCAGCGCTTACACAGAAAGGCTGGGGAAAGCTCGAGTACTGGTTCTAGATTTTATGGTTGGCTTTGGGAAAGAGGGGTTCTTAGTTACTATGACCCACCTTGGGGAAGAGGAGTTCTAGTTTTTATGGGCTGCCTTGGGAGAGAAAAGGGAGCAGGAGAAAGAGGAGTGGGAGACGGTCAGAAAGACCTTGTTTCTGAGTTCCTGTCCTTCAGTTCAAAGCACTCAGCATGCAAGCCACCTTACTTTGGGGTATCGTGTTCTGAGCCCTGACAACACAAAACAAAATCCGTTTAGAACAAAGATTACAGTATCATCTGGAGGGACATGTGTTTGTCTATTACTTGCTGTTAACTTGCTGTGGAGTCTTGTCTTTCTATTCTTGACCAAAATGAGCTCCTACAAATACAAACCCCTGACCGCGGTCCCTGTCATCGCTCACAGATGAGCTGATCTATGAGTGACAGCTGGTCACTCTGCACTCAGCTTTACATGTCTCATCTCTGAATAATTACATCTGTCCTGTTGGCCAGTTTTAGTGCCCTGTCGTGAAAACACAGGACTGAATTGATGCTTAACCCATGTTACTGAGCAGCTGATAGTATTAAACAAAGAGATTTTAGTCCCTTTTACAGCATCCAATTCCTCAATACACACATTTTAGCAAATGAGCATAACTTTTCCTAATTCATTAAGGTGAATCATTCAATATTTATCTTTATGGTCATCTTGGAGTATAAAAATATCTCAGAAAGAGACTTCACTTGCAGTAAGGTATTGATTATTGTAAATATTCTTAAATATTACTATAAATATATTAATATATCAAGAATCAAAACATAGGTAACAATGAATAATGTATACTAGAGTTATAGCGTACATTGTTTATTGTTACCTATTTTTTTGAATTCTTGATATATTAATATGTAAAATAACTACAGTCAATAGCCATAGGCAAATTCAAGGTCCTTGTCCAATCTGGGCTTTGGTAGACTGACAATACTTTCCTAACTATCCCTGTTGAAGAATTTTTCTCCCCAATCCATTGTAGGCATATACTTCTCTAAAGTACAATGAAAGGGTTGCTGCAGGTCAGATTGCTACCAGTTTCTAAAACTTAAACAATTCATGGATGGGCCACACTTTGAAAGGTCCTGGCTAGAAGGTCTCTCAATGTCTCTTTAATTTATACACCTGGGTCTTTGGCTATTGTTTGAGATTGTCTTCTAAGAGAATGACAGAAACTTCGTTATTATATACCCTTTTTCAGATTTGGGTATTCCCAGAGATCTACCTAATATCACAGTCAAGAATGGGGACATTTCCTGCTAGAAACACCCTCTTCATCTCAAATTTGCTTCAGGTTTTCTGATGTTTCCCAGAAACAAAGATGAG
Organism: Rhinopithecus roxellana; assembly: GCF_007565055.1. NCBI lineage: Eukaryota > Metazoa > Chordata > Mammalia > Primates > Cercopithecidae > Rhinopithecus > Rhinopithecus roxellana. Next base: position 84,162,870 of record NC_044559.1, read on the forward strand.
GTTTCATTTTCCTTTAAGACAAACACTAAACTCAAAATTATTCTAGTCGTATCCAAGAGAAGTCAGCCATCCTTTGCAAAGTTAATCACAGCTTTCCTCCGGGATCTCACAGTTCTCAGCAAAGATTTTGCTACTGCTGTTGCTGCAACCTCAAAATGAAGATTTTATAAAAGTGCTGGAAGTTCTCTTATTTGTATTTAGAAATATGGGCTTGGGTCCTGAGATGCCTATACCTTTTGGCCTTCATTTTGTTTTGTTAGTAGGAAGATGTGCAGTCAAGCTATAGTCAGAATGCTAGTCTAAAAGAAGATGCCCCAAAATATGTATCAGTTGATATAAAAATGTTGATATTCTTTAGTCCAATAATGATCACCTCTAAGAATTTGCCCCAAGAGCATGTCTAAGAAGAAGAAAAAACTAAACAATAAATATATTAGTTGAATTGTCACTTGAAAATAAAAACAGTGATGATGATGAAGTGGAGGAACCTAAAGATATAAATTGATGGAAATGATTAAGCCAATAAGCCAAGTAGGGTGTATATGCATAGTAGGATGATGATACTGACTTATGATAATGATTACAGAAACTACAAAGAACACAAAAATATTTACATAAATGGTAAGTGGAAAAAATGCAATTCAGCACAATGCTTTAGCGTAAACAGGGGTGCCTTTTCTTTTCCCTGCTCTACTCTGAATGGCGTGGGGTGCTAACCCCCCAGGTGTCCCTGCCAGCTGGCTTCCATCCATGGGGGCTTGGCAGAAGGCTGGGGAGTGGGAAGAAAAGGGAAGCTGGGATTTTCTCTTTCCCTTTCTCTCCAGCTCTGGTCTTCATGGTTCCTGCTCCTACCCACAGCACCCAATGGTTGCACTGGGCTCCAGCTTCTACAAGGTAACCATGGCTTTTCCTGTGGCCACAGTGCTCCTCCCTTGTCCTTTCAACCTAAGGATGAGAGCAGTTATCTCTTCTTCGTCTGTCTGACTTCTCAGTGCTACTGTCATTGGTGTAGCCAATTCGCTGTATTATTTTCACTACATTTTAAACATGTATGGGCGACTTTCTCCCTTCCTCACTCCCTCCCTCCCTTCCTTTCTCCCTTTCTTCCTTCTTTCCTTTTCTATTTTACTTTCTTTCTCCTCCCTTTTTAATTTCCTTCTTTCTTTCTCTTTTTTCTCTCTCTCCTTCCCCTCCTTCCCTCCCTTCCTTCTTTCCTCCCTTCTTTTTTCCTTACTTCCTCTCTCTCCCCTTCCTCTCCTCCTCCTTCCCTCCTTCCTTTCTTCCTCTCTCTCCCCTTCCTTTACTCCTCCTTCCTTCCTTCCTTTCTTCTTTTTTTCTCTTTTATTTGGACTCTAGTAAGTCTACATGTGGTCTGGAGCCTGGTAGGCCATTTGGGAAAGGTTTCCTAGGGGACAGAGTGGCACGGTGAGGGACCGCAGTATGAGAGAGTGAGCACACAGGGAGACCAGGGTGTGGGAGTGGTGGGTGCAATGGGAAGACCCTTCTGAACTTTGGACATGGGAAGAATGAAACACATTTAATGGCATATATCCCCTGTTTCTCTCCTGGGGAAGAAGATGTGTGAGGCTGTGATGGGAATGGGAGCGGTGGTGTGGGATGTTTGAGCCCAGGAGACGAGCAGATCTATGTAATTGGATAAATAACACATTGTGTGTGGTGGCTCTTCCTGGTATTCATGTCCTTCTGTGGCCCGCTCCCACATTAGGCAGGGCTTTCCTGCGTAGTCTGGAAGATGGTGTAGACATATCAGTGTGTGCCTTCTGAGGCCAGGCACGGAGGCTACTGTGACTCCTTCCCACCTCACCCTCCCTGAATTGCTTGTTCTGGGTAAAGGCAGCTGCCATGTCACGAGGACATTCAAGCAGCCCTAGAAAGAGATCCTTGTGACAGAAACCGAGACCTCCTGCTAACAAACAACCAGCACGAATTGGCCAGGCATGTGTGGGAGCCACCTGGGGATGGATGACGCCTGCGGGGTCAGATGATCACTGTGGTGGTGGAGCAGCGCAATCCCTTCCCTCACAGCCAGCACTCCTGTAACAAAGACAGGTTAGCAAGAGAAAAGCATGACAGATTTCTTTAATCAAAGTTTTACGTGACATGAGAGACTTCAGAAATGAAGACCCCAAAACCCAGGGAAAGCTGTCCATTTTTATGCTTAGATTTTCAGCCGTGTAGAAATATGATGGGACAAGAGAGCATGACGCAATGGTAATAGACTGAGGGGACACCCAGCAGGGCCTGTCTGTTCAGATTCTTCCCAGCCTCTCTGTGCAGCATTCCTTCCTCCCCGGTACAGCGTATAGGGCAGGAACTCTCTGGAATAAAGGCCTATGACCCATGACTCACCACCAGACAAATATGTTAGAGAATTCCTTCCTTGCTTCCTCCCTCCCTTCCTTCCTCTTCCTTTCTTTCCTTCCTTTCCTTTCCTTCACTTCCCCTCTCCTCCCCTCCCCTCTCTCCCTCCTTCCCTCCCTTCCTTCCTTCCTCTCTCTGTCTCTTCCCCCCCACCATGCACACACCTTTTTCTTTCTTGACAGGGTCTCACTCTGTCACCCAGGGTGGAGCACGGTGGTGTGATCATGGCTCACTGCAGCCTCAACCTCCTGCGCTCAGGCGATCCCCTGACTTTGTTTTCCCGAGTAGCTGAGATTTCAAGTGTGCACCCCCATGCCCGGCTAAATTTTGTGTTTTTTGTAGAGATGGGATTTTGCCACATTGCCCAGCCCAGTCTTGAACTCCTGGCTTCAAGCGATCCACCCGCCTCAGCCTTCCAAAATGTAGGGATTACAGGAGTGAGTCACCATCCCTGGACAGAAAATTTCTTTGTAACCAGCTCTTACACAGATAGATAGTATAAGTTAGTGCAATATTTCAGGTTTTATGGCTTGCTTTGGGAAAGAAAGGTTCTAGTTCCTATGACCTACTTCGTAAAGAGGAATTCTAGTTTCTATGACTTGCTTTGGAGGAGCAGGTGCAGACAGGAGGGCAGGGAGAGTCGGAGAGGGTCTTTGCTTCTGAGGCCTTCCAATCTCCTTTAGTTCAAAGCACTCAGCCTGCTGAAGTGCCAGGCTTTGGGCTATCATTTTCTGAGCCCCAACTCTGCAACAGCTTGACTGCAACCTTGTGAGAAAATCTGACTCAGAACTACTCGGCTAAGATGCTCCTGGATTCCTGAACCAAGATTTTGTGCAAGATGATAAATGTTCATGGCTGGATTAAGCTGCTACATCTTGGACAGTCACAGAGCTACGGCTGTCTATACTCTGTAGATTTGGTGCATAATTATTTAGTAGGTCAGATATTGCAGTTCAGTTATCTTATAAATAGCTGGTTTTATATTCTTTTCCCCTGTGTAACTTAGGCTTTTTTCTTTTTTGAGACTGGAGTACAGTGATGCAATCTCGGCTTACTGAAACCTCCCTCTCCAGGGTTCAAGCGATTCTCCTGCCTCAGCTTCATGAGTAGCTGGGCTGGGATTACAGAGGTGCATCACCACGCCCGGCTGTTTAATCTGCATACTTTCTATGTGGCTTAAATCCATATTGTCTTAGGGTAGTTCCTTTCTCATCCCCCAATTTCCTCCTCTAACGCATATCATGGGAGTAGCCATCATCTAAGATTAGTTGCTCATATTAATCATTCAAAACTTCTTCAACTTTTCCGTAGATGAAGGTTAAACTAGTCTTTAGATTTTTCGAAGGTATTCGTGATTCACTTCGGCTACTAAACACTTTAATTTCAATCAGCACATCATTAGGACGCCACTGAAGCAGCACTGATCCTGAATCAGGAAGCAACTCCCAGCAGTCACAAAAGCCATTCAAAGGTATGGGAAATGCTGCGCAGAGCTGACAAGCCAGCGTCCTCTCATGCCCCTTCAACGCCGGGTTTCTTTTCATTAACTACTGGTGTATTTCCTCTTAATGCCAACAGCAGCCTCCTCCGCTCATCTCTCCCGCTGCCCCCATCAGAAAATCCATAACCACAACCTTTCCCAGCCTTTAAGCTGCCTCTGGAGAGTCAGGGAAGCCAATGGCATCATTGTTCACGCGGCAACTGTGCTGCCCTTGGTTGTGCAGAAGCTTGGTGGGCGTCGGTGACTTCAGGAGCCCGTGAGAAGGGGAAGCCGTCGGTATTGTGCCTCGTGCCAAAGGTTAGCGGCTGCCCCTCCCTGGGGAGGCTCGGTTTGGGATCATTTCTGTTTGCAGTGCTATGTGCAACCTTGGCATGCAATCAGCAGAGAAAATATTCATTATTGCCTGACTGTCTGCCGAAGACAATTTCAATTATGCTGGCATTTCAATGGATGAAGAAGCCCTTTAGACTGGCCCAGGAGATTAGACTTAAAGGCTCTGTAAATTAGGAAAGTTACAATCAGTATATTATCTGGCAGGCAGCTGTGGGAGACACCGTAGCAGGCAAAGAGAGACAAATTGCTATATTCCGGTTGTGGTTTTGATATATCAATTTACAAGTTTAACATACACATTTGTGAAAGAATGATTTTGCCTTTCTTAAATCACTTTTAACTGCCTGCACTCGAAGTTTCTGAAACTGTAACTGGAATAGTCAGCTTGCATTGCTGACGTTTTGTTTTAAAGCCCAATTTCAGCCATGAAAAAATACTGCCGGGGAAAGAGCTTTGAAATTAATCTTTCCTAAAGTTATTCAAATAATATAATATATGGCAGTTAATCAGAAAATTCCATTTGCAGAAATGTGAATAATGTCCCACATAAAGGCTTTTTCTTTAGTGGGATGTTTTTCATGTCTTTTTTTTTTTTTTCTAGATTCACTCTATTATGATAACTTATTTAATATATATTATTTCACCATGCTTGTCCAATGTGATAAGTATGAAAATAAAAATAATTACCATAATAACATATGATACTTTACAATCATTTGCATAAATGAGGTCTATTGATAAATAAGTTTTTCATGATTCTTTCAAGTTCTTTCTAAATGTTTCTTATTTCTTAGAACTCAGATTTCATTTAAACAATAGGTTTTCAAAACACCTTTTAAGAAATGCCTTGAAAAATGTCTTTTGATATTGATTAGTACTTGTAGCTGTACCTGAAACAAAGTTCACATTTCCTGAGTGAGTTTAAGCTATTTTTCTTTCTCAGATTTTAGGAAAAATTGTTTAGCGTTTGGATAATAGGAAAAACATTTTGTTTGTGAGCTGGATAGTTCAAGTGAAAAAAAGTTTTAAGTTTGTAATTGGCTTCAGCTTTTTATGAAACAGATAGAGACATAAGTAAATATTAAAATATAGATATTTTTCAAGGAAGCTTTGTAAATGGCATGTAGCTTTATTATCCTTCCAATGCCCAGGATGATTTTTCACTGTCTGTGTATGAAATTCAAAAACAGGTATCTCAAACTCCAGAGGAAGCTTCTTTGCTTGGAAATATTTATATTCCAATGGACGGAGTGAAGCCAATGGACCGGTTTGTACATACCCTCATTCCCAGTTTATTTTTAAAGATTTTTAGAATTTTCATGTAATACGTTCTACTGAGTATTTGTTTGAAGGTCGAAGATTACAATTCAAGTAGCGTGTGTCCACATAGCATTTGACCAGGGCCCTGGCTGTAAGTGCTGAATTTTACAGCACTCTATCAGGCTGTCCCCACAGACCTTGTCAGAAAGGTGTTTATCAATCAATAACATGGAATTCATTTTTTTCTTTCTTGTTTACAGAACCAGACTACCCACCAGGGACAGTTACTTGTCTTTTACAATACCCAGGAAGTGCCCTTCATCACAGACGCTGAAGTTTGACTGTGGCCTTACGCAGTACATTGTGCTGACATATTTTCTCATGGGAACTGTTGGGCTAGTTCAGGCAAGCATCTGCAATGCTTAAACAGACAGTTTCAGGCTGGAGAATTTAAGAGACAACCAAATAGAGTTTTAATGCCCTGTAAGATAATAATGAGAGACATTTGTGAAAAAAAAAATTCCAGTTAGTTTGAAAGCCAGGGCCCGCACTCCATATTTTGACAGCAGATGGATGGCTAACTTGACTGATCCTGGTTTACTTTCTGACTTGAATTTGTCCTCTAGTCCAGTGAAATCATAAGGGCTCCCTTCAATCTGGTTAATGTTCAAAACCAATGTTTGAGTTTTAGACTAATTAAGGGCCAACCACTGACATTTTTTCTATAATGTGAAGACTGGTGCCAGCAGTAACTCAGTGAGATTTAACATAAAAGCCAGATAAAACAATTAAAGTGGAAGAATATTTGATTAAGTGGATCACTGATTTATAGTGAGGTAAATTGAAATTGAAAGGAGAGTGAACTTTTTATGGCAATCATATATTACGTTCATTATCAGAGACTCTGGAACTCTGGATCCTTTGTGCTTTTGTGATTTAAAAAGAAATAAACGAGTTTAAGGAGAGTCATCCTGGCAGGCATCGCTTGTGTCTTGTCTTGAGTTACGGTTTCTTTTCACTGCAGAGGTTAAATAAATCATATTCAAGAAAACTCATTGCAAAACATGCAATCAACATTTGAATAGACGAAAAAGTGTAATAGGGCCACTCATGGCAAAATACACACCGGCACTTTTGTTTTGGTGACAGAGCTTGACATACACTTCAATCAGCATTTATTTGGTATTTGCAGAAGCTGTAGCTGTGGCAACATCCCTTAAGGGGTCTTGGGCCTGTTGTCTAGAAGAGCCATAGATTTGGTATCAGACCTGGGGAAATTGTGAAACAGCCGTGTTGCACATGCCTCCTCTTGTTCTGTGACTGGCTCTGCTGCAACAGAAGTTAAATTGCTTCTGAAGCTTGCTTTAGCAGGTGCTTGGCTTGCAGCGTGCTCCTGACACCCCATCCACAAAATATCTGGCACTTTCCTTACGTAAACCAAAATGGCTTTTGCAGTGGCCGTGTTGGATTTGCATTAGAAAGTGAGCATCGCAGTCTAGCAGCAAACAGAGAGAGGCAGGGTCAGCACAGGCGAAAGGAAGAGCAGAGACAGGTGATTTAGGTAACTCAAAGAGCCTTTCAAAGAAAAAATTAAAAGCTAATATTTGTTCCCTCCCTGACTTGGGGGATATTCTGGAGGGGGACTGGGGAGCTACCAGTGAGAAAGGATGGCCATAGAGGTGTAGATTGACTACATGAAGCAACTATGGAAGGCTCCACTTCCCAGGTGAGACTCATACAGAGCTCTCAGGAACAGAGGAAATCAAAAGAGAAAGTGTGGAACGCATTCATTGAGAGAATAGGCAGCTCATCAAATTGTTCAATTATAACCTTGATCTTTTGATGGTGCATCTAAATTGCATTCATTAATTTTTACCAAAATGCTACTTGATTGCTATTGTGAAAACTTTTGTATAAGAAGAAGCCATTAAATCAACTAATGACTCAAAGAAAGAACTCTGAGCTGAGCTCTGGTCCTGACCTGCCCCTCTCCAGGTGTGTGGCCCTGGGCGAGTCTCACATCTCTCAGGTCCCTGGCTTTCTTGTGTGCAGGAGGTGGAGGCATACCCAGTGATGGCTAAGGTCCTTCCAGGCTCTAGTAGGCAATGACTGTGATTGTTATTGAAAATAGGAAAAAGACGGCTTATACTGTCAGCTACAGCTACGTTTTAAATATCTACATAACCCAAGAAGGTTAGATGAGTAACCATGCAGGGTGCTGATGGTGACTAGTCGAAGATAGGAAAGGTATTTTCCACTTTTCAAAGGAAGCAGTTGTTAAAATTCTTGTAATTAAGGCAGAAACAATACACAATGGAGATCTTGTTTTCTTTGTTGTCAGAGGAGAGAGGGACGACATGGACTCATGTTTTGTCACCATGCTTTTCGTTGCCAAGGGTCTTTGCCATGGAGTGGAGGGAGACTCGGTGCCATCTGTTCATCCATTCAGGACTCCGTAACATTTCTTCCCCTTGGTACCTTCATTTAGGACACCTGCTTTGAAGTCATTCTAAGCCAAAGCATTGATTCAGAGATGCAAAACCAGAAGGAGTGAGGCAAAAGTGAGGGGCTCTGTGGGAGTGGGGCATGGGGGAAGAGGATTGGCATAGACAGTGACTGTGTACTGATCATTTCATAATTTGCTCACAAAACTATCTTTTCTGAAACAATTCTGACTCAATGCTGTCAGGCCATGAAAACTTTTAAGCTTGTAATATCCAGTCCTTAATAACACACCCTTAGGTTGCTGAAGGTCCTATAAAGAGATATGCAATATGTTTATAAGCAGGTGCATGCCTCATTAATTTATTAAAGTCAACCACTCCATTAGCACACACAGATTGCAAATCTCTTTGTGTTTCTCTGTTCACTTCACAGAGGTAGAGACAGAGACTGCTTGTCCACACATCCCATGGGGACTTGTGCCTTGGGCCAGTCATTTCACTTCTTATGGCAGGTAGAACTGGGTGGTACAATTGTATTAAGCTCTAGGGAGGATGGAATGAGAGTGGACTTTCTTTCTTCCTCTTCCTCCTCCTCCTCTTCCTCCTCCTGCTCTTCTTCCTCCTCCTCCTCCCCCTCCTCCTCCTCCTCCTCCTCCTCCTTCTTCTTCCTTTCTTTCTTTCTTTCTTTCTTTCTTTCTTTCTTTCTTTCTTTCTTTCTTTCTTTCTTTCTTTCTTTCTTTCTTTCTTTCTTTCTTTCTTTCTTTCTTTCTTCTTCCTCTTTTTCTTCTTCTTCCTCTTCTTCCTCTTCTTCTTCTTCTTAGATAGGGTCTCACCCTGTCACCCAGATTGGCATGACATGTAGTAGTGCAATCATACCTCACTGCAATCTTGAACTCCTGGGCTCAAGCGATCCTCCCACCTCAGCCTCCTGAGTAGCTGGGACCACAGGTGTGTCCCACCATGTCTGGTTCATTAAAAAAAAATTTTTTTTTTGTAGAGATGGGTCTCGCCATGTTACCCAGGCTGGTCTCAAACTCCTGGCCTCAAGCCGTCCTCCTGCTTCAGCCTCCCAAATAGAGGAGGGGACACTCTACATTGTAAACTGTGATATACATATGGTGTAAAGATATTTTCAGACAGGCAAGTTCGCAAAACTGTTTCGTTCCATGGTGCAACTGGGAGAGTTTGCCAAGCAAAGTGATGAAACCAGGAGAGAAGAAGGCCTGGGAATGAGGAAACAGGGACTGGCCAGAGAGAGAGAGAGAGGTGACAGGATACCCCAGGATGATGGTGAAGGAAAGGCCAGTCATAGAGTGGCCAAGAGAACCCCCCACCAGATTGCATCAGGCAGGCGGAGGGCCCCAGGAGGAATGGCCAGGAGAAAATGGAACTCGCACTTAAAGGCTGTGAGATACATTTTAGGATTCCCTGGGAAAGTTTAGGCTTAAAGTGGTGATAGTTCATAGAAAGCAAAACAATTGAAAAAAAAATTCAACCCCAGGAACAATGAAAACTTAATGTGAAAGGAAATGCATCTTGTGGCTCAGTTTTGGAAATTTTTGCATAAGAATATGACAAACACTAAATTCTGATGTGACCAAAATTATAGTGTGATTTCACTGGAAGGGTAGGGAATGAAGTGGAGCAGGCTGGAGTGGGAAAAGCTTTTCAGAACACAAAATCAAAACAGATCAAGAAAAATCAAGAAATAGCAATTGGTTGGACACAGTGGCTCATGTGTGCAGTCCCAGCATTTTGGGAAGCTGAGGTGGGAGGATCTCTTGGGTCCAGGAGTTTGAGATCACCCTGGGCAACATAGTGAGACCCCCCCGCCCCCAGCTCCTACAAAAACAAAACAAAACAATATATTATTACAAACATAAAGATCAATAAGTACTAGAAAAGACCACAAAAAGAATTGCAAAACTTTATGTGACTCTGAGGAGTGGAATTCAGACATTGAAGGGTTGGGTCAAGGACTGCTGTTTATTTTTCTAGGTTTTATGGTAATATCTAACTTTTCAAACAGTGCGTATATACTACTTCAATAAAACGTAAATTTTTGATACCCGTTCGGTGTAAGGAGAGTGCGCTAGGGAAATGAGTGTGAATACATGGAGATAGTGTTGCAAGAGTGCCTTGGAGAGTTCAGAAATTTAAGGGCCACTGCTCCCAATTTTATTTTGAGATTCTTCTCTTGGAAGGGAACACAGGACATCAGTGCCATATTCAGGATACTTGCCTAGAATTTTACCTCTACCTTTCCTATTTATGTCACATAAAATCCCTCTTTACCCATGAGCCTGGGCCTCAGAAAAAGATGTTGGATCTGGGAAACCCACCTATCTCTTCTGTCTTCTCTCCCAGTAATTTTGTATCTATACAATTGTGATACAAGGAACAAGCTTTGAATTCAACTCTATCATGCTGAGGTTGTGTTTGCTTTTGTTCACAGACCTAGTGCAATGTCTGGTACATAATAAGTGCTCAATAAAATATATAGAGTGAATAAATGCATCAAGGGTACACACAAAGCGAAGGAAGTCCCCAGATCTTCCTAAAACAAATGCTTCACCACCTGTTCTTCCCTCCACCCTCTCCTTCTTATTCTTTTTCATCTTGGAGCCAGAACAATCTTTGCCAAACCTAATTTGGATCAGGTTGCCTCTTTGCTCAAAATTTTCAAGGGTTTCCCTTTGCATTTATGTAAAGGACACATTTCTTGATATACCCGTTGGCCAAACGTGGTCAGCACCAGACTCTCCAAGTTCCTCTCCTATTTCTTTCCCCCTTTTCTCTGTGCCCTATTCACACAGCATGCTCCAGGCTTGGGAGTCTTTCAAGTGGTCTTCTCTGTGCTTGACATCATCTTCCCTTCTTCGTCATTTAACTCCTACTCATCTTTCAGGTGAGCATCCCATCCTCAGGGGAGCTGCCACCCACCTTCCTCAGCCTTCCTCTTAGGTTTCCATAGCAACATCTCCCTCTGTTTCCTTTTGTCCTAGTTGCGGTGTTATACTTATTTGTGTGATAATTTGATTAATATCTGTCTCCTCCAGCAGGGACCGAGCCTGAACAACCACTTCCATCCCCTACCCTATTACCCAATGTAAGGTAGTTGCTCAATAAGAAACAGACCAGTGAATGAAAAGGACAATGGACATTCTTGGAGATGGGAACAATTGTGGGTAATAGTGGCAATGGCGGTTTGTGGGCTGATTGTGTGTACAGAATACACAGATGTTTTCAGAGCAAGCTGGTAAGCCACTGTTTCTCCTCTCTCCCTCTCTGAGTCGCTGTCCACTATAAGCAGCTGAGGGGGGGTGGATAAAACACACATGCGTGCACACATACACGCACACACAGATGCGCACACACACGCACACACAGATGCGCACACACACACACACACACATGCACACACACGCACGCACACACACCCCTACACATTCCAAAGCTCCGGGCTCCAGCAGACATTGGTGATGACTCAGCATCCCATCATTTCAAGCATTCCTGTCAATTTCAGTTTTCTGTGAACATTGATGAGTAGAAATGTGCTGGAGGAGGAGGTTGGTGGGAATTTGGGGTAGGTGGAAAGGAAAGAGAGAGGTGACCCAGAGACCCAGTAAACACTTCGGAAGCTTTTTACATGTTCAAATATTTAAATGCCCATTTCAGCCTCTTGTAATAATCAGCTGTAAGCTTACAAAGGTGGTCAGTCCTGAACGTTTGGCTGTTGGACTCTGCAATTTCTGGCTGCTCCTTAAAAGCTGAGGCTAGTTTTGAAATGTAGGTCTTGTGGGTAAAATACTGACTCATAGTTTTAACATCACAAAAGCCATTCCATGTGAGCAGCTGTGAGAGCAACTGACTTCCTCCTAAGAAGGGACACAGCAATGTATGACAACTCAAGTGACTGAATGAGCTTGTCTATAGATATGGACCATTCCTCTTCCTTGGCATTGGACGGAAATTCTCCACCAGGTTTAGAGTAAAACGATTTCCTATGGCATTGCTTTTACTACCATTTGCAGTCAAGATGTGTGCTTACATGTTTACTAGCTTGATGTGATTAATACAGGAACTAAGTAACTGATCCGCATTGAAAATGTATAATTCAAGTTTTCTCAAAGTTATATTTAGAAATCCAGAGACTCAAATGGTTAGAAGGTTTGGGTGTAGATGAAAAAAGAACAAGAGAATATCATAGCAACTCTCTCCTCCTCTTGCCCCCAGCACAAAACTAACTGTGAGACCTTTATCTAAGCTAAATTTTGAAACCTTATATTCTTTGCTTATAATGGCGTTCTTCGGTCAGTGCGGGAGGCTCCATCTCTGCAAACCCAGTTCTGTCCAACTTTTCTTTTTGCCATTCCTCCATCATCAAAGAATCACAGTTCAAGAGATGCTCCCCTCTCATTAGCAATGGCACTTTCTTCCTTTGGGCATGCTGGAATTACATCATCAATGATAACAATAATCATAAAGGTGGCCCACAATTACTGGGTCCTTGTCCTACTTCAGACAGTTAAGCAACCTGTAAAGTAGAGACTACTGTCCCATTTTACAGATAAGAAAAATGAGGCTTAGAAAGATGATACAAATTGGTAGTAAGCGAAAGTGGGACTCAAATGCCTTAAACTTTTTGATAGCATTCAGCATCATCCTAATCATTACTACACTGTCTTTTACATTTTTCATCATTGTTCCCTGAACATTGAAGGTCGAATTCTGTTTTGGACTCACATAGAACCTCTCCTAGTTTGGAACGAGCACCTTGAGGGTAGGAAGTGTGTCTAGGCCGGGCGTGGTGGCTCACGCCTGCAATCCCAGCACTTTGGGAGGCTGAGATGGGCACATCACTTGAGGTCAGGAGTTTGAGATCAGCCTGGCCAACTTGGCGAAATCCCATCTCTACTAAAAATACAAAAATTAGCCAGGTGTGGTGGCACATGCCTGTAATCCCAGCTATTTGGGAGGCTGGGGCAGGAGAACTCACTTCAGCCTAGGAGGTTGAGGCTGCAATGAGCTGAGATCACACTACTGCACTCCAGCTTGGGTGACAGAGGAAAACTGTGTCTCCAAAAAAAAAAAAAAAAAAAAAAAAGGAAGTGTGTGTAATTCATTTTCATATCTTCAATCTTACCTGAGCCTCCAGCATAATGTAGGTGCTTAATAAATATTTAGTAAGTTGATGAATAAAAAATGATAGAAAAGATGAGGTCTACTAGCTACTGATTCCCATTTGAAATTGCTATGCCTTCTTTTTATGAAGGGATGCTTATGTTCCACTCTTCTTGTTTGGCATAAGTGTAGAGAATGTGACAAAATCATCATGAAAAGGCAGAAATTGAGTTTTCCAACTCAAGGAACAGTGATAGCAGAGAAAATCTTTAAAATATTAAAAAGGAACAAACACATCCTGGTACCTGGTGTTTGCTTTGTGGACGAACTCTCTTTGGCCCGCTATGGGCATTCCACACATGGAGATAGGTTGGTTGGTTGATGGGCTTCAAATACATTTGTCTTTGATAATCAGATCCTGCCTTAACTTATTTCCAAATTCTTGACTTTTTTTTTTTTTTTTTTGAGACGGAGTCTCGCTCTGTCGCCTGGGCTGGAGTACAGTGGCCGGATCTCAGCTCACTGCAAGCTCCGCCTCCCGGGTTTACGCCATTCTCCTGCCTCAGCCTCCCGAGTAGCTGGGACTACAGGCGCCCGCCACCTCGCCCGGCTAGTTTTTTGTATTTTTTAGTAGAGACGGGGTTTCACCGTGTTAGCCAGGATGGTCTCGATCTCCTGACCTCGTGATCCGCCCGTCTTGGCCTCCCAAAGTGCTGGGATTACAGGCTTGAGCCACCGCGCCCGGCCAAATTCTTGACTATTTATCTGCATCTTCGATTTAGGGACTTAAACATGCCATCAACTTTTAGAAAGAAACCAATAGGACCATGTGTTCAATTTCAACGCAGTAAGTAGAGGAGTCTCTGATCTTGTGATTATTTTAATTTGAGTTGAGATTACGGTAAAGGTAGTCACTGGAATTTTCACTAGGCCATGACTTGGATTATACATTATAAATTAAAATCCATGATCTTTGATATAAAGGAAAAGGCATTGGTTTGAACATCTTCCTGCTTTAAAAGAAACTTTTCAATTATTAGCATAGAAATATTTTCAACAAGATCATGTCCTAAAGCCTCTTGGGCAATGTGATGAACTCTCCCCTACCCCCTTTTGTGTTTTCCATTCTGCCTTGTTTTGCAGCTTCTCATTTTGCCACTGCTACTTTTTTCTGCCCCCTTCTCCCTCTGCCCAGTTCCAGAGCCTGAGTTTTGTACTCTCTCAGGCACACTTTATCCAGCCTAGTAATCAGGGACTCAGGCGCCATCCTAGTCCAATATATACTCTCATTTCATGGACAATGAAACAGGATCAGAGAGGTTGAATGACTTGTCCAAAGTCACAGAGCAAGTAAGCAACAGGGCTAGGGCTAGAACCCAGGTCAGGCTCAAGTCCACAATCCTTTCTCTATTCAACCTACTTCACTGGTTACTAAGTCGGCCCTCCCATTTTATTTTGCATTTGTATTCTCTCCTGATTATTTCAAACTCTTAAAATGAAAAACAATACAGAGGGGAGAGTTTGATTTAAATCCTTAGCTGCAATAATTGGATAAGAATATGCCACAGTGACACCAAATCATAACTAATGTATTTACGTACTATTGTTTATTATTTATATATATACATATTATTTGGATTATTTGAATTAATTAATTATTTGAATTAAAACTAGAACTCTAAATATTGTGAGTAAAAGAGGGCATTCTTACTTCCTTGTCATGGAATCTACGACTAATACAGTTACAGTAACAAACCACACAGCTAATAGTCTATCTACATAATGACTAGTTAGAGGGATATTAAAATTTTAATGTTCTAACCAAATCCCCATCTCAATTATTTCTAGTTATCACTTGTATGTTTGTATTATTTATACATTAATTTTTCCTGACACTAACTTTGAAATAAACATGCCTTTAAAATTTTAAGAAAATAAGAATTTTTAGCTGGGCCTGGTGGCTCATGCCTGTAATCCCATCACTTTGGGAGGCTGAGGTGGGTGGATCACTTGAGGTCAGGAGTTCTAGACCAGCCTGGCCAATATGGTGAAACCCCTGTCTGTACTAAAAATACAAAAATTAGCTGGGTGTGGTGGTGGATGCCTGTAATCCCAGCTACTCAGGAGGCTGAGGCAGGAGAATTGCTTGAACCTGGGAGGTGGAGGCTGCAGTGAGCCGAGATCTTGCCACGCCTCTCTAGCCTGAATGACAGAGTGAGACTCAGTATGTATATAACTGAATTTACGTATATAGCCATCCACATTCTAACATATATATTAAAATATATATATAAAGACTATATTTTCCAGCCTCCTTTGCAACTTGCTGCAGCTGTATGTCAAAGTTCTAGTTAATGATCCCTGACAGGAAGTGTCAGAGACTCTTCTCCGTCTTCCTCGTTCTTTCTGGCTGAAATGCAAATGTAATGGCTGGTGCTTGGCAGCCATATAAGACCATTTGTCAACTGAAGATGGGAAGAGCAGCAAGATAGAGGCTTGGGATGTTGATGATTGGGAAGCCATAGAACCAAAATTATCAGCCTACTTCCAGACTTTATTTTTTAATTTTTTTGAGACGGAGTCTCGCTCTGTCGCCCAGGCTGGAGTGCAGTGGCGCGATCTTGGCTCACTGCAAACTCCGCCTCCCGGGTTCACGCCATTCTCCTGCCTCAGCCTCCCGAGTCGCTGGGACTACAGGCGCCGCCACCACGCCCAGCTAGTTTTTTGTATTTATAGTAGAGACGGAGTTTCACCCTGTTAGCCAGGATGGTCTCGATCTCCTGACCTCGTGATCCGCCCGTCTCGGCCTCCCAAAGTGCTGGGATTACAGGCATGAGCCACCGCGCCCGGCCTCCAGACTTATTTTTATGTGAGAGAAAAATAAACTTGTGTCTTTCTAAAACTACTACTATTTATTAATTAACTTATTATATGCAGCCTAACCAAATATAGCTGATACAATATTTTATATGGCTTTAGAATTATTGACTTAGAATTAGAAGGTATTGGGGAGTTCATTAATGAACTACTTTACAGGTGAGCAAACTAATCTCCCAAAAATGTCAGTACCTAGACTTTTATTAATTTCTGAAAACTCTAAACACACTATATGATGGTTTTAGTGAATAAGCAGAAGACAAAATGCTTCAAATAAAATGTAGAAAGTATTCTTAATTGCCTTAATTTTTTTTCCCAAAGAAAGTATCTGTTAGAGAAGACAAAAAAAATATGATGTGGTCCTTGTGCTCTTTTTGGAAGTTTGAATGAAGACTACAACTCTAAATATTGTGAGTAAACGAGGGCATTCTTACTTCCTTGTCATGGAATCTACGACTAATACAGTTATGGTAACAAGCCACACATCTAATATTCTGCCTACATAATGACTAGTTAGAGGGATATTCAAATTTGAATGTTCTAACCATATCCCCATCTCAGTTATTTCTAGTTTCACATTTTGCTTCTTTATGTTAGCAGTTCCTTAAACTTTGCCAGTGGAGATGGAAACTTCACTGCAACAGGTGATCCTCACTTAGCTTCTGAGCCGTAGAAATTCGACTCACCAACATCAAATCTTGAAAATCACATTACACTGTGAGGTCAGTCTCTAGTTTTGGAATTTGGTGGGGGAGAATACTTTGGGTGCACCCATGAATTGCCTCAATTGTGTTGCACTGAGGCAATGAAAGTGGAGCTTAAGCAATGGGGATAGTAGTATTTCTACGGTCTTTTGCAAGATTAGGGGGTCTTGCAGACTCTTTATCTGCAAGGCAGAGCCTGGAGCAATGAGCTGTCCTGAAAAGATCAAGGGAGCACAGATAATCCTAAGGGTGGTAAGGGTGTGATGTGGATTTTCCTCAAGCACCATGGACCCCATGAAGTGCTACACCACTTCTCAAGTGCGTATGGTGGCGTTTACCATCATCGCTGCTTGCTTTCAACATTAACGTCTAAGCAAAATTAGATCTTGCTGGATTGGTGACTTAATTTTCCAAGTCTCTTCTATGAATTATTTAGAAGACTATGAACTCTAAGTTGATGTTCTGACCAGACCAATTAAATCTTTCCCCTGAATGACCTACTCCTAGACTCTTCGTGCAGTGTGAGTGTGTATGTTTGTGTATGTGTGTGAGTGTGTGTGTGCTCTTGGATGGAACTAAAAGATCTTGAGTAGCTTTAAAAGAATGGAAAGAATTTTGCTAACATCTGAATATTTGCTTGTTACCTTTTAGTATTTCATCTACAAGGTCTGACTTTTTGGAGACCTCATTAGAAACACATTAACCTTGGAACTGATGTGGAAATTTGCTTCCTCCCTTGGACTGATGTGAGTGGTTTTAGTTTAATTGACCTTAACAGTGAAGGTAAAACCCCCACTTCCTTTCCTGGCTTATCAAAATGGAAAACAATGTGGTTTTCTGGAAAAATTTCATGGAACACGTGATGCCTACCTGCAATGTTCAAATCTTTTTTGGATGTCTTGCAGGAGGAATGGAGGAGGCTCTTTTGAATGCTTCAGAGTCTCTTAATTTTTCAAAGCAGGGGGAGGAAACTAAATATGGTAAACAACCCTAAGAGTGCTCCAGTATATTTTTTTAACCCTCATCACAGCTTGCTTTCAGAAACTGCATTGTTAGTCATTGAGGAGAAGCGATTCATGCACTAGGAGCATTAATCACCCAACAACTGAGTCTGCATAACTAACCCCCACCCTCCAGTTAACCATGTAAGACTAGGGGAGTATAGCATTTCACCTGTTGCAGATAAGCCCGACATGACCCCAGGATGTTTTGACAGCCACCAGCACTCACTCTTCCAAACCAAATTCTTCCAAGTCATTTCTTGACTATTTACAAGAATGCAACTATTTTTGTTGAAGGGTGATAAAGATTGACATCTTTGACATTCTTCTTTCTGCTGGGAGAGATTCTACTTTCAGCTTTCCTGGATTTGCTTGATTAAATGATCAGCTCTGTTTAATGGGGTTGCCAGCTGGAGATAGTGGTGGTAAGAGGGACCCCAGGAGTACAATGCGGTCACCCAGGCTCTGATCAGTACTGAACAGCTGTGACCAAATGGGTGAAATCCCATTTATTCTTCTGGAGGCACAGTGAGGAGTTCTCTTTATTCCCCTTGTCTCCGCATCAAAGAGCAGGCTTGTAATGTGCTTGTGATCCGGCCATAATGGGCGGACTTGTGCATGCAGCTTCGTGTGGAGGTGCGGGGCTTCCCATGGGTGCCCCATCAGCTGCTCTGACACAAAGTGCCTCAGAAAACTGGCAGCCTGCACCAAGAGTGTTTCCACGTTGTTGCTAGGGATGCTGCATTAAGCACCCCAATGCTCTGTGCTCGAAAGAAGGAAAAAGTGACATTCTGACTTCCCATGCGAGAGTGGAATACGTGATTCACAGTCCTTCTGCAGCATTAATCAGGCCCTGTTTACATGGAAAAAAGCCAGAAGAGCTAGAGCCAAAGAGGTGCGTTTGGAAAGCCAAGTGATGATGTCATCTGTGCAGAGCAGCCCCGGCAAGCCACTTAACTGGCTTAGATGGCTTGTATTTTGCCATGGAGCAAATCTCAGTTAAGTGTCAGAGGAACACCATGGTGTCTGGCCCTGTGCTTGGGATTTAACATGGTTTTATTATGGTTTGTTTGTTAAATAGTGTAACATCCCCATTTGTTATTATCACAAGTCAGAAACAGTCCGATCTACTGGTACACAGCAGTAAGTAAGCTCTAAATCCTTGCAGGGAGATAGTACACACACACACACACACACACACACACACACACACACACACACACACACACACAGATACACAGAGGCGCATGTGCACATGCGCACACACATGCAGAGTCTCAAAACATAAAGGAAAAGGTGGTATTGTTCCTGGCAAGATGATGTTTTGTGAGTTTTACCAATATAGTTTTGTCTTTAGGGGTATGTGTTCACATAGCCGCATGCTCACCCACAGATGGAATTATGCAAATCGACAGTGGAATTCAAACATCATGAATAGACTATCATTGCCCACTGCATCTTCTCAGGGGTTTTAACCAAATGTGATACTGAACGTGATGATTGAAGAGTACCCATCCTTTTGATTACTTAACTTCCTTATTTCAAAACAACTTAACAAGAAATAATTGTTTTCTTTCCAATGGAGAGGTTGAGCAGGTATCTTCAAACACAAGTGAGGAGAACATTGGTTTTGGATGCCAACTGAATGCAACAAATATTTATGTTTTAAAACAGTTCAGGTGCTACCTTTGCCTGTGCTGCTCCCCAGCCTCTGTTGATTAAATATTAGGAACTCTCTTAATTAGCTTCACCTCTGGAATTATGATGTTTGTCCTTCCGTCAATGGAAGGCCCTGTTATGTGTCAAGTACTGAACTAAGTGAGATGTTGAAGCCCTATGGGTGGACATGATGGGGATGGTTCTCGTCTTAATGGAGTTTAGTCATGCCAGTCAGCCAGTATGGCAGTTTCTCTGAGACATAAAATGTAATGTGGCCATTTCAGTGTCATTGTGTTAAAGTCATTTCCTTTTGGGGAGGCTCCTCACATTAACTACTCTGAACGAAAATCAAATACTTCCAAATTAGAGATTTTGTTCATTTTTAAAGGAATTATAAAATAATCAAAATGACAATTGTTTGTTTTTTAAAAAAGCAAACAGCCACAACAACCAAACAAAAGGTCAGGTTACTTTAGACACCGACAAATCAACCTTTGTATAATTTGTTAATTTTACTCTATTTTGTATACAAACACTTAGAATATTTTGTGTAAATTGAGCAAAGGGAGGGATTTACATTTATTTAGCCAATAACTCAATCCAAAGTAGAAATTGTGCTGCTCTTATCTTGAGTGATGTATAAAGAGTTTGGTGACTTTCTCACAGTGCTGTTGGGCCAAGGCTGGGTTTCTCAGTAAGGTAAGGAGTTAAATAAAATAATGAAATAGTCTGCTGGGAATTACAGGAGTACCAGGGGTCCTTATAAGATAATTCTTGGAAAAAAGTTTGCTTTCAGAGTTAGACAAATGACAAGGTAATGGCGGCAGGCTTGAAATAACCTGACTTCTTGGAAGCAGAGATTCT
This sequence comes from Rhinopithecus roxellana, assembly GCF_007565055.1. Lineage (NCBI taxonomy): Eukaryota > Metazoa > Chordata > Mammalia > Primates > Cercopithecidae > Rhinopithecus > Rhinopithecus roxellana. The sequence goes on from NC_044559.1 coordinate 84,183,019, forward strand.
ACTTTCTGATAGGAACTGACACAACAGTTAATCTTCTGAGGCAGAAAAAATGGAGTTTCGAGCAATTTAGGAGACTTTCAGAACACTCTTTTAAAACTAAGGCCCTCTTGCTCTGGCTTTAGATGTCAAGCCATGGTTGGCTTGGGCTGTTTTTTGGTCTCCCCAGGCCAGAATTTAATCTTAGCTTCTTCCTACATGTGTTGGGAGATTTCATAGCATTACATGCTGATCCACCGAACTTCCGGGTTACATAGCATGGGGACTTAGCCTTATCTCTTTAGGAAGAGAATGGGCAACTTCCACACATCTTGAAAATATGTTTGTCAACTACCTGCCCAAGAGGAGTCTGGCGTTTTGGTAGGGAATGCAGTGATTGGTTGAAGGACCTTGACAATGAAGTTGCTTCATAAATGCCATATCACTGTATGAGAACATAATTTCCATTGCCCTCTTTTGTCAGAGAATGTCAACTGTAAACCACTGTAGACCGAGGCGAGTCACGGATTGTGCTTGCTAACCACTCAAGCTTCAGGTACTTTTTTTGTTTCAAGTACTGTATATTTAATTCTCCCCCTATTGACATTAAAAATGAGTCTACATTGCCCAAATTGAAGTGGAGATTTAGTAATTAGCCAGATACATTAACCAATGAAGATGGTAAGACCATTAACAATTGGAATGCAAAAAGAAGCATTTTAATGTCTGTATTCATAAAATTAAAGCAAAAATTGCTAAATATTTTTCACACTGGGCTACAGTATGTATGACCATAAAAAGTTCTTTTCAGGAAAATGTTGTTGTCATTTTTGGAACAACATATGATATTATGATATAATCAGTAATCAGAAATGCCAAATTCATCTGTAGAGTTGTAAATGAAAGGAAAAGAGCCTCCCTTTCCTAGACATAATTATGGAGTAGGCAGTTTACTTAATGTTGAAATCCTTTTAATGTCACCAGGGAAATGTTTGAATGACTGTTATGGAGTCTTTCAAACTGGACCATGTGACTTCTTCAAATAACTATATGAATAGTGCATGCTTTAAATCACACACCCTTAAAATGCTGGGTTCATGTAGTTGGGACAAAGCATTGGTGTTTGTGATAGTTTAGGAGTTTCTCAGGTTTGGCAATCTACAAAAGACGTACAGAGTCAAAATAATACTGAACTGAATTAGAATTTCCCCAGGTATCTCCCCTCTCCACTGGTAACTGCCAACCCTGTCCTCTTCCTTTCTCAAGACGACATTGCACCTTTGATCACTTCTCACATCACCAAGCAGAAGAGAAAGGTGTCGGCCAGCAGCAGAGGCAGCCCCACACCCAGCCACAAATTGCCATGAAAGTTTAACCCAGATTCCTTTCCATCCACAGAATTTTTTGAAAAACATTTTCTCCCAGGTCCTTGCTAGCTGACTTGGGTTGGCTTACAGGTGCCAGTGTGGGGGTATGTGAGGACAGACAGGGTTTAGGGCCAGCTGTTTTAACCCTGTTGTCCTGTGGAGTGAGGGTGACAATGTTATTAATCAACTGAAAGCCTCAAATGAACAGATCCGAAACAAAATAATTAGAAGTGCTGTGTCTAGGCATAGCAAATACTTGCAATCTGAATAGCCAAGGGGAAAGTCGTTTCTCTCATGAGCTTTTTGGGACCATTCAGATACAACTCATTTTTCAGTTATAAGAAACTACTGTGAAAGCATGAAGTAGCGAGTCCAGTTCTTTCCTCTTCTCATTTTCGGTTTCAGGAACAGGCTGGGGTGAAGGTCTACACTGTATTAGTCCATTCTCACACTGCTAATAAAGAACTACCTGAGACTGGGTGATTTATACAGAGAAGAGGTTTAATTGACTCACAGTTACACAGGCTTAACAAGAAACATGACTGAGAGGCCTCAGGAAACTTACAATCATGACAGAAGGCGAAAGGGAAGCAGGCACGTTTTACATGGCAGAGCAGGAGGGACAGATGGCAAGGTGGAAAATGCCACACTTTTAAACCATTAGACCTCATGAGAACTCACTATCATGAGAACAGCATGGGGGAAATCTGCCCCCATGATTCAATCACCTCTCTCCAGGGCCCCCCTTCAACACATGAGGATTACAATTTGACATGAGATTTGGGTGGGGACACATAACCGAACCGTATCATATACTATCTTGTGTCTCATTTAATATTACAAGTGTCCCCTATTTTGTCTTTTCTTTTCTTTTCTTTTTTTTTTTTGAGACGGAGTCTCCCTCTGTCGCCCAGGCTGGAGTGCAGTGGTGCAATCTCGGCTCACTGCAACCTCCGCCCCTCCAGGTTTAAGCAATTCTCTGCCTCAGCCTCCGGAGTAGCTGGGATTACAGGCACATGCCACCACGCCCGGCTAATTTTTTTGCATTTTTAGTAGAGACGGGGTTTCACCATCTTGGCCAGGCTGGTCTTGAACTCCTGACCTCGTGATCCACCTGCCTAAGCCTCCCAAAGTGCTGGGATTACAGGCATGAGCCACAGTGCCTGGCCTATTTTGTCTTTTCGTGTCCTTTCGTCTTGGGGAGTGGGGTGAGAATATTACCCTTGTCATGCCTATTCTATTGCTGCATTGCAATTTGGCTGACTCTGACCTGATGTCTCCAGAACATAAAGGCCCAAGAACAGGTAGAAAAGGGTAGACTGCTTTGGGGAGGGTGGGGGCCTTTCATAGAACCCGAAATGGCACCATACCAGCAGCAGAAGGTATGTGTGGGACCCACCACTGGAGAGCTGTTCATTTGGAAATTCTAGGTCAGGGGATCAATTTCTTGGTGTTTATTTCTGAGTCCTGCAAATTTATTTATTTACATTTATTTATTTATTTGAGACAGGGTCTCGTTCTGTCACACAACTGGGGTGCATTGGTGTGATCATAGCTCACTGCATCCTCAAACTCCTGGGCTCAAGCAATCCTCCTGCCTCAGCTTGTTAAATAGCTGAGATTACAGGTGCATGCCACCGCACTTGGCTAATTTAATTTTTTTTTTTTTTTTGTAGAGATGGGGATATTGCTATGTTGCCCAGGCTGGTCTCAAACTTCTGGGCTCAAGCGATCCTCCCATCTTGGCCTCCCAAAGCATTGGGATTATAGGTATGAGCCATCACATCTGGCCAAATCCTCCAAATTTAAATTGAGGATACTGGTTGGGATGATTCTTTCCTATCAAGCAGAACCTCTAGTATTTATGTGGAATTCTAGAAATGTTTCTAAGGTGATCAAAAAAGAATCAATGAAGGGAAAGAGGAAATGCAACATTTAAGGATATTTTAACATGATCATCTTTACAGTACTTTCATCTAAATGTTTCAGTCATGTTATCAAGGTCACAAAACATTCTATAGGATGGTTTTAAATAGAAATTTAAAAACTGCTATTATTTAGAATCCATGGATTCATAAATTTGAAGAGCAATGACATTGTTACAGTAGTTTTCTGATTCTTGAATATGTTCTAATCATTTATTTAAGGCTTTATAAGTGTTTTTTTTTAATCCCACTGGAGGCTTTTTATGCGAATCAAAAAATTAAACAAAATTTTAAAACTTTTTTTCCCAAGAATGTTCTTGCATTAGATTTATTCTTAAGTATTTCATTTTTTGGTGCTATTTTAAATAGTATCTTAAAAAATTAGAATTTCCTAATTGATATAAAGAAATATCCTTGCTGGGCTTTGGTATCAATGTTATACTGAGCTCATAAAATGAGTTTGGAAATGTTCCCTCTTCTCTTTTCTGGCAGTGTTCTAGGAGTTAGGTGTTATTTCTTTATTTCACGTGGTGCTATCTGGGCCTGGTGTTTTCTTTGCAGGAAGGCCTTACATTATGATCTGTTTCTGTAACAGAACCATTCACATTTTCTGTTTCCTTTTTGTCTGTTTAGGTAAATTTTATTTCTCTAGGAATTTGTCTCTTTTATGTACATTTTCAAATTTGTTGGCAGAAAATTGTTCCTGATCTCTTCTGATCTTTCAGTCTGCAGAATTTGTAGTGATATTCCCTATTTTTTTGCTTCTTTTTCTCTTGTTCACTTTTGGAGGATTGTATTAAATTTATTGTTGTTTTTTGAAAGAACTTACTTTTGGTTTTGTTAATCCTTTCTGTTATCTGCTTGTTTCCATTTCATAATTCTCCTCTTTTATCTTTATTTTATGCTATCTTAATTGTATTTGTTTTTCTTCTTCTAACTTCTTGAGGTCCTTAAATAGGCATTGAACTTTCAGTCTTTCTTCTTTTCTAATTTTTTAATTTAAATTTATAAATTTTCTATAGGCATTAGTTTGGGCTTTATCCCAATCTATAGCATTTTCTGATTTCTTTTTATTTCTTTTTTTGGTATGTTATTGTGTATAATATACACACATACAATACAGGTAAAGTATGCACAGAATCATTTTTTTGAAAAGAATCATACAGAAAGTTGAGAAGTTGAAAATAAAATTTTTCCTCTATTCCCTTCTCCAGTCTTTCACTGGAAGTGATTATTGCTCTTTTGTTTTCCCCGGCTTTATTGAGGTATAACTGGCAAATAAATTGTATATATCTAAGGTACACAATATGATAATTTGATGCTTACGCACTTTGACGTGATTACCAAAATCAAGTTAGTTAACATGTCAACCATTTCACATAGTTACCACTTTTGTGTATGTGTTGAGAACATTTAAGATCTACTTTCTTAGCAGATTTTAAGTATACAATACAGTATTATAACTGTAGCCACCATACATAGATCCCCAGAGGTTATTCATCTTACAGTGGAAAGCTTGTACCTCTAACCAACAGTTCCTTGTTTCCTCCACATCCCACTTCCCAGCTCCTGGTAATGATCACTCCACTCTGCTTCTGTGAGTTCGACATTATTTAATTATTTATTTGAGACAGAGTCTCTCTCTGTTGCCCAGGCTGGAGTGCAGTGGTGCCATCTTGGTTCACTGCAACCACTGCCTCCCGGGTCAAGCGATTCTCCTGCCTCAGCCTCCCAAGTAGCTGGTACTACAGCTGTAAACCACCACACCCGGCCGACTTCGACATTTTTAGATTCCACATGTAACTGAGAGTGTGTGGTATTTGAGTGTTTGCCTTTCTGTGCCTAGCTTATTTCAATTAGCATAATGTCTTCAGTTTCACCTATGTCGTTGCAAAGGGCAGAGTTTCTTTCTTTTTTAATGACTGAATAACATTCCATTGTATATATACACTGCATTTCATTTATCCAGTCATTGACACTTCGGTTGTTTCCATGTCTTGGAAGAATGCTGCAGTGAACCTAGGAGTGCAGATATCTCTTCAAGTTACTGATATATATCAATTATGGTCTTCCATAATTGCTGTACCAATGTACATGTCTACCCACAGTGTACCAGGGTTTCCTTTCTTCCACATCCTCACCAGCACTTGTCTCCTGTCCTTTTGATAACAGCCATTCTAACAGGTGTAAGGTGATATCCTATTGTGGTATTGATGTGCAATTCTGCAATTATTAGTGATGTTGAGCACTGTACCTGTTGGCCATTTTGATGTCTTCTCAGAAAAAATGTCTATAGAGATACTTTACCAATTTTAAAATTAGATTATTTGTGTGGTTTTTGTTTGTTTGTTTGTTTTTTGCTATTTAGTTGTATAAGTTCCTTACGTACTTTGGATATTAAACCCTTGTCAGATATATCCTTGCAAACATTTTTTTTCACACTCTAGAGGTAGCCTTTTCATCTTGTTGATTATGTTCTTTGCTGTGCTAAAGCTTTTTGGTTTGATACAGCACCACTTGCACGTCTTTGTTTTTGTCGCTTGTGCTTTTGGTGTCATACCCAAAAAATCATTGACAATGTCAGGGAGCTTTTCCCCTTTGTTTTCTTCTAGGAGTGCTATAGCTTCAGGTCATACAGTTCAGTCTTTAATCCATTTTAAGTTAATTTTTGTGAGTGGCATAAAATAGGGTTCCAACTTCATTCTTTTCGTGTGGGAAACCAGTTTTCCCAGCACTATTTATTGAAGAGACTATCCTTTCTCCATTGTTCTTGGTGTCCTTGTGAAGTAATAGTTGACTGTATATGCATAAGTTTACTTCTGGGCTGTCTATTCACAAAGACACATTTGTCTATGGGTCTGTTTATATGCCAGTACTACACTGCTTTGATCACTATAGCTTTGTAATATAGTCTGAAATCAGGAAATATGATGCCTCCAGCTTTGTTCTTTTTTTTCAATATCACTTTGGCTATTAGAGGTTTTCTGTGGCTTCATACAACCTTTTAGATTTAAAAAAATTCTATGAAAAACATCATTAGAATTTTGATGGATATTGTATTGAGTCTGTAGATTGCTTTGGGTTGTACACTTTAATAATATCAATTATTTCAATCCACGAACATAAGATATCTTTCCATTTATTTGTGTCTTTTTCAATTTTTTTTTCACCAGTGTTTATAGCTTTCAGTGTATGGGTCTTTCATCTTCTTGGTTAAATTTATTCATAAATATTTTATTAGTTTTTATGCTATTGTAAACGGAATTGTTTTCTTTATTTATTTGTTAGATAGTATATAGTATTAGTATATAGAAATGCATATTAGCATATAGAAATGTAGCATATTTTATATGTTAATTTTGTATCTTGCAACTTTACTGAGTGAATTTATTAGTTTTAACAGGTTTTTTGTGGAATCTAGGATTTTCTACATATAAGATCATGTCATCGGCAAAGAGAGACAATGTTGCTTCTTTATTTCTGATTTGAATGCTTTTTATTTTGTTTTCTTGCCTGATTTCTCTGGCTAGGACTTCTAATACCACGTTGAATAGAAGTGGTGACAGTGGGCATTCTCCCTCCCTTCCTTCCTTCCCTCCCTCCCTCCCTCCCTCCCTCCCTCCCTCCCTCCTTCCTTCCTTCCTTCCTTCCTTCCTTCCTTCCTTCCTTCCTTCCTTCCTTCCTTCCTTCCTCTCTCTCTCTCTCTCTTTCTTTCTTTCATTTTTTTTTTTTTTGAGATGCAGTCTCACTCTCTCGCTCAGGTTGGAGTGCAGTGGTGTGACTCAGCTCACTGCAATGTCCGACTCCCGGTTTCAAGCAATTCTTGTGCCTCAGCCTCCCAAGTAGCTGGGATTACAGGTGCATGCCACCTTGCCCAGTTAATTTTTGTGTTTTTAGTAGAGACAGGGTTGCATCATGTTGGCCAGGTTGGTCTGGAACTCCTGACCTCAACTCATCCTCCTGCCTCGGCCTCCCAAAGTGGTCTTATTACAGGCGTGAGCCATCATGCCTGGCCAGCATCCTTGTCTTATTCCAGATCTTAGATAAAAAGTTTTCAACTTCTTACCACTGGGTATGATGTAAACTGTGGATTTGCCATATATAGCCTCTATTACGTTACAGTAATTCCTTTTATGATTAATTTGTTGAGATTTGTTAGAATATCTTAAAATGATTGGAAATTGTCTATTTACCCTTGGAGTTCTATCCATTTTTGTTTTGTTCTGAAATAACATTTGGAAATTTATTTTCTGGGTACAGTAACGCCACCACCATCATTAACAATACAGCAGCAGAAAAATATACCAAAATCAAATAAGCTGTGTATACTTTGTCATCATCAGAGTTTCTGTGATTAAATAAAATTATGGGGACTAAAACTGATGTATTTTTTTAGCCATCACATTATAGTTGACATCAGTTTGACAAATGCAAAAATGTCCTTCATTGGTATAGAAGAAGCCATCTCAAGAGTTTTACACTTGTGTCCAAGGTCTAACTGCAAGCCTGTTTATGTTCTATGTATGAGTTCCAGCTAACAATAAATCAATCGTTATTTATTGATCATTTTCTTTTTTTTGAGTTTATTTATTTATTATATTTTATGTTCTAGAGTACATGTGCACAACGTGCAGGTTTGTTACATATGTATACATGTGTCATGTTGGTGTGCTGCACCCATTAACTTATCATTTACATTGGGTGTATCTCCTAATGCTATCCCTACCCCTGCCCCTCACCCCACAACAGGCCCCGGTGTGTGATGTTCCCCTTCCTGTGTCCGAGTGTTCTCATTGTTCAATTCCCACCTATGAGTGAGAACATGCGGTGTTTGGTTTTCTGTTCTTGTGATAGTTTGCTGAGAATGATGGTTTCCAGCTGCATCCATGTCTCTACAAAGGACACGAACTCATCCTTTTCTGTGGCTGCATAGTATTCCATGGTATATATGTGCCACATTTTCTTAATCCAGTCTATCACTGATGGACATTTGGGTTGATTCCAAGTCTTTGCTATTGTGAATAGTGCCGCAATAGACATACGTGTGCATGTGTCTTTATAGCAGCATGATTTATAATCCTCTGGGTATATACCCAGTAATGGGATGGCTGGGTGAAATGGTATTTCTAGTTCTACATCCTTGAAGAATCGCCACACTATCTTCCACAATGGTTGAACTAGTTTACAGTCCCACCAACAGTGTAAAAGTGTTCCTATTTCTGCACATTCTCTCCAGCACCTGTTGTTTCCTGACTTTTTAATGATTGCCATTCTAACTGGTGTGAGATGGTATCTCATTGTGGTTTTGATTTGCATTTCTCTGATGGCTATTGATGCTGAGCATTTTTTCATGTGTCTGTTGGCTGTATAAATGTCTTCTTTTGAGAAGTGTCTGTTCATATCCTTTGCCCACTTTTTGATGGGGTCGTTTGTTTTTCTCTTGTAAATTTGTTTGAGTTCTTTGTAGGTTCTGGATATTAGCCCTTTGTCAGATGAGTAGATTGCAAAAATTTTCTCCCATTCTGTAGGTTGCCTGTTCACTCTGATGGTAGTTTCTTTTGCTGTGCAGAAGCACTTTAGTTTAATTAGATCCCATTTGTCAATTTTGGCTTTTGTTGCCGTTGCTTTTGGTGTTTTAGACGTGAAGTCCTTGCCCATGCCTATGTCCTGAATGGTATTGCCTAGGTTTTCTTCTAGGGTTTTTATGGTTTTAGGTCTAACATGTAAGTCTCTAATCCATCTTGAATTAACTTTTGAATAAGGAGTAAGGAAGGGATCCAGTTTCAGCTTTCTACTTATGGCTAGCCAGTTTTCCCAGCACTATTTATTAAATAGATGCAATAAAAAATGATAAAGGGGATATCACCACCAACACCACACAAATACAAACTACCATCAGAGAATACTATAAACACCTCTATGCAAATAAACTAGAAAACATAGAAACAATGGATAAATTCCTGGACCCATACACTCTCCCAAGACTAAATCAGGAAGAAGTTGAATCCCTGAATAGACCAATAGCAGGCTCTGAAATTGAGGTAATAATTAATAGCCTACCCACCAAAAAAAGTCCAGGATCAGATGGATTCACAGCTGAATTCTACCAGAGGTACAAGGAGGAGCTGGTATCATTCCTTCTGAAACTATTCCAATCAATAGAGAAAGAGGTAATCCTCCCTAACTCATTTTATGAGGCCAACATCATCCTGATACTAAAGCCTGGCAGAGACACAACAAAAAAAGATAATTTTAGACTAACACCCCAATGAACATCGATGCAAAAATCCTCAATAAAATACTGGCAAACTGAATCCAGCAGCACATCAAAAAGCTTATCCACCATGATCAAGTGGGCTTCATCCCTGGGCTGCAAGGCTGGTTCAACATATGCAAATCAATAAACATAATCCAGCATATAAACAGAACCAAAGACAAAAACCACTTGATTATCTCAATAGATGCAGAAAAGGCATTTGACAAAATTCAACAGCACTTCATGCTAAAAATTCTCAATAATTTCAGTATTGATGGAACGTATCTCAAAATAATAAGAGCTATTTATTACAAACCCACAACCAATATCATACTGAATGGGCAAAAACTGGAAGCATCCCCTTTAAAAACTGGCACAAGACAGGGATGCCCACTCTCACCACTACTATTCAACATACTGTTGGAAGTTCTGGCCAGGGCAATCAGGCAAGAGAAAGAAATAAAGGGTATTCAGTTAGGAAAAGAAGAAGTCAAACTGTCCCTGTTTGCAGATGACATGATCGTCTATTTAGAAAACCCCATCGTCTCAGCCCAAAATCTCCTCAAGCTGATAAGCAACTTCAGCAAAGTCTCAGGATACAAAATCAATGTACAAAAATCACAAGCATTCTTATACACCAATAACAGACCAACAAAGCCAAATCATGAATGAACTCCCATTCACAATAGCTTCAAAGAGAATAAAATGCCTAGGAATCCAACTTACAAGGGATGTGAAGGACCTCTTCAAGGAGAACTACAAACCACTGCTCAATGAAATAAAAGAGGACACAAACAAAGGAAAGAACATTCCATGCTCATGGATAGGAAGAATCAATATCGTGAAAATGGCCATATTGCCCAAGGTAATTTATAGATTCAATGCCATGCCCACTAAGCTACCAATGACTTTCTTCACAGAATTGGAAAAAAACTGCTTTAAAGTTCATATGGAACCAAAAAAGAACCCGCAGTGCCAAGATAATCCTAAGTCAAAAGAACAAAGCTAGAGGCATCATGCTACGTGACTTCAAACTATACTACAAGACTACAGTAACCAAAACAGCATGGTACTGGTACCAAAACAGAGATATAGACCAATGGAACAGAACAGAGCCCTCAGAAATAATACCATACATCTACAACCATCTGATCTTTGACAAACCTGACAAAAACAAGAAATGCGGAAAGGATTCCCTATTTATTGATCATTTTCTGTGTGTTCAGCACTTATTGGGATACTTGAAAATATGAAGGCTGAAGACTCAGTTCTCAAGCAACTTCCAATGTGGTTGTGGATCTAAGTCATGGAATCACACATTCATATGTAGCAAACGAATGATCCAAATCTGTGCTGTCAATATGGATGCCATTAGCCACCTGAGGCTATTGATTAGCTGAAACATAGCTAGTCCAAACTGAGATGTGCTGTAAGTGTAAAATCCACACAAGATTTCAAAAACTTAATATTAGAAATGTAAAATATCACATTAATCATTTTATATTGATTACGAAACTTTGCCATGAAGTCAGAGCCACCCACTTTCTCACAACTCTCCTTCTTTGTATGTGCTGTTCCCCAATCCTAGAATATCTTTCCCATCTCTATTTACCTGGTGAGTTCTTTTTCTCCTTTAAAATTACTTTCTGGGGTCACCGTTTCTGGAAAGGCTTCTGCATCGTTTCCTACTCTAAGCAAGTAACTCTTCCACAGCATCCTGTGTTAGCAACTTCACACTCTGTATGATGAAAACTCATTAATTTTTGTCTTCACATTAGCCTGCGGGCTCAATGACATGTTTATAAGTCTTTGTATCCCCTGAACCTAGCATGAGTCTGGTATATTATAGGTGGCTGATAGATATTTGCTGAATGAAAGAATACACTGAGGTTCACAATCTGTTTTAAACAAGTGCTGTAAATTAATGGAGTTAGCTCAAGATAGTAGCATTAAGTGACTGGAAGTCATGCCTGATGTAAAACAATTCAGATCAAGTATTTAGCGAAGTACATAGCACACAGTACTCAAAAATATTAACTATTATTATTATTATTATTATTATTATTATTTTTTTTTTTGAGACGGAGTCTTGCTCTGTCGCCCAGGCTAGAGTGCAGTGGCTGGATCTCAGCTCACTGCAAGCTCCGCCTCCCGGGTTTACGCCATTCTCCTGCCTCAGCCTCCGGAGTAGCTGGGACTACAGGCGCCCGCCACCTCGCCCGGCTAGTTTTTTGTATTTTTAGTAGAGACGGGGTTTCACCATGTTAGCCAGGATGGTCTCGATCTCCTGACCTTGTGATCCGCCCGTCTCGGCCTCCCAAAGTGCTGGGATTACAGGCTTGAGCCACCGCGCCCGGCCAACTATTATTTTTGATGAAGAAAGAAGTCTATCTTTTTGTGATGCCGTCTTAACACTTCTATTTTTTTTTTTTTTACTTGAAAAGGTGGTGGGTTTTTGGGTTTTTTTTGTTTTTTTTTTTGGCTTGAATATTTATCTAAAACAGAGTGGGATTATCGTAGTAATAAAATATATTATTGTTTTTTTTTTAAGTTTTAGTTTTGTGGGTACATAATAGGTTTATATATTTATGGGGTACACGAGATGTTTTGATACAGACGTGCAATGCAGAATAATCACATCATAGAGAATGGGGTATCCATCCCCTCAAGCATTTATCCTTTGTGTTACAAACAATCCAATTATATTCTCTCAGTTATTTTTAAATGCACAAATAAATTATTATTGACTATGGTCATCTTGCTGTGCCATCAAAGAGTAGGTCTTATTCATTCTAACTGTATTTTATTTTATTTTATTTTTTTGAGATAGAGTCTCACTCTGTCACTTAGACTGGAGTGCCTTGGCATGATCTCGGCTCACTGCAACTTCTGCCTCACTGGTTCAAGCAATACTCCTGTCTTAGCCTCCCTGGTAGCAGGGACTACAGGCACATAGCACCTCACCTGGCTAATTTTCATATTTTTAGGAGAGATGGGTTCTCACCGTATTGGTCAGACTGGTCTTGAACTACTCACCTCAGGTGATCCACTCCCCTTGGCCTCCCAAAGTGCTGGGATTCCAGGCATGAGCCACCGTGCCCAGCCTTTACTTTTTTTGTATCCATTAACCATCCCTACCTCTCTACCTTCCCAGCCTCTGGTAATCATTCTACTCTCTATCTCCATAAGTTCAGTTTATTATTATTTCTTTCCTCTTCTCCCCAAATATATAAAAGTTACTCATCCTTGTTCATAGCCTATGCAAAAAATCTCCGCAAATCTCTCTGGTCACCCTGGCCCTCAGCTGGCTCTGCCTCTTGAATTTCTGTAGCACATTTGGCCAATGTCATTGCTTAGCACTTAGCATGCACTACCTTTGGCTCTAGTAATCATCACATCATGATTATTGATATGGCTGTCTTACATTTTAGATAAAAGGCTCTCTGTGAGCCATAATGACATCTTTCACACTAGTGTATCCTCAGTGACATAGCAGTTTGTATACAGCAAATTCAGTAAATATTTGTTGATTGATTAATTGTCCAGGCTGGAGAATAAACTGTAGTCCTATGAAGTCTAACCATTTAATTGATTCCTAATAAGTAGGTGTATGTGTGTATATATATATATATATGGATGCCATTAGCCACCTGAGGCTATTGATTCGCTGAAATATAGCTAGTCCAAACTGAGATGTGCTGTAAGTGTAAAATCCACACCAGATTTCAAAAACTTAATATTAGAAATGTAAGTTCATATGGAGACTTAGGATTGTCTTGGCAATGCGGGCTCTTTTTTGGTTCCATATGAACTTTAATATATATATATATATATATATAAATATAATATAAATTTAATATAAATAATATAACTTTAATATAAATAAATATATATATACACTAATGCATTTATATTCTCACTTTAGTGGCTTGATCAATTTACATGTACTTAATTGGTACATATTATGTAAGCTATATATGAATATAAATATGGACGTTTGCAAGCAATATCTTTTCTAAATTGTTCTCTTATATCCATACCCAATTAATGCACAATGATCATTCTGGATTAAAATGGAGCCTTTATTTTTTAAAGTAAACATGTCCTTAACAACAGTCTACAGTTGGCCAAATTAGAATATGTTACACTCTACACTTGTGTCTTTGCTGAGCACATGGCCTGTGTTTGAAGATGATACCAATGGGATGAGTCTTTTATGCAGGTGAGACTGAAAAGCCTTTTACAGTTCCCAGCTGTTGCTTTCGCTCTGTGCCCAAGTGAGGACTTTCCTTTGGTTTGCGGTTATAACCAAAGAGCGTGGAGACTGTGGTGCTTTGCCTTATGGACTGCATGCTGCCTGAGCTCTAAATAGCCATCCCATCTCCAATTGCTGCTTGTGAGCCTGGCCAGTCGCTTGCTTCTATTGTTTCTTAATATTCTACAGCTCAGCCCTATGGCTTGCAGTCAGGAGGCGGTGTCCTTAGGCCCCTAGGCCCCTCTCCTTAAAGATATTTAGACCGAGTAGCATTTAGTGACTGCCTACGCCATGCCAGATAATTTTATAAAATATCATTTCATGACTTCCCCATTTTGCAGATAAGAAAATTAAGGCTCAAAGGGTCTAAATAGCTAAGATAGAAAATAAAGGAGCCAGGATCCCCTGCAGACTCAGCAACTCCCACATAGTGCGTTTTTCCTGCTGACCAACACTGACTTGCACTGTACTGGCGTTTCCACCTCCATTTTATATGAAGGAAACAGTAAAGAAACACAGAATTCATTTTATACACCTGGCTTTTATTTGATGGCATCTATTCAGTGACCAAGTCCAAAATCCAACTTCATGACAGTCTTTCCTCTCCAGCTCCTTCCAGCCCTGGGCTGACAACTTCATCTTAGGCTCTTGTGACTGCTAACCTGAACCATGGCAAAAGCCCCAACCCATCTTCCTCTGACACCTGTGGGATCCTCTCACACCAAATCCTGTTTTTGTTTGTTTGTTTGGTTGGTTGGTTTTGTTTTTCTGAGATGGAGTCTCCCTCTGTCGCCCAGGCTGGAGTCCAGTGGCACCATATTGGCTCACTGTAACTTCAGCTCAAGTGATTCTTATGTCTCAGCCTACTGAATAGCTGGGATTACAGGTTCTCACCACCATGCCCAGCTAGTTTTTGTATTTTCAGTAGAGATAGGGTTTTGCCATGCTGGTCAGGCTGGTCTTGAACTCCTGACCTCAAGTCATCCACCCGCCTCAGCCTCCCAAAGTGCTGGGATTATAGGTGTGAGCCACCGGGCCTGGGCCTGGCCCCAAGTCAAGTTTTTTAATGGCTCTCCAATGACTGCTGGAAGAAGCCTAGATTTCTTAGGGAAGCTCACCAAGCCCTTTACAATCTCTCTAGTTTTATCCCTGCTGTGGCCTCTTTCATACTCAAATTACCACCCATCAGGGCCCACTGTGCAATTGCAAATCTCTGGGTCTTCCTCTACCCTTCCCCTCTATGCGGTGACTCCTAGGTAACTCACAGGATCCATCTCAAGTGTCACCACTTTGTTTTAAAAACTTTTACTAAAATTCGGGGGTACACATGCAGGTTTGTTATTTAGGTCAACTTGTGTTATGGGAATTTATTGTGCGGATTATTTTGTTACCCAGGTGTTAAGCCTAGTACTCAATAGTTATTCCTGATCCTCTGCCTCCTCCTGCCCTCCCACCCTCTGATAGGCCCCAGTGTCCATATGTTCTCATCATTTAGCTCCCATTTATAAGTGAGAACATGTTGTATTTGATTCCAGCTCCATATATGAGCTCATTCTTTTTTAAACTTTCGTAGTATTTCTTGGTGTATACGTACCACATTTTCTTTATCCAGTCCATTGATAGGCATTTAGATTGATTCTACGTCTTTCTATTGTGAATAGTGCTGCAACGAAGATACAGGTGCATGTGTCTTTATGATGAAATGATTTATATCTAGTCTTCTAATAGCCCTGTGAGAATTAACTGCTCCTTCCTTTATGATTCTACTCTGTCGTGTTTAGAATTCTCTCATAGTACCTGTGATATTTAGGTACACTTTCTTTATTTACTCTGTTTGTGTAAATATCAGAGTCTCTCTTCTCTTTCTTGGGCTTCAAGCTCCTTAAGCACATAAAGGATGTACATGTCTTCATGTAGTCAGTGCCTAGTGGAATACCTGCACTTTAGCTTTTAATAAATGCTTGCTGGAATATTTAATGAACTTTCTCAAAAGACTTTACAAGACAGTAAACAATTCTTCATATCCCAGAGAAAATGCTTTTTGGTGAGATAAAATAAGGCAAAGTCAAAGAAAAAAACAGCATTATTGTATATTTGGTATTTTAAAATTGAGTATTTTTAATTTATTGTGAGGTGAAAGCAGAGAAGGTAAAAAGAAATGTAGATTGGATGAAGCTTAATTGAGGGGTGATGGGAAGCTCAGGATGATTGAGTTTTCAAGGAAGGGGGAAGAAAAATTTGAGGATGAAGAGAAGAATATATGATTTGTCAACCATGATTGATTCTACACAAGAGCCATATCATAAAAAGCAGTTACTTTTTTATTAATAATTTTGATCATTTCTACAGTACAGCAAGAAGATACAAAGCTGTCAGCGTTAGGCTTGGCAAGCCCCAGGGAGTGGGCTGGGAAGACTGAGTGGGGAAGCAAGAAAGAGTACAGGAAGGATATGGAATTAGTGAAATCATTTGAAAATTGATTTTAGAATGTCCTAGAACATAAGGATTATCCCCAATTTTTTTTTTTCTCTTTCTAGGTAGGTTTTTAAAAAGCAAGAATAAAAGTAGATCTTTCAACAACACTTTTGATCCTCTTTTTTTCTGATATAATCAAGATTTTAGTTAATTTACTATTTACTTTGTAGGAAATCCAGTAACATTTCTACTGCTTTCTAGACTTTCATCTTTTGCATTTGGCTTTCATGAAATATTCTGCAAATTCACTACAATTAACTTAATTAATTGTATTTCATGACTTTGGGTCAGAATGCCAAAATTGCTGTGCCAATTTCATTGTACTCGCAGAAACCTCAAGAGTATATTTCAGATATTGGCTTTCAGACCTTTCTTTCTGAATACGTTGCTATTTACTTACTATGTGCCAAAGCCACCATGTCAATGTAATTGAAAACAAGCAAGAAGGAGACTGGATGGCTCAGATGAATGGAAATGTGATACAGACCCTTCCAGCCACAACCCACTGGCTGGGATCCAGCCGAGGCTGATGGGGACTAAAAGTAATTACCATCTGATGGCTGGACAATGGTCTGTGTGAAATGAGCTGGTTATCTCAAGTCTAGTTCCTCATGGACAGGTGTTCATATTGCAGTTTCCACCTTCAGTGACAGGAGCCCAGGAACTGAATGAGTCAGACAGGCCCAAACTACCTTTTCTCTTATTTGAGATTGATGCCCATTTGTGATACAAGGAAACTCAGGCTCCCGCCTTCCACTTAAAAATAGATAAGCAGAGAATGCAAATGTGAATGTCCAACCAAGCTCATCATTTTTGTTCCATGGGTGTAGAAATTATACATGAAACAAAAACAAATGGTAGGTTTTTTTTTTTTTTTTTTTTTTTTGCCTGCTATTTAATTAAAATGTTTTCTGTATTACCAAAGGAAAAAGGCAATGTTGGGAAAACGAGAATAAATGACTGGTTTTGAGCACTTTACTAATTTCCCCTGAATCTTTAAAATTCCAATCTTGCCTTAAACACCACTGAAGAATAATAATGGGATCTGACTCCCCACATCTGTTATAAAAATCATAGGAAACAAGCAAATTCGGTATCAATATAATTATCCATTCTGCCAAAGCTGAAGATTATTTCCCTCCTTCATTTAGCAAAAGATTTTCCAAACTTTATAAATATTGTTATGTCTCTCGAATGCATTACCTCACAGGTCTCTTCTGAAAGGTATCCAAATTCTGCATTAAGGCACTTGTGGGGAAAGTAGAAAAAATAAATGGTTTACTTTAAATGGGATTTGGAAAGGGTATGATTACGGTCTGAAATGTATCGCACTGACATAGTAAAACTGAACTTCCTAATGGATTCTTAAATTTTGAGTAAGCATTAAATCCATTTATTGAACTCCTTTCTGTATGTCTAAAAGTTACAATAAATACATATTTTTTTTCCCTGATGGACTTTCCGCAGTGAAGGACGTCATACATTAGTCGTACAGGCTGTGCTTGAAGAATGTTGAGAGCCCATAGCTGGATACTAAACCCGAGTGTTAGGAGAGAGTCAAAATATTTTTCTGATTGAACAAACAAGTTTGTGAATAGAGAGAGATTTGCCTAGCACCATAAAGAAGAATTGTTAAAACACACAGGGCAAAATGTCCTTCAATAGCTTTACAAATGGATGCTGCCTCTTCGCACAGTGTTTTTATGTGATCAGGTAACCAGAGCTGAACAGTGTCCAGAAACACATTAGATCTTGCTCTTGCACTTTGGTGGTGCCAGGCAGACAGATACACAGAAGAACACACAATGGCAAAATTCAAACATGAATAGAGAGCTGGATTTTCATTGTTTGTTCACAATACCTCTTGGGTGAAAGGAAGGAAGTAGGCTGTATTGCCTAATAACTCGAAATGCCCCAGAGAAAGAAAAACAGACAGATTCCCATTTTGGTGGTGCAGTAGTTTGTGTGGCCAGCAGTTCCTGGTGATAAGTTTGTCAAGGGCTATTTTGCAGATCCTGTTCAAAGTCTGAAGCCATAAACCATCCACGTAGTCAGTGAATCTGTCTAGCTGTGAGGTATCCAAGGGTATGATTTACAATCTCTGCCAAGGAGACGTCTACATGGGAAAATTTGTTAATTGGCAGCATATGAAAAAGTCCAAGGATAGAAGAATAGTGACAAGCCATTGTTTCTCTGCTTGATGAGTTAAATAGGAAAATACATTTTTGAGCTTATAAAAGTTACGTTTGTGCTCTTGGCACAAATTCTGATAGAGATAAATTTACGTTTTGGCATTTGGTCAATAAAAGCAATAAAACCAGAGCTTTAAGATAAAGAAGAGTAGAAGTCATGTAGCCTAAAAGCATGCAGACATGCAGATAAAGGCTAACTGATGCTAAGAACTTTAACTGCTGCCTCAGAAGGCTTCGTCCTGGACTGGATGACAGACCCAGCAAAGACCATGTATAAAGATCTTTCAGTAACTGCGGCAACTTTATTATTTTCCAGTATTATATTATAGCCAGTTGTATTTATATCTAAATAGCAAAGTTAATTAGTGCTCAAAGGATAACCCCAATCCTAATTTTTATAGTTTGAATTTTCCCCTTCTTCTCCCTCCACAATGGTTTTGTGTGACAGAGAGGCTAAGCTACTTTCATCATCTTTTCAGAGGTTTTATTGCTTTAGAGGGTGAGCTAATATGTGCAGTCTAAACAGGGGTACTGATGTTTCTTTGACCCGTAATTGAAATTAATCATCTAAAAATGAATTTCATGCTAATACTGTCTTTATATTCAATGAAGCGCATGGTTTTTGGGTAAATCATACCTGCTGAATAATGTGCTAGGTGATAATACACATGTATTAAGATATGTAGTATATACAAACATAAACCACATACAGAACTTTCTAGAATCCTTTTTCAATTTTTAAATATTAACCTCTTAAGAGAAATGAAAAAAAAAAAAAAAGAGAAACTGTTAGTATCTTTAGATTTCTACCATGCAGCAGCACTTTCTAGGAATGACCTCTGAATTATTTTCTTGCAACCAATAGAGGTTTTATTTTGTTAACTGTATGTATTTCCTTCACCATAAAATCAGAAATAAGAGCAATAGCTTGCGTACTGTTTGTAAGGAGTTGTTTTAAAAATCATTAGTTTGCAAACTTTGTATCCTAATTATATCTTAAGCAACTAATTTTTTTTACACGTTCAAGGACTCTATGGAGATCTTTTATATCAATGTTTTGAACTATGTATACACCTAAAACACCAATGTAAAGATGACAGCTGACACACAAGCAATTAGAATGTGTGTTGTGTGTGTGTGTGTGTGTGTGTACACATAGGATATTGATTTGTTGGGTGCTAAAAGAAACATCATTAATTTGATGGTAGACCCCAGAAAAATGGATTGACTCTACTGTTTTACCTACTAAAAGAAATCTGTTTGATTTGCTCACTTTCTTCCATCGTTTCTATCCTCCTTAAAAATTCTGCTTTAAAAAAAAAAAGAAAGAAAGAAAAACAGCCTTAAGTGATACTTTGAACAGGAAAAATGAGTGATTCAGTGCCCTGATCATTCTCAGGCAGAAGTCAAATTGAGCTCTTCTGAGGAAAGACATTTCCTTCTGAGGAAAGGCATTGTATTATTTTCAAAATGAGTAGGAGTCTTGAATTCTTCTTTAAATTAGCTGTCTTTTAGATATGCCCTCAAAAATACCTTACTTTCCACACACACACACACACACACACACACCATATTTCCAGTTTGAAATTGATTTCTTCAACTTACGAACATTTATAACAATTGTAAGATATTCTGGAATGAAAAAAACGGAGAAATCACTGTTTCTCCATCTTGCACAAGTGCTAGAACGTAAGCGCTAACTTCAGTCCCTCTCTGCGAACCTTGGGCGTTCCACCCTCAGAAGCAGGCCTAAAACTTTCATGTAGTTGAGGAGGATGCATCACCCTCATCATATCTTATGGCTTTTGGAAGGACCACCAAATTGATTCAAAATAGATAACATGAGTCAAAGAGATTCACACACCATCTGAGAAAATCACTGAAGTATGCTGACATTTCAAAACCTTCAAACTCAGAATGGAAAAACCTCTAATAGTGTATGTGTTACTAAAGTGACGTCCATGACCATATAAATGTCCCTAGGCATAGCTCTTCCATGAAATTATAACACTTTTTCGATGTAATCAAGAAGGGAAGCATAGAGTGTCCAGTGAAAAACACTGGCCCTTTTGTAACCTCATAAAAATAGAGGTCTATTTCTAGTTGGAAACAGAGGTTATTGTGGTATAGTTTCCATATGTTTTTTTTAAAAAATCCTATCTTTTAAGGTTTTGCCTGTGAACTAACTTCCCTCTCCCTGACCCACTTGGTGACCTTCATTCATTTTGCCCTTGACCCCCGCTGCTCCTAGAGTAGGAGGAGCAGGTTTGCTTAACACACAGGATCAGGTGTGAAGACTCTGAGGAGTTCTTGGTGGATGACATGGGGTGTATTTTGCAGGGGAGAGAGCAGTGTGGCTCCTAAGACCAGTCAGGAAAGGGATGGGGTACGGGTATCAAGTGTTCCTGAAGGGCGATTCATTTCAGGTACATAGAATAGCGTGTGCCTGTGATGGTCTTAACTGTGGAGAAGCTGGGAGTATGGCTTCAAGCCATTCGGTTTCTGAATCATTCTTAGGCATAGACTGCCACAAAATGCACTGCCAAGGGGAGAAACTGGTGCTTTTGGGAGGTACCAGCAGGCTACCCTGGGACCAGCAGGCTACCCTCCCTCCAGGTACCGCAAACAATGTGTAGCCCACTTTCTTAGAAGTCTGATTTAATTGCTATTGCGATTCTGTCTAACATTTGCCTTGTGATTGGTTCACCTGTGCCCACCCTCGCCATCCTCTCTTGTCCCCTCCGTGTTTCGCGTTCGCATCCCCACCCCCCCTTTAGAGGAAACCCACGGAGGATAAGAATCTAGCCTGGTGTTCATAAGCTCTTTTTCTATTGGTGCCAATCTTGAAAAACGAGAACCAGAAACGGCTAGATGAGAACCCAGTGCTCTAGTGAGGAGAGACGTGGGAGCCGGGAGGGGAGGGAAGCCAGATGAAAGTCATACTGCTCAGATGTCTCCCATTTTTCCATATTCAGGAGGGAGCTTTTCGGGCAGAGTAGAAAAGGGGTGATATTGTGATTAGGAAAAAAACCAACAGACAATACCTTCTCATTGAAAGCAGCTTTGTTGTTAGGTGTAATTTAAAAAGCAATCAAACAAATGAATTTACAATGGAATTTGCCCACCTGTTAAGTTGTGTGGATAGATACAGGGGATGGAAACAGGCCAGTAGGCTGGAGTGAGTAGCACTGCATGACAATTAGTGGCTGTGATAGTAGTGTTAAATGAAAATATAACAGAGGCCACCAAAAATGGTAGAAAATGCCATCACTTACCTCATCAAAAGTTGCATAATAAATAAATGAAATGAGATGTGATTAAGGGCAATACCACCAGAGGCTGTCTCTCAGATGCTGCATCTTGTAAAAGACACAGTCATCCTGTAAAAGTTGTAATGTTTATCATTATCATGATTTTTTTTTTTTTGAGACAGAGTCTTGTACTGTCACCTAGGCTGGAGTGTAGTGTCGCGATCTCGGCTCACTGCAAGCTCCGCCTCCCAGGTTCACACCATTCTCCTGTCTCAGCCTCCGGAGTAGCTGGGACTACAGGCTCCCGCCACCATGCCCAGCTAATTTTTTGTATTTTTAGTAGAGACGGGGTTTCACCATGTTAGCCAGTATGGTCTTGATCTCCTGACCTTGTGATCTGCCCGCCTCGGCCTCCCAAAGTGCTGGCATTACAGGTGTGAGCCACCACGCCCAGCTATCATGATTTATTATAAAGCAATATATAGCTCTGCTTGTATGATCTGATGGCTGGCCACTGCAAACTTGTTTACAAACTGAGAGGCCCAGGTCCATGCCTACTAACTAGCAATCTTTGCAAAGGCAGTCTTTTGGGTTTGCTGTATTGTTTTCTTTCTTTTTCTTTTTCTTTTTTTTTTTTGGAGGTGGAGTCTCCCCCTGTCACCCAGGCTGGATGCAGCGGTGTAATTATAGCTCACTACAGTCTCGACCTCCTGGGCTCAAACCCTCCTCCCACCTCAGCCTTAAAAGTGGCTGGGACCACAGGCATGGGCCACTATGCTTGGCTAATTTCGTTATTTTTTTGTAGAGATGGGATCTTTCCATATTGTCCAGGCTGTTCCTGAGCTCCTGGGCTCAAGTGATTCTCCAGCTTTGGCCTTCCGAAGTGCTGGTATTACAGGAGTGAGCCGCTGAGCCTGGCCATGTTTGCCATATTCTCGGTGGTTCTATTTCAATTGATATGACAGGCAGTAAAGGCAGATGCCCACACAACTGAGAGAATGTATTCAAAACGCAGTCAGGCACTGCTGTAGGAGCTGTTGGCTACTCTGGTCTAATTTTCTCATTATGAATCTGTGTCATTTTCCAGAAGGGTGTTAGACTAAGAAAGATGGAACCAACAATGCTCAACTTTTACTGTGTTTGCTCTGAGAAATTCCAACTGTTTTGATGTCCTCATTAAGCCTTCTGGAAAACTCAAAATGTTACCAATATGACAACTTCCGGAAAAAAAAGAAAACACAACAACAAAAAGACTAGTTAAAAAATTTGTTTTTGATATGGACCTTTTGTGATAAATCCATTTAATAGCATTTAAGATTTTAATTTTTAAGATGCTTTTCTCTTACTTTGATCAAATTGTGCAAAGCAGCATTATTAGATTTCTGACTGCGACTAGTACTTGGGATGATTCTGCCTGTTCACATGTAAGGTGATTCAAAGTCTTTTTCTCCTTATTTGTGTATTCAGCTTTTCTGTTTGCTGCTGTTGCATCCTAGCAGTCCTCACATTAAAAAAAAAATTCATTCCTTATCTTACAGCGGTAAGGAGATACATATTGCAATTGACTTCATGGGCCTACGCAGGTACTAAACGGCTTCTAAGCAAAAGGAGAACTTGCCTACAAATTTTTGAAGGCTACCTGAAGCACAGTTCCAAGCAACAGGCAGGAGAATAATGTGCTGTCATCTCAGGGCAATTCTGCATTGTGTTTGTGTTGAGATGGCCGATTGGGCTCTTATGCTTGACTCCCCATTTTGGAGGACATTTATCTGCCAGAAGATTAGGATAATGTCTACAAAAGACACAGGCTTCGTATGGCTAAGCATATTCACAAGCAACACATAAACTTGAACAATGCATTCTTTTAGTGAACAGGTATCTTTCTACATTGTGTTAAGCAATCATTTGTTCTGTTATTGTTTCATCAGAGCAATTACTTCCTACGGCAACTCGTACTATAAGGTATCTCGAACAGGACTGTGCATCAGCTTGATTTAAGGAATACAAGAGTAAGCACAATGCGGGAATAACATGGAAAAAGACTGAGAATGGAATGTAAAATACAAAAGGATAGGAAGCCATACATCATCACACAAAGTCACATTATGACGTGGTGGCCTTAGCAGGGACTCCTACAGTGCTGCAAGCTGCAGCCAAAAATACCGCAAGAGCTTGAACTTAGAAACTGACTGTAAAGTTGCCTTGAATGGCCCCAGACACTTTGGCCTTTGTTTATATAAGTCTTTGTTTTCCTCTGACAGTACCAGGAACCTAACATTTTCCTACTCGCGTATATTTCTGTATTCATTGTATTTGCAATGCCACATTACGTTGACTGGTTGACAGGTTGGCGGTGTGAATGAAAGATTCTTTATTGACAATCTTCCTTGTCTTTTTTCTCTGCCTATTAAGTTGAATTAAATTCTATTTTTTCTGGCCGACCCTGTCCAACCTCCCTCTAGGAAGCAGCAGAGAACTGAACTTGGTCTAGGCAACCAGACTGAATTTGTGGTGAATCAGGAATCTTCCTTTAGAACCAGAGTTGCAATGGTTTGGCTTGAGACAGAGTTCATTGCTACCAATTCCAGCTCTTTTGCAAGCTTGCTGTGTGACTTTTGGGTAAGTCATAACGTTTCTGTTTTTAGTTTCCTGAAAAGTGGAGATAAAGCTGCAGGGCTTTTCATCCATTTACCTCAGAGGAGTTTTGTGAAGGTTAGTTAATTAATTGTCAAGATGTCTGTGCATGGGGTGTGTTAAGGAAATGTCAAGAAATGGGACAAACCAGGCAAGGGAGGAAGCAGGAGTGATTATGGAATAATGGCTACTTTTTCAACATCTTCAAATTTCTAGGGCAGTTGTCAGGTGAAGTTCCCAAATTTGACCCTTCTAAAAATTTAGACCTCAGGTTGTCTATTTTTGGCTTTGCTTTGTTCTGTAGGATTCTTCGAAGAGTCTCCTGGTTCAGTAATTGTCTTTGAACTAAGAAAGTACAGAAAACTTTGGGAGGACTTTTTGGGCAAATAGGAGCTTCATTTTTACCATATCTTTAAGGATATATTCTATCAATATTCATGCAAAGGATGAAACTGTTTTCTTTGGGATTCTGATCACCTCTGGCCAGGCTAGCAAAGATGGGCAGGCTTGTGGAATTCGGACAATAAAACCTACCACTTCTTGAGCAGTGAATGTACTCCCTCTGGGAACTTCACTTATGAAGATGGTGAATGGTGGTTTCTGGTCTCTGACTCCCCTCTCACTGTATTTCCTTGCTGATCAATTTATAACTCTCCAAGAGAGAAGTCATAGCTAGTAACGAGTGTGATCATGGACCTAAGAGGCGTTAACTGGCTCTTAGAGATTCAAACCTGTGAACAGTTCTGACCATATTAGTCTTAGGTTGTGAGCAACTGCACCTGACAATGGACCTGTGAAACATAATTAAGCATTGATATAAATGACTAAAATGTCATTCGAACTTGATGATTCCTGAAACTCATTATTAGAAGAGAGCAGGGAGTTCCCTGTATGTTTTTGTTTTGAGCACCTAAATATTCATTGAACTGGAGACATACTGGAAGGAGGGAGGAGAGTAGGATAATAGAACTGCTAGAGCAACTGCTTTGATTTTTAGACAGGTTTGGTGGAATTAGGAAAAAAAAGAGAAGAAAAAAATGGTTGTGTGTGTGTGTGTGTGCTGGTGGGGGCATGTCCTCTTTGCTTATTTATTTTGCTTACATTTGAACAAATTGGAGGAAAGCGTGGAGCAGAAATCTGTCTTCTTTCTAATGTGTAAAAAAATCAAGGACCTCGTGTGGTTCATGGTCGCTACATTGCTTAATGGGCTGAGAACTGGGTTGGAGGGATCATTTCATTCGATGGCCTGGGAGATGGAGATTTTAGGCGGCTTCATGCCCACAGTGGGCTAATGGCTTAGCTGTAAATAGAAACTGACTTCTCTTGATACCCAGATTTCCATTTACTAAAAGTGAAAATAGACCAGGTGCGGTGGCTCAAGCCTGTAATCCCAGCACTTTGGGAGGCTGAGGCGGGCAGATCACGAGGTCAGGAGACTGAGACCATCCTGGCCAACATGGTGAAACCCCGTTTCTACTAAAAATACAAAAATTAGCTGGGTGTGTTGGTGCACACCTGTAATCCCGGTGACTCGGGAGGCTGAGGCAGGAGAATCGCTTGAACCCTGGAGGCGGAGTTGCAGTGAGCGGAGATCGCTCCACTGCACTCCAGCCTGGCAACAGAGCAATTCCATCTCAAAACAAACGAACAACAGCAACACAAAAGTGAAAATGATTTTCTTTACCAAATAGTTGGGGAGAGTAAAGGCAGTTTGTACAAAACGCAGCCTGGTAGATAAACACCGTACATGATCATGTAAGAGTGGCTGATGGACTAGTATTGAATAGTTATGAAACATAAAAGTTAGTGTATTTTTGGATACATGGGGAGCAAAAATAACCCAGAGCAATGTTTTCTTCTTTCAACAAATATCGAGGACCTCTTCGTGGCATTTAGAAAGCCTTGCTTCCAGACTTGGCAGTGTGGGCGGAAGGCATCTAGAACTCAACGCTAAAACAAAAATAACAACAACACACACACACACACCATGCTGAGACGCACTTCTTCATGTCACACACATGTTGTGGAAAATGACTGCGGGGGCAGTGAGCTGCGATTGTTGATGTGGGAGTTAGAGCCGCCTGGATTGTGAGGTCCCAGGCAAGAAAGTGGAGGTAACTCAGCGAGAAAGCCACATAGCCTCATCTATTTATAGGTCCTGGTGGTGAAAAAGTAAAACCAGAGTGCAGCTTCTTGTACCTGCTGCTCCCAACTGAAGCTCGCGAAAAACGGATGAGACCTCCTTTTGGTGGCCTTTGTAGTTTTAACCGACACACATAAAAAAGTGATGACTTAGCGGCAACCCCCCTTCCTGACCCCCTCAAACAGGTGAGGGAGTCAGACAGGCAGCCCCGTCCAACGTTCAATCTTCTTCTCCTTGGTCCAGAAATGCATCTGTGCAATCCTTGGTCATGTGAAATGCACTGGATTTTAATTTTTCTTCTTAAAGAAACTTCATGGTACTCCTTTTCTTGGGGGGATTTGTTATTTACAATCAAGAACTTTCAAATTAATCCCAAATTTATACCAAAGTACTGTGTAAAGCATTTATGTTTCAGATCTTTTTATCCTTTTTTCCCTCCTCTGGATTGTGTGCAAGGTACACACACACACACACGGTTGCAAAGTCTTCACCCAAAGACCACAAACAAAACAAAGCTAGTACCAGGGCAGAATCGTGCCTTATACACAAGGTCTAATTGTTTAGCAGAGGATGCAGCCAGCCCGTTTCTGAGCTCTGCGTGCTTCCTAGCCTCCCTGGATCCCGGGATCTGGACTTGTCAATGTTGCTGGAGAATTCTCTTATGAGAATCGCAGGCACTAAGCTGTGTGTTCTTCAGGATGTCTGCAGTGACAGCTTATCATGAACTGTCAGGAACTGTTGACAAGGGCTTACGATGATCTTTGTAAAAAGAAAAATCTCATAAGAGTCAGGACCCTGGGCGGCAGCGGCAGAGGGAGGTGCTGGGGGCGGTGGCATCGCGCCCACACCGCGTGGTCCCCGCGCGCGGCCTGGCTGGCAGCGCCCCAGGCAGCGCCACGGTAAGCAGGAAGCTGCGGCCGAGCTGAGTCGCTCAAAAGCTACTGGAGCTAATAGATTGTGGTCATGAGGAGAGCGGCAGCATCTCGGTAGTGATGGGAACACTCAAAAGCATCGTCAAAACAGTTGCAGAAACATGCTGAGCTCTGCACTCCCGAGCCCGTGCCTGCTGCAGCCGGCTTGGAGTTTGCTGGTAGCCACTGCAGCCCGGGCCCCGCGCATCCAGCCTGGGGGTGCGATGAACAAGAGAAATGGGGTGCAAAATGTTGTATCCGCGGAGCTGCTTGCAAAATGGCATTTCTGAAGCCCCTCGTCCGTTCTCTGGTGGTTGGGCAATGCTTGTTTCTCTTCCTGCTGCACCCACCCCCATCTCCACTAGAATTTTTTTCCTTCCTTCCTTCCTTGTTTCTTTCCTTCCTCCTTTCCTTCCTTCCCTTCCTTTCCTTCCCTTCCTTCCCTTCCTTCCCTCCCTTCCCCTTTCCTTTCTTTCTCTCTTCTTCGTTCTTTCTTGCCTTGCGTTCTTTATTGCTTCGTGCTGTCGTGTCGTTCTTTCTGTTCGTTCTTTCTTTCTCTTGTCTTTATTTCTTTCTCTTTTCTTCTTTCTTTTCTTCTGTCTTGCTTCTGTCTTTCTTTTCTTTCTTGCTTTCTTGCTTTCTTTCTTCTTTCTTTCTTTCCTTTCCTTCCTCCTTCCTTCCTTCTGCATTTCCTTCCTTTCCTTCCTTCTTTCTTTCTCTTTCTTTCCTGTTTCTTTCTTTCTTTCTCTCTCTCTTTCTTTTTCTTTGTTTTTCTTTCCTTTCTCTTCTTTTTCTCTTTCTTTCTCTTTCTTTCCCCCTTCCCTCCCCTCCCCTCCCCTCTCCCTTCCTTCCCTTCCCTTTTTCTTTTCTTTTCTTTTCTGTGATGTAAAGGCGTAGGGTTATAACTTCAGGTTTCTGAAACATTGAAGTATAACGTCCACTAAGGACATGGCCCCTTCCCGGTGATGGTGTGGCAGGTGCCAGTGAGAATTAGGATGGCACAGGGGAAGGGGCAGGAGTTGATTTACCGCTGCAGGATCAGCATTTCTGATTTTTCTCCAGAGTCCAGCCGAGAATTAGGGAGACCAGAACCCCTGTTACCTATCGTTCTGAGGTACTCCTCAGTGCCCTTGGGGGTTAGCTAAGCCCTTCTTAGTATGACACTTCTTTTACATCTTTTATTATTTTTATTATTTATTATTTTATCTTTTAATTGTGAAAATAACATGTTTTATCATTTAGCCCATTTTAAGTGAATGGCTCAGTGGCATTAGGTATATTCACATTGTGCAGGGATCTCTTTTTAAATATTAGGTTAATGCAAAAGTAATTGTAGTTTTTGCCATTAAAAGTTAACAAAAAGTGTTTAGGTTTTGTTTTTTGGAAGTCCATAATTCCACTAGAAAATAACCATTCTGTAGAATACACATCATTCTGGTGTAGATTTTTCTAAGCTTTGTTCTGTGCTTCTTACTAGCACCCCTTCCCCAAATTGGGATCATTTAGCTTTGCAAACTGTTTTCCCTCCTTCTCCTCCCTTAGATTTTGAACTTGCCCCCTGATGAGGTCTCAATGAAGCCACTTCATGCACCTTGTGAACACGATGGCTGGGGAATACTCCTTTCTGTCAATATCTTGTCACTTTCCGACCCTGGCCATTTGTTGAGTCAACAACTTCAGTGTGCCCTGCTCTTGCGTATCAGGGAAGGAAACAATAATAAGAAGAATAAGAATGATAATTCCAATCCTTGACTATACTATGAAGCACATTAGAGCTCAGAAAAGCAGTAGAACTTCTCCCCTCCGTTCTCATTCTCACCTTGATCACAGCCCTGAAGATTCTCCAGCAGAAGTAAAGAAGTAATTTTTCCTCCTGATTACAGCTCTGCTATTCAGTAAGGGAGGGTCTGTTTCCACCCTCATCCCCTGAGTACAGAGGAATACAGAAAGTAAAGTAGGGAGATTTTAAATCTTTTTTTGAAAAGAGAAAAAAGACACCCAGCAAGGTGTATGAGTGTATGAATGTGAATTGTTTCATAATTTTTTTTTTTTTTTTTTTAAAGAGAGTCTTGCTGTTTCACCCAGGCTGGAGTGTAGTGGCACCATCTCGCCTCACTGCAACCTCCACCTCCCGGGCTCAAGTGATTTTCCCACCTCAGCCTCTGGAGTAGCTGGAACCACAGGCACCTGCCACGACGCCTGGCTAATTTTTGCATTTTTAGTAGAGATGAGTTTTCGCCATGTTGGCCAGGCTGGTCTTGAACTCCTAACCTCAAGTGATCCACCCACCTTGGCCTCCCAAAGTGCTGGGATTACAGATGTAAACCACTGCACCCGGCCTGAGATTTTAAAATATAGTTAAAATTACTCGAGTCTTTGAAACTCAAGAAGGCCTTAGGGACTCTTGAGTCCAAACTGCTTCAATTTAGAAAAAATGGTTGCTGAGGCCCTGAGAGGCCACAGAAAATCAAGAAGGACAGAGTCGAGTTCACTTCTACTGCAAGGGAATCTTCTTGCTTTCCAAATTCTTTCTGTTAATGAGTGTTCATTGAGTGTTTACTACATGATGTCAGCCATTCTATGGTTCTATGTCCTGTGTCTTCAGCGGTGGAAAATGCAGGCAAAATCCCTATCCTAATATAGCTTATCATGTGCCAGACTCTGTTCTGAGTACCTGATGTGTGTTAGTGCATTTTTGCCTATCAACAGCCCTATCCACATTTTACAAATGGGGAGATTGGGTCCAGGAAGGAAATGTCAAAGCTTGGATTCAAATGTGAGAATCTGGCTCAGGGGCTCACACGCTTAATGATGAATATTGTGTATGTGCATGTGCATATAGATATGTATTTATTTATTCTCACAGCGATCTTCTAATACAGTCCTCTTGAAACTGAGCCCCCAGACCCTTCATATTATATTACACTACCTTGGAAAAGACAATCAGCCTGGATAGGAGTAGATATCTTCTGGTGGTCACCTCATATTAGAAATCTACTTCTTGCAGTCCACATCTTTCACTAAATAGGTGCATTCTAGCTCTCAGTTCTATCATCACAACTCTAGAAAGCACTTTCATCTACTTTCCTTGAGCCTCAGCACAATCCTTTGAAGCAGATATCATGACCTGTGCTTCACAGACGAACATCTAGGGGCTGAGAAATGTTAGATGACTTCCCCATGTCACTCAGCATAGCTGGGATTCATGCCTGGTACTCTGTCCCCAAGGCCAGAGGCTCACCTTCTGTTAGGATCAGAAGATCAGTTGATTCAAAGAGAAATAAGTTGTCCCTTCCTGGATGAAAGCAAGGTATTACCAACCTGGATGGAGGCTGTCAAAGGTTTAACCAGACAAGGACAGTGGATCACTATCCCATGTGCCAGTTAAGAGCAGATTTCCCAAAACTTTTTCTTATTCCCATTAATTTTTTTAATGTATCCAATTGGAGAAGCAGGAAGATTCCCTGACTTGTAATAGTAACTGGACTGTGTGAGGCATGAATGAAATAAAGCATTCTTCTCAGGGAATGTCTGATTCTCCTACTTTATTCTTTGTTCCTACACAGAAGTAGAGCTTTAGAGAAATGATTTGAGTGTGTCTGGTTGTGCTATCCTACATTAAGCAAATTTGCAGGAAAAATGTGGTAGGTGGCTGAGGTATGAGGATTGCTTGAGGCCAGGAGTTCAAGACCAGCGCCTGGGCAATGTAGCGAGACCCTATCTCTAAAAAAAATAAATAAATAAAAATAAAAAATTAGCTGGGTGTAGTGTTGCACGCCTGTGATCCCAGCTTCCCAGCTACATGAGAGGCTGAGGTGGGAGGATCCCTTGAGCCCAGGAGTTGGAGACAGCAGTGAGCTATGATTGTGCCACTGTACTCCAGCCTGGGTGACAGCCTGCCCACGTCTCCAAAAACCAATGTGGTAGGAAAGTGATGAGATTAGGCTCCAAGTTAACACTCCGTTAAGGTAAGGTATAAGCAGCCATTGACTTCCTGGAAACATATTTGTTGACTTCTGTAAAAACCAGGTGTGAACACCTTTTCCCTTCTCCTTTCCTCTCTCCCTCTCTTCTTTCTTTGTTTCATATATGTGTATATATGCATATATGAGATATGATATAAATTGTAAATATATGAAATACATATATATTTACAATGCTATATGTGTGTATATATACATATGTAGAATATATATGTGTGTATATATGTATATAGATCTTTGTACCTATTTTATTGAGTAAGAAAATAAAATTGAGAAATTTGAATAGCTTTTTGGTCACTGAACTATTTCTATCTCTTGCATGTATGAAAAATGACAAAATGGAACCACAGATCTTCTATCCTAAAATAATATCACAGCCTGTTTGGGGAGGCTGAGAGGGCCTGTTTTTTTTTTTGTCGTTTTTTTTTTTTTTTTTTTTAATTTTTTTTTAATCATTGGTGGAACTGCTCTGGAAATGATGTGTAGCTGACATATAACCTCATTCCAGCAATGGGGAGGGGAGGCACAAGGGAAAAACTAACCTTCAGTCTCCAGGCTGATGTGATCTGCATTCTCTTATTTCTGTAAGGTGCTTCCCAGTGTTGACTTTTAGTTACAGTGCGCGTGTAACAATAGTTCCACCTGTGATCTCGCGGCAGAAAAGCATACCTCTTTGAGAACCATCTAGAACACTTCACAGCAACAAGAGCTATGACCTTTGACATTAAATAAACAGGACTAAACAAACCTCTCCTTGAGCGAGTATGACCTCAGATTTCTTTCTGTACCCTTCAAACGAATCTGAGCCAAGTTCTCAAAGCATGAATGCCCCACAGATACCTTCAAACGGTCTTTGTTGTTTTGTTTATTGCACTCATTACTAGTGTAAGTAATTTAATTTTTTACTTTGAAAAAATGTTGGTTAAAAAATCACCTAACATGAGATCGACCCCCAATACATTTTTAAATGTGCACTACAGTATTGTTCACAATAAGCACTGCATTGTACAGCAGATCTCTAGAACTTTCTCATCTTGCATAACTGAAACTTTACACCCAACTCTCCTTTCCCCCACCCCCGAACCCTGGCAGCCACCACTCCATTCTCTGCTTCTATGAGTTTGACTGCTTTAGATACCTCATGGAAAGCAATATGGAGGTGCCCCCAAAAATTAAAAATAGAACCACGAGATCATCCAGCAGTCTCACTTCTGCATATTTCTCCAGCACAAGTAATCTGACGTCTGTGTTAAGAGTCCCCTGAAAAAGCCTGTTCACTTTCAGCAGATTTGGAATGACCTTTGGGCGGGGTGATGAGTCCATTTGCAGGGAGGTAAATAATTTCACTGCTTGAACTCTAAGAAGGAAAACCTCGTTTAAATTACTTTATGAGCATTTTCCCTTAATGGAAAGGGAAAGTGCTATTTCAACATGAACACATTAAAACTCAACAAATTACAGAGGGGAAAATAATGAAACAATGGTGAGGGCATGAGTTCTCACTTGGGAAAAATAAACTAGAAATCACATTTTATAGACTTGTAATATTTTCAGTACCATTCAACAATGATTTCAATAGGTCCTCTACGGGTTTATAAGAAATACCAGCTGAGATGATATCAACATGTTAAGAATCATACAACACATCTATTTTTAGGAGTCAGTGGTCCACAGCTTGATCACTCCGAGGTATGAGAGGTGCATTCCTGTCTCTGCTTTAAAAATTTATGTAAGAAGAACAACAGCAACAATAACAAATACTCCTTCTTCTTCTTCCTTTGAAGAGAAAAAGGTCTGACTTCCATTTGTGAAAGTAGAAGAGAAAGGCATTCCGTTTTCCCTTGTTTGACAGTTTTCCATGTAATATGCACCTTAACCTAAACACCTGTGTGGCCACCATCACATTTATGTTCATTGCTTTTACATCTTTGCTTCTTAGGGGTGTTGTGTCAGAAAGAGAGACTTGACTTTTACTGGTGTTTTCCATTTGTAAGTTTTCTCTTTAATTTCCTTAGAGTCATTTTCAGAGTCATGAATTACTATTCGACCCTTTTATGTTCATCTGCCACCCTCTGTTTAGAACATACATCTTCTCAGTAGCACATCACAGTTTCTGGCCTGAGTTTTAGTCCAAGTCTGCTGCTAACTAGCTGTGTGGCTTGAGACAAGTGACTTCATTTTTCTGGGTCTCTGTTTTCTCATCTCTGAACTATGGGCGTTAGGCTAGAAAGACAACACCTAAGTTCCTTTGAAATCTAAAAATTGTTACAATGTTGTGAGGCCTGGTGTCCATTGCAGGCTGGGGACTGGCCCCGGTACCACGGACGTGGCATCACAAGATTTTATTTCAACAACTGGACCCCATGGGTAAGTTTGCTAGAGAAAAAGGGAGAGGGAGAGATGGATGCTTTTCTTGAGAGAAGAATTCAATTTTAACCCAATGTTGTAGACAGTATTTTCACGTGGTTGCTTAAGGCAAGTGCCCTCCATCTTGTTTGCCATATGTGTGTGTGTGTATGTATGTATGTGTGTGTATATATATGTGTGTGTGTGTGTATATATATGTGTGTGTGTGTATATATATGTGTGTGTGTATATATACACATATATATTTATATTTGAGATGGAGTTTTGCTCTTGTTGCCCAGGCTGGAGTGCAATGGCACAATCTCGGCTCACTGCAACTTCTGCTCCCGGGGTTCAAGCGATTCTCTGGCCTCAGCCTCCCAAGTAGCTGGGATTACAGGCATGCACCACCTTGCCTGGCTAATTTTGTATTTTTAGTAGAGACGGGGTTTCTCAATGTCGGTCAGGCTGGTCTCGAACTCCTGACCTCAGGCGATCCACCCGCCTCAGTCTCCCACAGTGCTGGGATTACAGGCATGAGCCACCACACCCACTATAATTTTATAAAGGTAGCAATCAATCTTGTTCAGCTCTAGATCTGTACAAAAATATGTTGAAGAAGAAATCCCTCACTGTTAGAGAGCATTTGAAATTCCTCTCCTTAATTAGAAGGTGCTCACAGATATGGTAAATTATAACATCTGGAGATGTTCCCCCATAATATCTGAGCCCCATAGTGGCCATCATCACTCTTAAGTGGTAAGAATGGGGAGTTGAAATGATGGTTGGTAATTTTTGACTTGTATCAATAAAGTCTCAGCTGTTTTCCTTAAAAACCCACAGAAGACCTGTAGTTCACCTTTATTTGGAGGTGAGGGAGAGAGGGTAGCAATGGGAGGAGGATGACAATTCCGTTTCATTATTAAATTTTAGTTTATTAAAATGTCGTATCAATTGTTTAATAATCTGTGAAAGTGAATGCCAGGTGTGACACACTGGGTAGAGTCAGGTTAGTATTTGGGAGATGATCGGCTAGAATTCAGTTCATAGACTCTTCTGTTAAAAAGTAGATAATGTCAAGGGGTACAATGAGGTTTGATTAATTCCTGAGTCCTAAGCAGAGCCTGCCTGCTAGCACATTATTAAAGTGGAAGCTTAGAGGGCTTCTAGATGCCACTGGCTTAACATTTCTTTGGGATGGGAAGATGTGATTAAATCCAGGCATTATAACTCTGTTTGAAAGGTGTAGCAACATGGCATAGTGGAAAAAATGTGGGCTCTTGCTCTGATTTTGGGATATAATGAATGAATCCCACCTTCTATCTTCTCTTTGTAAAATGAATATACTGTTTACCATACAAGGTGTTGTGAGAATTAAATTATAAATGTATGTAACTGCTCAAAATATGTTATACCTTTCCACTCTCCTTTTAAGAGGAAAGGTGGATTGGGTAAAAATCTATAGACTAGAAATTGGGCAATTGGATATTCTAATTTTGCCTCTGCTAATCAATTTATTTGAAACCCCCATTCTCCAGTGTTGCAGTAGAAAGTCAGATAGGAAGGCAGATTGGTATCACTCTAATATTCATAAATTAATGTCACTGGCCTCAAATGGGCTGTTACAGCTCTGTCATCCCATTATGTTTCTTGGGTCAGTTCATTCTCCCACTTTTCATAATACTATTTCAAATACTTTCTACTCTTAGAACCTCTGATCAATCTTCCTCCCTCTGCCCCATCCCATCCTAGTTCTTCTATGCCAACAAATGACCTTGACTCTATCCCAAAAAATGACCTTGATATGATAAATAAAATAAACAGATGGGAACTTCTTCAACTTCTCAGTATCCAAACATGATTTTTTTTTTTTTAATCTATACCTATTATTTCTTCCTTCTCTCCTGGACAATAAAGGTTTCCTTTCTCGCAGCTAAAACCAGTCTCTTCATCTTTGGTTTGCATCCCGTCCCCTCCCACTTTCTTAAGAAACTTACATTATTGATGATCCCTTCTTTCCCCTACATATTCAACATCCTTCTCTTTAATAAGATCTTCCTGTTGGCATTTAATTATACTTACTTCTCTCAAGGTTTCAAAGGCCTCCTCCTGAACCTCTCTCCTTCATTTCTCTCCTTCTCTTCCAGTTACTGTCTTTAAAGTGTTCTTTATATTCAGTGTCCACATTTCCTCACCTACTCACTCAACCAAATCCCATGGCTCCGCTGAGTTAGCTTTCTTAGAGTTACCAGAGATCTCCATGTTGCTAAAGCCAATAGTCATTTTTTTTCTGTTATCTCTTCTTGAATATTGTAAAGACACTTCTGGCTCAACATGTCTAAAACTGAACCCAGAATCTTCTCCTTGAATCCTGATTTTCTTTTGCCCCAAACTGCTTCTTGTTCTTAGAATTTGTTTGTTAGGCTGTTCTTGCATTGCTATAAAGAAATACCTGAGACTGGGTAATTTATAAAGAAAGGAAGTTTAATTGGTCCATTATTCTGCAGGATGTACAGAAAGCATGGCGCTGACATCTGCTAGGCTTCTGGGGAGGCCTCAGGGAGTTTTCAAGTATGACAGAAGGTGAAGGAGGAGCAGACACTTCACATGACCAGACTAGGAGCCAGAGAGAGAGACAGGAAGGTGCTATACACTTTTAAACAACCAGATCTCATAAGAACTCTTTTAAACAACTAGATCTCCTAAGAACTCACTTGCTATTGCAAAGACATCACCAAGCCATGAGGGATCCACCCCTATAATCCAAATACCTCCCACTAGTTTCATCTCCAACACTGAGGATTACAACTCAACATGAGATTTAGGTGGGGACAAATATCCAAACTATGTCAGCACCAGTTGCTCTTAATTCTTCTCTCTTTCTGAGCTTTCCATGTGTAGTGCAATACTGTGTCCTCTTGATTTCACTTTCCATATATCTCTTGGATCCATCCACTCCTTCCCATGTCTACAAGCCTCCTTATAATCCAGTCTTCTCTATCACAGACCATTGCAGTGTTTCCTTAACTGATCTCCATGCACTCTCCAACCTACTCTCAACAGTGGAGCCAAAGCGATCTTTCTGAAATATAAATTCCATCATGATGCCCTCTTGCTGAAAATACAATAGCTTTTCATTGTTCTTAGGATACAGGATCATGCTGTTTCTGCTGTCTGAAATGCTCTTGTCTCTTTAGGCAACTTTAAATGGATTCTTTAAGATATGACTTCACATATTACTTTGCTGAGTCACTCTGGACTCCCCAAATCAAAGTTGGTGATAACTGCTCTTGTCACTAAGGTGATTTCATGTCTGTGTGATTATCAGAATTATTTAGAAAAACGTCATTCCTTGCCAGCATGGTTCATGTGTCTTTGGCTTATGACTGAATCTCTCTATGAGAAAATAAATAAATGAATGAATAACATATTTTATGAAAACTATATACATTCTTAGGACAAAGACAGAAAAAAAGAGATTAGAAGCAACTTCTTAGGACTGTTTGATCAGAATGCAGACATTTTCCTCTCCATTGGTAGAGACAACTAGCTGTCTACTACACATTCATGTCCCTCTTTGATAATTTGGAGTGATTGCTGAGAAACTGTTGCCTTGCAAGAGACCATATCTCCCAACTCCCTAGCATTGAAGTGTGCCACGTGATTAGCTGTTGCCAGTGAGATGTGAGTGGAAGTTAACATGTTTAATTTCTAGGACAAAGATTTTAGGAAGCAGCTGTGTCTTTTTCCCTTTTAACAGCTGGAAGTAGAGGACTCTGGGACCCTAGAGGATGGTGGAGGCACAAAATGGAAGCAATGCAAACCTCTGAATTACCACAAGGAAGAGAGATGACCACTAACCAGTGATTCTCACATTGACTATTACACGAACAAGAGTTGATGAGCAATTACAGGGAGAGGGGTGGTAAATATGGCCCTCTACCTATTTTTATAAATAGTTTGTTATATGTGGCTGCTTTTGCTGTGTAACAGCAGAGTTGAGTAGTTGTAACAGAGACTGTACAGCCCTCGGTGATGAAAATATGTACTATCTTGTCCTTTACCAAAAAAATTTGTCAACACCTGGTCTATTATGCTAAGAACTGTAATTTTTAGCATAATTGGGGCTTAATTGTTGTAGCAATGAGCATTACCTTAACTAGCATACCTCCTTAAGTGTAAGGATTATACTTAGCGGTGTCCATTCACCAATCGATGTGTTCTCTCAGCGTGTATTTATTGAACATTTAATATGTTCTTGACACTGGGAATATTAAGGTGAATGAGACATGGTTCCTGCTTTTAAGAAACTTAGAGTTTTGGTAGGGAGATCAATGTATCTATTGGCTATGAAAATAGTGGCACAATGGTACTAAATATTAGTTGCTAATAACACATGCAGGAAGGGTACTTATCCCAGACTTGGAAAAGGTAGGTGCTACAGGTCAAATACCCTAAGAAGCAGACACTGAGATGGAGGTTAGTGTGCAAGAGGTTCCTAGTGGAGTGCTCTTGGGACCAAAACCTGCAGGGGAAGAGAAGAAAGCAGGATTAGGCAGAGGGAGAAGTTGGGCAGCCATATCTTCACAACAAAAGCTTCAGCCAAACCCACTGGAAGCCATGAGCCTGAAGTGATCCTTCAGAGTTGGGGCAAGGGGCTGGGACCTTCCTGCATCAAGCAGTCATTGGCTGCAGGCTGCCCTTGCCAAGGAAGGAGTGAGACTTTGTGTCAGGAGCTGCCATTTAGCTGAGTGTTCTTCCTGAAGAAAAGGTTGACAACAGGACTCTCAGTAGCTGGGAAGTAAGTTTTTCCCTCCTGAAGGGGCCAACTGCATGATGCACATTGTGGCTACCCTGGAAGTCTTCTGGGATAAATCCATGGAAAAGTGACATCTAAACTTAAATCTCAACTTTCAGCAGGAATTTTCACCTTGCAAAAGGTGTGGGTAGGAATGGGCTGTGGAGAATGTCCTAGGAAGAAAGAATAATATATTCAAATCACTAAAAATGAAAGAGAATATAGGAAGATTGGAAACAGAAATTCCACACCGTTGGCCAGTATGGCTTTCCATGAGGGTTCTTTCTTACCTTGATCAGATTCGGATGGAGGGAGACAGGGAAGCTGACAATGGGTGTGACTCTTGTTAATCTGCAATTGCAGAGTACCTACGTTTCAGAGAGCTACAGGTCATAATTAAAATTATCTGACATTTTAAAAACGAAGTATTCACTCTACAGGTACAATTTAACTAAGCCTGCAGTCTGGGAGCAGCTTTTACAAGATCTACATTAGAAATATGATATCTTATTCTCACATAGTTTGAGTTAATTATCTCGTGCCAGTGGTTCCTCACCCAAATCATGATTTCTCTATTCCCTGGAATTCTCCATTCTGCTTGGAAACCTATCTGCTACTTACCAAGCAACCTTGATTGACTGGTGCACATGTGAGTGGAATAGCCAAATCCTCCACCCAAGAGAAAACAGCCATTCTATGATTTTTAAAACACAAACATAGGACATATTTGAACAATTAGGCAGGGTAAATGGTAAAGTGATTGGGCTTACAGTTCAAAACAACTAAATGTTGTTCAGTAACCTAAAACAGATGAGTGATTTGCCTTTGCAGCAGACGTGCTTTGCAAAATGTGTTTGTTGTAAATGTCCAGGAAGGATCTTTGTACATATTTTAAATCCTACATTTAAATTCTATACTCCCTATACAGGTCAAGTACTGTATTAGTCCATTTTGACACCATTATAAGGAAATACCTGAGACTGGGTAATTTATAAAGGAAAGAGGTTTAATTGATTCACAGTTCTGCATGGCTGGGGAGGCCTCAGGAAACTTACAATCATGGTGGAAGGGGAAGAGGCACATCTTACAAGGTGGCAGGCAAGAGAATTAAGTCACTAATCAGATTCCTTGAGCTGATAAATTGTGAATCTGTGTCTAAACTTCTGGCCATGATCTTTTTTTTTTTTTAAATTATCGCATTGACTCTGTTGTATTCTATTTTATTGTACTGTATTGTATTGTAGTTTATGATATTCAATTTACATCAAGATTAAATTGAGAAATCATATATGTGTTAGAATGTTTTATGAACAAAATGTTTTATACTTTGTAATAAATATATGAGTAACTGCATTTTTTAAAATGGTGATCACATGCTATTTGTTTGTAGAGTAACCTAAATGCAAGTATGAAGACAAAAACAAATATCCTCTAACCGTTCACTCACCTCAAGACCAGAATATTAGAAATTTAAGTCAGTCTGTATGCCTCTGCCTGATCTAATTGTTTCTCCAACAACAATAGCAATAGCAATCTTGTATTATTTGTACTATACAAGTTGGTTTTATGGTATTTCTTTTAAAGGCAGACATTTTGTAGATACAGTTATGAATACTCAAGATACTAAGTGTTTTCCAAAGTCACATAAATGGTTAGAACCAAAATAAAAAAAATCACATACATACAGCCAGATTTCTGACTCCCACTTTATTTATTTTTAATGGCCAATACTGACGTCTTTCTTTTTTTTCCTCTCTCTTTCTTTTTTTTTTTTTTTTGAAACAGAGTATCGCTCTGTTGTCCAGGCTGGAGTACAGTGGTGTGATCTCAGGTCACTGCAACCTCCACCTCCAAGGTTCAAGTGATTCTCCTGCCTCAACCTCCTGAGTAGCTGGGACTACAGCATGCACCACCATGCCCAGCTAATTTTTATATTTTTAATAGAGAAAGGGTTTCGCTATGTCGGCCAGGCTGGTTTCAAACTCCTGGCCTCAAGCCATCTACCCACCTTGGCCTCCCAAAGTGCTGGGATTACAGGTATGAGCCACCATGCCTGGCTCAATGCTGATGTCTTTTCATAAACTGAAGTATAGTTTTGCGGGCTGAAGAAGAAGAGCTCTTGTAGTCTCTGAATATGACAGAACTAGAATAATTGTTTCAAAAGACTCCCAGAGAAAAATATGTCAAAAGTTCCTTCAGGAAGTTATTTCAGTACCTAATAATTCTTCCATAAGTACTTCCTTTGCTCCACTTAGTTTATGCTCAAGTTTATGCTCATTTCCTCTAATTTCCTTCTGTCCCAAATGAGGAATGTTCAGCATTCTCTACCTTACGTTGCCTTCTTTTTGTGATAATCACTTCTGAGCTTACTCAGTGTCACTTCACACACACTGATTCCATGAAAAAAGATTGTGGTCCTGTTATACTATATGTCTTAATGATTTCTTCTTCGGGCTGAAGAGGTACTCTGTTTACCTGCCGTTGAAGATAATATTATTTAAACTTAGGAGCTATCTTTATTATTTTCTCCTGCTTGTTCGCTAGTATTTTTACATTTCTTGTAAGTTAAGAAAAAGAAATCCTTTTAGGTTACTGAGAAATCAAGACTTTCTTGGCCATAGCTTTTCTTATTCCAAACCTGGAAAAAACCTCCTGACCACCCCATCTCAGGGCTAGCCATTCTTTTCTATGCTAGGTGTCTAATGACGAGGCCGGTGGTTAGTTGTTCTTTTCTAGTTTGTTTGTTTTTTTTTTTTTTTGAGACGGAGTCTCGCTCTGTGGCCCAGGCTGGAGTGCAGTGGCCGGATCTCAGCTCACTGCAAGCTCCGCCTCCTGGGTTTACACCATTCTCCTGCCTCAGCCTCCCGAGTAGCTGGGACTACAGGCGCCCGCCACCTCGCCCGGCTAGTTTTTTGTATGTTTTAGTAGAGACGGGGTTTCGCCGTGTTAGCCAGGATGGTCTCGATCTCCTGACCTCGTGATCCGCCCGTCTCGGCCTCCCAAAGTGCTGGGATTACAGGCTTGAGCCACCGTGCCCGGCCTTCTAGTTTGTTTTGAGTTATATTTTTGAATAACTTCTGCTCTTCTTTTAAAACGGAATAGACATTTAATCTGTCTTGATTGATAGATCCAATCAAAAGAAGGTCAATGATTTCAATATTTATAAATATGTATAAATTTACGTATAAATATTTTCAACATTTATAAATATATATCATAAAGGAATATGATAAGATATTCAAACAAATTCTGGTTTATGCACTAACATTTATCTTTGTAAATATATTGTCAGAAAGCGATGATAACAACAGTAACAAGAAAAGCAGCAGTAGCAACAACAGAAACCTACTCAAATGAGCAACCCTGAATAACTTGTCAAATACTCTTTGATTCGGGGTAAAAAAAGAGCGTGAAGAAATTTTCCCATCTAACCTTCTACCATTCCTTCTCATGATAATGAGAAGGAATTATCTCATGATTATCTCATGAGATAATTATCATTATCTCATGATAATGAGGTTTTGATGTATTTGTCAAATTCCACTATACATTGAGTTTTTCTAACTAGTTACACAAGGTATATGTCTGAGCTGAATTGAATCTTGTTTTTTTGCCTTAAAAATCAGTTTGCTATAGTATTACTGGAATCAACTGAAATGTTCCTATTTAGAAAAAAACAAAACAAAACACTCTTTGGGGCAATTTGAGCTTTGGTTAGATTGCTTACTGCTTCCTGCATTTCTAGACAGATTTTCAAATTTCTCCCACCCCCTGCTGACTAGCACAACAATGGATTTTATTGTCAAGGGTACTGGGGTGTCAGACTACTAATTCCAGGGCTGGAGCCTCTGCGGATCTGTTTCTGAAGACATGGGTGTTCTCCCTGAATCCAGTCTGCCTCCTCCCTGCCCACCTCCAGGCTTGCAGGTGTCTGTAAAGCACTGTACAAACATCCTCAAGTCAATCATTAGTCAAGCGTCACTCAGTACAAATGAGCGGATGTTCATCTCATTTAGTTATGTAGAACACCTCCTGTTAGTAGTTTTAGCACTCCCAAATAAAAAAAAATGCAGCCACTTTTTGAAGCATGATAGCAAACCATTTACCTGCAAATAACACAGAGAAGAATGTAAAAATGAAATAGAGATGGACCAATATACAAAGGATTTAGTCTATTGGAGAACACTGTTCTAGGGGAGCAACGGACAGTAACTCAAATTCATCTCATTTAAAGATAAGGGTTTTCTTAGATGCAGTGTCAGTGCTTAAACTTCCATCAGTAGGCTGGGGCAAACCAACAGATTGTACTCTTAAAAAGTGTGGCCCATTGAGTGGAGTATTGGTGGAGAGAGAGAATTTGGGAGGGTTTTATCTAGGAGGTGATATCTGAGAAAGCCTTGGAGGGCAGGTAGATTTGGAATGTGAAGGGGTAGAGCTCTGAAGGGAGGTGGCAAGGACATTCCAGGGAGAGGGGGTAGCACATGCACTGGCATAGACTCAGACTCAGACACCATGGGGCACATGCAGGATTCAGAGAGTTAGAAAGTAGGATCTATGTCTGGCAGAGGTAAGAGGCTGATATTAGCTCCTAGATGACCTAGACTTGATTTGGTAGGCAGTAGGGGAACACTGAAGGGTTATGAAAAGGGAGTGAGATGACCAGAACTTGGCTTCAGGAAGACTAGGATCATCCAGGTTTTGGCACACAGACTTACTAACTTTTGTAAAGGCAAACCTGGCCAGGCACCGCGACACTATCCTAATATTTGGGGACTCTAAGGTGGGAGGATTGCTTTAGCCCAGGAGTTAGAGACCAGCCTGGGCAGCATAGTGAAACTCTGTCTTTATTAAAAAAGGAAAAAAAAAAAAAAAAAAGACAAACCTTAGGACCACTAGGGAGTTGGCGTTCTTCTTTTTAGTCTTGGACACTAGAAAGGAATGACAGGGCTGGGCTAATGAGACCTGGGTGTTGATGCTGGATGCCAGGTGAATTGGGTAAGAGAGCTTACTGGTGCTGTCTAGAATAGGACCTGGTCTGTTCACCTCTGGTCCTTACCTCTTAAAGCAGATGTTCTGCTGAGGCTACTTCAGCTCTTCGTGTAAAGATCAGAGAACCTAGCTCCCCTCTTGCCCCCAAGTTCTACCTGGCCTTCTTAGTGTGACCCTTTAAAATGTTTTTAAGTGTGGTTTGAATTCTCGTCCTAGTTTGGCTGTGTTTGTGGTTCATGGCATTTAGGAGTCCGTCTTCTAGCTCAGACTCTGCTGTCTCAGACCCGAGAGCCATTGCTTACTTTTGGATTACAGGTCTTTATTCTGGGTTCCCTTTTGTGCATTTCTTTCTTTCTTTTTGGTGTGGAGAAAAAGATCTCCAACAAAGAGTCGTCCACTGTTTACAGAGTATATTCCTTTAAAAGAGAATTGGGAGTTTTCTTAGGTGATGTTTTTTCGCAGATACATTATTTATGTTAACTTTAAACTTATTCTACATCCATTAAAATGCTTACTTTGACTTTTAGCATACAGCCAGTTGGCATCATATAATCCTGGGGGGAAATAATTATATACATACAAGAAATTCTAAAAGACCTTATGTATTAAATTTTGCTTATTACCATAGTCACCTAGGAAACAGTGAAGGGTTATATGTTCACTTCCGAAGTTTATGAGCAAA
Source organism: Rhinopithecus roxellana (assembly GCF_007565055.1). Taxonomy (NCBI): domain Eukaryota; kingdom Metazoa; phylum Chordata; class Mammalia; order Primates; family Cercopithecidae; genus Rhinopithecus; species Rhinopithecus roxellana. The sequence goes on from NC_044559.1 coordinate 84,227,202, forward strand.
AAATGGACAAATTACTTTCTACCCCCATTTGTGCATTAGTCAAAATAAAAGCACTTTGAAGAAAGGGTTACAGATTCTAGGGATGGGCCCTCAGTCCTTCTGTTGCCACGTCTGGAAACCCAAGAATTTGGCATTTACCTTCAAGATGGGTGATTAAAATCCTGACTTAGATATAATCACTTTATTGAAGATGTTGACATTGAGTTATTCTTTGGGGGTTTTCCTCCGTGTTTCCATGTAAGTTACATCTCTGTACCTCCTCCTTTGACCTCTATACACTGGAAAGAAGTAAAACATCTTGCATTAGCATAACTTCCAAACCTGACAGGTGGTATTTAGCCATCGATTTATGGCCTCTAAGCTACATTAGTTCCCATCCCTTTCCACACGGCATGGAGACCCTGCGTGCTCTGTCGATGCGCAATGTTTTTAATGGATGTGAACTTAACCATTAATGTAACATCTCTGGTTTAATGCAGATGCTTTTGTTAAATGACAATATAATTACTAGTCATCGGCAAACCTCAAAAAGGTTGGGAGGTTTTGTTCAGTTAAACACCCGAGAGCTCAGATCCTTATCTGAAGTTTACCCCTTGAGTTTAGCAAGTCCAGGCTGGAAAACTCCCCATCTATCTAAGACATGAGCCCTCAGTCAGCAATTCTGTTCTATTTCTCAATATCGGCACCTCTATTTTTCAGTCTTGGCCTGCTGAGTACGGTAAAAGGCAACCTAAAAAGATAAAGAAAACGTCATCTGTATCAAACTGAGCTGAACAAAGTATCCCTAAGATGGAAAAAACAATTGAATAAATATTTTATGTTGGAGGAGAAGTGCTCTCTTCTTGGAGTGTTAGGAAACCTTTTGCCTACATGCCCGGATTCTTGTTTAAAATGTTTCCTGCTATGAAGTTTTCTAGCAATTTCCCCCTGACATCAGATTGGGGGTGGGGGGAATTGCTGAAGATGACTCAGATTAATCCTATTTGAAAACAAGTCTTTTTTTCCTAGAAAAAGCGTGAACGTTTTAACTTCTTTCAGTATGCTGGGGCAAGCCAGCACGCTGTGTACTTAAAAAAATAATTAAAATACTTTCAACACCATGTGTGTTTTGTGTTTAGTTTAGGAGGTACATTGCATCAGTGGTGGTTTTTCCAGTTTTACGTTTCTCTAAATGACCTTTTTGTCCTTCTCTTGTCTTCTGTTTCATAAGGTTTGAAGTGAGAAAGGACTTTAGTTATACAGTCATTTAGCATTGGCTTAGAGGAATGACTATTGTCGGCTGTTGCAGTATAGGGATATTTTGGAACTGTCTGAAAGCAAGATTTTGGAGTCAGTATCTGGCACAGACCTATGAGGAACCATGTATCATTTGGTCTTCTGCATGCAAATCACAGCCTTGCAATGAAAATATTGCGTCTTAAGATGCTAGTATGATGCTTTAAAGTAAAAGTTAAACCATTTTTTAAAAAATAACAGGAATGCTGCCATCACCTCAGAGAAGTTTTAGTCTTATACTGAATTCTGGTGTTGGTGAGTCTAAGAAGCCTGTCTTGGTTAGACATCTGTTTTTAACCCAGGGAAAATTTATGCTGCTTTTATTTTGAGCAATATTTTTGAAGTCTCTTTTGGTAAGCTTATAGATAAAATAATTTTTAAAGGCATTAGTGTCCCCTTGAAACCCAAATATTGATATGAACTTAAAGCCCAGTGGTACACGTTTGACCTCAACAGAAAAGCTTAGGCCAGATTCAGTGGCTCACTCCTGTAATCCCAGCACTTTGGGAGGTTGAGGCGGGTGGATCACCTGAGGTCAGGAGTTTGAGAGCAGCCTGGTCAACATGGTAAAACTCTGTCTCTACTAAAAATACAAATATTAGCTGGGCTTGGTGGTCCATGCCTGTAATCCCAGCTACTTGGGAGGCTGAGGCAGGGGAATATTTTGAACTCAAGAGAAAGAGGTGGCAGTGAGCCGAGATCACACCGCTGCACTCCAGCCTGGGCCACAGAGCAAGACTCCATCTCAAAAAGAAAAAAAGAAAAAAGAAAAAAGAAAAGTTGGAGGAAATTCTTAGACAAACACAGGTATTAGTCTCCTAACATAGTGTCCAGAACATGAAATTATTATTTTTAAGCCATTATCTTCTATTCCCACTGTACTACTGCTTGATTTCTGGTAGTTGGAACCCCATTTTATTTTTATAGCTTTGGTGGAGTCGGGATGTGCTGGCCTCTGTCTGTCCTTAGAGATGGCTGATTCCTTCCTTGCAAACCATCAGGGTAACATTGACTAAAGGGTTTTCCACTTGCCTTGCTGAATCTGGAGTTCATAAAGTCATTGAAGGTAGCTTAATTGGTTATGCATTTCAACAAACGCTGCACACCGTATCTCCAGAGGGTTGCCTTGCGTAAGCCCCTGGGTACCTAAAATCTGTATTAATCAGAAGGTAAAAACCAGAATCCTTCAGACCTCAGTCCTTCAGACTCCTTCAGACCTTCAAACTCTACCAGTTTAGTTAATGAGGATTCTCGCCACCAAAGATAGGACAAACCAGAGAGCGCAGGCCATTAGGGGGGCTCATTTGTGATGTTATGATGTTTAAGCATCATTCTCTTATGTTAGGCCATAAATTAGGACAAGGTGGGCCTATTTTTTTTTTTTTTTTCTTGTGTGTATGTGTGTTTCTGTTTGAGCATCTTTGTTTTCTGTGGCAGGCTTTAAAAGGGTATTCAGTAAGGCAATGAAGGAGGGTTTTTCCATTCTTTAAAAAGAGCTCATTAGACTCTGCAAATTGATGCAGTACAAACAACATTGAGAGGGTCTGGGTTCCCACATAAATTAGCTCAGTTTGTGCAAGATGAAAAATGCTTTGGCCGTAACAGCCAGCACTACAAACACACCCCGGCTTAGAAAAAAACAAGGTGTGCCCACCGTGTCTCTTACGTCACCTGCAGTCATAAAAGTGCTGTAATTAAAACTGAACTGACAATTTGCTTAATGATCTGCGAGGCAGAGGAGAATCCAAGGAGGGCCCCCACGTGTGGTTGGCTGGAGTTTCTGCCATGCCAACAGCGGTGGCTGCAGAAAAACTCTTCCTCACTTGAGAAAATGGTGACTCATCCGAGAAGACAGTGAGGTGGATGGTGAAGCCGAGCCAGCTGCCTTTAAATCATCAACACCATTTTCACAATAATGAGTTTGTGTGAGTGAGAAGGTGCTTAAGGTGCTTTGGAACCATCCGTTTATAATTAGCCAGGTCAAATTTAAGAAAATTAAACTATTCCCAGCAATACAACTTAGACCAATTAACGACTTAATTGGTTCACCATAATAATATGAGGTAGGGCTTCTAGTTCAGTTTTCTTACTTCAGAATTACTATTATATTATTATATAAGAAAGGATTCTTTTTATTGGTGAGACGTAGAGTCTCAGTTGGAGCTAACACAATGCTGCTAGTCCAGATTTTGCATAAGCTCTGGAATCAAATTCCTCCACAGATTCATCGTTGACCCTTGAAGAGGCACTTGACCTCATCCTTTCCTGACCCATGAAATTAGAAGCCCAGCTGCCACAGACAGATGATTTAGATTCGATTCCTGATATGCACTCTATGCTTGGTAAATTTGGAAACTTTCCGAGTAGATCCAGTATATCTCTAGATGCTTAATTATTGGGATAAAAATAGTACTGAGTTATTCTTTAATAATTTAAATATGCATTGCCTTTAAGTACCACCATGCTAAAAACAACAACAACAGCAACAACAACAACAACAAAAACCAAAAAGCAACAACCAAAAAATATTGAACAGTAAATTTTGGAAGACATTTTCCTAACACAATATGTTATACATTTAAACTAATAAATGTATCCTCATGCCATTTCTGAAGGCCATCCCACCACTCCCGATGGCCAGTCCACCATTGATTAATAGAAAAACATTCAGTTTGTATATTTGTAAATATCCAAGATCTACTATTCGAATCAAAGATCTACTTCTAATAACACTGCTTTCCCGCTTAATTTTCCAGAAAGTCAGAGGATCTTTAATGCAAATGTAATCTCCACCTTATGAGGGAAGTTTAATAGTTAAAATCAATGTTGAATAATATGAAGAGATAAACAGAAGTCAATTTTTAGAACCTGCTATTCTTAGCCTCTTTTCCCCCAAGAAGATTCTAAATAATTGCATAGTATTCACTTACCAAAACACACCTCTTTTTCAGTCAAAACTTCAGGAGTGCTTTCTCAGTGTCATCATGTGGATTTCTTAGGGACATTCATTTGACATTAAAAGCTCACGAATGTGGAAAATCTTTGTTCAGGTGGCTTCTGAGATATTACACATCCTTTTGAACCATGCCCTGCACTGGGTTTCCACTGTCAAGCAGGTGGTTGAGTATAATACTGAGACAGTTAACCTAATTCCTTCCCAGAAAACCAGGTTGATAGTAAGTAGGGAAATAAAGTGAAATTTTGTTCAACCCAATGATGAGAATCATCTCGGCTGATAAGAAAAGAATCCTTTTAAAGTTTATGAGACACTGAGCCTCACAAAACAGTTATGTTCAAAGATCAAACAGTTCCAAAAATTGCTCTATGCAACCATTGTCAGAACTTTCTTTTGCGTCTTGAAAATACACAGTAATAGATGCTACATTTAATGTAAAATTACATCATATCTGAGAATACCAGAAATGGTGCACATTTTACTTGTTCCTTTATATAATACATTATTTTAATGCCATTTCTGTTGAATTGCTACTTTCTTAACCCATTTAATGTTTATCTTGAATTTTTTAGTCTTTTATTATTAACACTAGGGCAAATAACTTAATAAATACTCTTAATAGAACAAATGTATCACACTGTGATTCCAGATGGTGCTGACTGGTTGAGAGTAGAGCAAAGAAAATAGAAGGATAAATTTTGGAGTCAGAAAATCTTAAATTTAAATCCTAGTTCTGCTATTTCTCAGCAGAAGGACTTAGATAAGTTATTTAACTTCTCTGAGCTTTAATCTTCTCATCTACAAAGTAGAAATCAAAAAATGCCTAGCTCCTGATGGTTGTGAGAATTAAATAATGTATGATAAATGTAACATGCTTAGTATTTGATACGTCACAAATGAGGTGCTAGCCATATTGTAACATATTAAGCTGTAAGAAATTCAATGACCTACCTTTCTCTCTCTCTCTCTCTCTCTCTCTCTCTCTCTCTCTCTCTCTCTCTCTCCTCCCCCCTCTCTTTCTCTCTCTGTTGACAGTGTCCTGCTCTGTTGCCGAGGCTGGATTGCAATGGTGTAATCTCAGCTGATTGCAGCCTTGACCTCCTGGGCTCAAATGATCCTCCCATCTCAGCCTCTCAAGTAGCTGGGACTACAGGTATGGGGCACCACACCTAGCTAATTTTTCTATTTTTAGTAGAGACAGCGCCTTGTCTTGTTGCCCAGGCTAGTCTTGAACTCCTGGGCTCCAGCAATCTGCCCACCTTGGCCTCCAAAAGTGCTGGGATTATAGGTGTGAACTACCATGGTTGGCCGTTTCTTATTCAACTCTGTATATCCAATGGCTAGCTTCTTGCCTAGTAGGCATTACAAAATGTTTAATGAATGATTGAATAAATAATACCATATTTTTATATAGATCTTAACTGTTTAGAGAGAACTATTACACGTACAATCTCATGTAACAAAAAGATATTAGAAATATAGAAAAATGTCCAATACTCAATTCCAAATCAATAAATATGAGTTACAGATATTAGCAGGTTTTCTAAAATAAGACTCTTGCCGGGCCCGGTGGCTCAAGCCTGTAATCCCAGCACTTTGGGAGGCCAAGACGGGCAGATCACGAGGTCAGGAGATCGAGACCATCCTGGCTAACACGGTGAAACCCCGTCTCTACTAAAAAACACAAAAAACTAGCCGGGGGAGGTGGCGGGCGCCTGTAGTCCCAGCTACTCGGGAGGCTGAGGCAGGAGAATGGCGTGAACCCGGGAGGCGGAGCTTGCAGTGAGCAGAGATCCGGCCACTGCACTCCAGCCTGGGCCACAGAGCGAGACTCCGTCCCAAAACAAAACAAAACAAAACAAAACAAAACAAAAAACAACGCTTGATTGCAATCCTAAAAGTTAACTGAGTTCATTTCCTTATTAATAGGGATTGTTCAAATTGAACCATTTCTTCATCTAACTTCTTTTAAGTGACCAATAAAAATTACATATAGATTGAGAGTTTTAAGACATAGATCCAAGTGCACCTCTGCTAGAACTTTTCTTCTTGGACTGTGGGATCTTAATCCAATAGCCACTCAAGTGCTTTTATCATTTTCCCTGCCTTACGGTCCAACGGTCTACTTAGACCCTCATTCAGTTTCCCAGATGCACTTCTAAAAATAAATGGATGGAAAAGAAAGCTTTTCTTGGCAAGGTATTTAATGTGTTGTCTTGTTGAAGGCCCCTTCTGATGTATTTACTGAGAAACGGTATCAGCAGAGCCTGCCTTAGGATGTTTCTCTCTCCTCGCTAGCATCCTGTGCCAGAGGTATCTAATATTTAATTTAAGCAGGGGATCATAAAAGAAGCAGAGGCCATGTCTTAGCAGGGAAAGAAACACATTTATTTCTATTATGATTGTTGAGAGTATTTTGAGAGGTTATTAGAAACCAATTGATTTTCTTTACTGTTTTATTATATAACTTATAAAAGTAAACCAGTAAACTATAGATTTGGTCTGGATTTTGTAATTTGTGGGGATTTGTTGACGAAATCAAGGGGTCCTAGAAATAAAATATGTGGATTTTCCACCTCGTTATTCCTTTAAAGAAGGAAAAACAGATTTGTAAATCTAGAGTCAATTTCTGCTTGAATAGAAACAGGCAGAATCTCTGTCTCTGTCTTTGCCTGCCTCCCTCCCTCATTCCCTTCTACTTCCCTTCCCTCCTTCGTTCTTTCCCTTTTTCCCTCCCTCCTTCCTTCCTTCTCTCCTTCCTTCCCTGTTTCCTTCTTACCTCCTTTCTTCCTTCCCTCCCTCCTTCCTTCTGGGCTTTCTTCCTCTTCCTTCCTTCCTTCCTTCCTTCCTTCCTTCCTTCCTTCCTTCCTTCCTTCCTTCCTTCCTTCCTTCCTTCCTTCCTCCCTCCCTCCCTCCCTCCCTCTCTCCCTCCTTTCCTCCCTCCCTCTCTCCCTTCCTTCTTAATTTATTTTCTCCCCCTCTCTTCCTCAATATTTAACAACCTTTTTCTTCTTTTTCCCATTTTTCCCTCCCTCCCTTCTTTCCTCTCCTCTCTCTCTCCCTCACTTTCTTTCCTTCACTGTCTGCACCTCTTCACCTTAACTCCTTCTCCTTTACCATTCAACATTCTTTCATTCAAATTTCAAGTATTTATTTCTACCTACCATGGGTCAGGCACTATTCTAGTCTTCTAATCAATCTCCTCTAAAATATTCTTATCAAGCCGTCATTCCATCTGTGTGAACAGCTCACTGGACTCCACTTACTCCATTTAAGTGTGTTTCTCTGTGGCTTTTGCAACTGCACATTTAAGTTTTAAAGGCAAACAATAATCTGAATTGGCTGGTATTTGCCTAGGCATGGAGGGGAAGCCATTCTTTTCACATTTGGAAAATCAGCCAGAAATTGTAAATATTTTTCATGTGTTGCTTTATCCTGAGTTTTTCAAAGGAAAGAAAAACTTTCATGATGCTCACATAATTTTCATTCACTCTCCGATTGTCTTAGAGCATATCCAGGTGAAGGGCTAGTGGAACTGGATCCTGCCTTTCTTTTGGGAGCCAGTGAGGTCATAGACCAAGGAGGGATATTTTGGAAGAGATGTGTTGAGGTATTCTTTATATGCTCCCTAGAAACATTAACTAGCTCATCAAGTGAGAAACATCAGACCTAGGACATGGGCAATGAGTCAAAATGAAAAACTGACTTTGCAGGCCGAGTAAGAGATGGGATTAAAGCCCTCGGCATCCCATGAGGTAAAGGGGCTGTAAGTAGAATACTACCCCAGGAGTTCCTGAATCAGAGTGTATAAGTAGAAAGGGGACTTGGGACCTCTCCACTGGAGAGTCCCCCATTTGAGAATTGTAGGTCAGGGGGCCAATTTTGCCAGGGGGAAGGTGGGCTCTAAATTTAACTGTAAAATACCACTTGGAAAGATTCTTACATATCAAGGAGAATATCTTTTACCCAGTAAAAAATACTAGGAAAAGATCTTTTACTTTTCTTACCAGGAAAGTTTTCAAAGGTGAGTGGGAAAGGATTACAGTTGAATTAGTCATGTTCCACTTGCTCGTCTCTTTGCAGTACTTTTTTTGAGGAGCCCATTTGAATGAGTGTGTATGTGTGTATGTATACATGTGTATACATGGGTGTGTGCTTTGTGTGAGAAGTTTTTACTGACTTAAGGTAAGTTTAAAATGCTTCCTCTTTCTGTATTTCACTTGGGTGTTGAGCGTGGAGACTGTTGCATGTGGAGACTAACCTGCACCTAATGACAGAAGTAAGCTTTACTTCTGGAGCTTTCCACGAGCAGTCTATCAAAAAGCCAAGGGGAAAATGTGACTAACTAACTATGGACTTCCTAAATGGAAGGAAGCTTTTCATGCTTACAAGTTGAAAAAAAAACTTGCTGCTGAGAAAAAGGCTTGACCGAGGAAGATTTAAGTAAATAAGATTCTGATTATCACAATCTCTTTAGATAAACAAAATTAAAGGATAAACAACAAACTGCAAAAATATTTACACCCAGCTCCATAGTTAAATATATAATATTCCATGCACAAAATGATTTGGAGAACTGTAAGGTCTCAATAGATAAACTGGTAAGTGATATAAATTTTAAAAGGCAATAGTTTATAAACATGAAGAACTTAATAAGAATGTAAAGTAAAAGAAGAATGAAATACCCTCCTCCCTTGTTTCTTTATAATTAATGATTAAGAAAATATTCTGGTAGAATAGTTGTAGATGGAATCTTAAAAACTTTACCTTGTAGTGGAAAGTCAACTTAAACTTTTTACCCTATTGATGCTGAATCTGCACATTATCTAGATAAAAGGAAAACACATTTTTGTGATAAGGGATATTGTTGAGACAATATCTGGGACCAGAGATATCTCCAGGGAGAAATAGTTTGTTTCTCTTTGGATGTTTGGGTAGAGTATACTTGGATGCAACGGTTTAATTTCCTCCCCTTTATATATCTACATTTTGGAGTCAACAGTTATCTTGTCAAAATAAGCAGCAAAATCAGAAGTCCCTCTCTTTCTTAAAAAATCATTATTTGCTTCTTTTTCTCCAGTATCAGTCTCAAGTATACATTTTTGAGTGACTTACATGTGAACGTTTGGTTTCCATCCAACATTGAACATTAGCTTCTTTTAGTGTTTATTGGATAGAAGCTGATTGGTTTCATCTGTGAAGCTGTAATTGAATATTCTTAGATTCTATACAGGCATTCGTCAACCACCCTATCCCAGTAGCTGCAGGGGTGTCAAGAGGCCCCATCCAGAGCTGGGAGAATGATACGGTTTGAGTATATGTCCCTGCCAAATCTCATGTTGAATTGTAATCCCCAGTATGGGAGGTAGGACCCAGTGGGAGGTGAATGGATCGTGGGGTTAGATTTCTCATGAATGGTTTGGCATCATCCCTAATGGCTTGGTGCTGTCTTTGCCATAGTTGGGTGAGTTTTTATTAGGAATGGTTGTTGTAAAGGGTGGCCTCTTCCCCATCATTCTCCAGCTTGCTCCTGCCTTCACCGTGTGAAGTGCTTGTTTCCCGTTCATCTTCCGTCATGACTGAAAGCTCTCTGAGGCTTCACGAGAAGCCCAGCACATGCCAGCACTGTGCTGCCCGTAAAGCCTGCAGAATCATGAGCCCATTAAACCTCATTTCTTTATAAATTACCCTGTCTCAGGTATTTCTTTATAGCAATGTGAGAATAGCCTACTACAGAGAATGACTCAGTCCTTAACTTTTTCTGTGACCAAGACCCTATCTCTTAGTTTTTGTGTTTCGGGATTCTTATGTAAAAAATAAGAATAATAGACCAGGTGCAGTGGCTCATGCCTGTAATCCCAGCACTTTGGGAGGCCAAGGCAACCAGATTATAAGGTCAGGAGTTCGAGACCAGCCTAACCAATATGGTGAAACTCTGTCTCTACTAAAAATACAAAAATTAGCTGGATGTGGTGGCAGTGAGCCAAGATTGCGCCATTGCACTCCAGCCTGGGTGACAGAGGGAGACTCTGTTTCAAAATAAATAAATAAATAAATAATACTTACCCACTATGAAAACATATTACTAAAAATGACCAAATGAATTGACTGCATGGAACTTAAGAAAGAACATAGCAGTCTAAAAAGGTTTAATACTAAAAAAACAAATGGGATAAAGAATTTCACTCCACGGTTGTTAATCCAGCACCTTTCATAAGTATGAAACTTATTTAAGCTAAATAAAAATAGCACAGGAGAGGTAGCTTTGTAAGAGAAATAACAGAGAACACAGCAAAGATATTGGAAAGTGACAATTTTTTCCCAGATAATTAAAGGTCTTACTATTTAGCCAAACCATAATTCATCACAAAGAGCAAGACATTGATTATTGTTCTGGCCACACTCATTTTTAATTCCATTAGTGAAATAAATGACAGCCGTTAAATACGCCACTTTCTTGATACGCAGCTATCAGAATGGTAAATAACTCTACAATCCTGAACAACTGAACAGATAAGCTTCTTTCTCCATCTTTGGCATCCTGAACGCCAAAGTTTTAAGTAGCAATAAATGTAATATCCATCTTCTTCAATGTGTTGTCATAGCAGCTGTTTGGTGATCTCAGCGTGTTCCAAATAAAGTGATTCTCATTATTTACCCAGCAGCGAACTGCAGAGGTGGACCACTCTGCACCGTCTTCATTTATCCCCGGCAGAAGTTGGTTTCCTCCAGAGCCCTGAAGCTAACGGTTCTCATTCAAACGACAATGCGAGTGTCCTGAAAACCGACTAAATTATATTTCTAGGTACATATGTCGTAATGGCTGTCAAAGAGAAGCATGCTCGCAGGTTATCTGGCTTCCCCATCTTCTTCAGGTGTAATGTAGTCATTCATTTTGTTAACTCTCTCTTTGTATTTCAACCCAGAGGAGACCACAAACTGAAAAATACACACTAGTCTATTTTTGCCTTCTGTTGGTCTGTTTGTGGGAGTAATTGTTTCACACTCAGTGAACCACAAATGAGCTGATACTTGTATAAGCACTTTTAAGAGAACAGAGGGGCATTATTCTTACATTGAATGTTAAGGGATGTGAGGTCTTTATATACGTAGAATGATGTATGTTTCAATGCATTTGCCAAATTCTTTATAAATAATTTCACTCTTGCAAGGTAGTATCAATGGTGTCAGGGAGGGGATAGTTTTGCTGGATTTACTTTAATTTAAGACAATTGCTAGTAGGCCTATTTTGTGGTTGACCTGGACCTCTTTTAGGTATTGACAGTACTAATTTGTGAAATTAATTTTCTCTTCCCACTTCCCCAACACACACACACACATAACTCATACACACACATGCACACAGACACCACACACCCCACACACAAAACCATATAAACACTAAAATATCCAAAGCATAGGCATGTAAACTTTCTGGTACAGCCCACACATTTGTATGATTGCAATTGTTTTTTCTTTGAGAAGCTATCTGTAAAGCTCAAAATGCAATTTCTATATGTATTTAATGATTGAAACCTTATTTTTTAACCATTCTCTTATAGCAGCAAATAGGTTTCCCATGAGGTAGCTATGAGAGGTGGCTTGCCATAGAGGTCAGAGGTAACTGACTGAAATGAGGTCTCAAGAAAAATATTCTATTGCTGAATCAAACCTGAATTATTGGCACAAGCCTTTTCTGTGTGGTTAACCAGGGCATGTAATATTTTGAGAGCATGAAAAAAATGGCTGACTCGTCACTGATAAGGAGTGTAGCTTGGTAAACTGAGATAATGAAAAGGGGTAATCACATTTCATGCTTTAGGGCATACGTTGATCACTTGCAGGAGTCAGGAAGGAATTTCTCCCTCCCAGCAGAACAACGTGATGCTGAGTTCCTGAAGGCGTCTGGAAGCCTCTAAGGTCTTGCCTGGAGCAGGAATACTTGCATGGGATAGTCTGATTCTAGCCTGAGGACCCGCTGTTCCTCTGCACATTCTGAGCATGCAGGCAGATTTCTATCTTGTTCTTTGTGCTGGGAAGGGCTGTTTCATTGTTTCCTGGTTTGGCTACTGATTGGTCTTACTCAAAAGTTGATGAAAGTGGTGATGCCATGCGCTGCAACTCACATACTCTTGCTTTCAACCCTGATGTTATGTTACATGAAATACTATTCTCAGAACAAAGGTAGACACTATATAGCATTTTCCCAGTTATTCTTGGACAGAGAAAGAGAAGAGATATCATGCTATCTAAACTGCTGGTATCTTCTTCCTTTTTCCACTGTCTTCCATAAAGTAAGGGCTGAATAGTCTTACAGATTTAATTCTTATTCTTCATTCTGTCCATCTTAAACCAGCCTTTCTCAGCTAAGATTTCTCATCTGCACTGCAGAAGTATTGTTTGAGTGACTGCTCTCTAAATTTTCCTAAAGATGGTATGTAATTAAGACCTTTCTATATGTGTTGGAGAGAAGTTAATTCATTACATAAAAGGATGCTTCTTTGCAGTGGGATAGTCAGATAGCATACAGAGTTGCCCTGGGAAGGTTTTGTCCTTCATGTCCCCTGTAGCCTGTGTTCCTGTCACCTACAGAAGCGTCAAGGCATTGAGTGTGCAGGCTCACGTTTAGAGTTCATGTTCCCCCAGCAACTGCACATCCTCTAGTCCAAACTGTTCCCTTCCTATTTGCCTGTATTGAAACTCACCGGTCTCATTTTCTGGGATCCTTGCTCTTTGAGAGGGAGCAGGGGATACTAACAATGTTTTCAGTAAAGGGAGATTAGATTAATTAAATAATGCCTCTGCAGCAGGTTTCTCAATGCCTAGTCTAGTGATATATATATATATACACACATACATATGTATGTATCAGAATGCTTCTAAGAATGATTAAATAGTAAGAGATTTTGGTAACCTTAGTAGACTGGTGGAAATAAAAATCACCTACTGTGTATTTAATATAAGGTAGCATGCTAGGCACTGGAATGTAAAGATGAATGGAACAGGACTCATGTTTCCACATTTTTCACAGTCAAGTTAGGGAGACAAATGAGCAGACAAATACAAAGAATTGGCAAACCATGAAATGTAAACTTTTCCTAAAGTCCATGAAGAATCATGGAAGGGTTTAGCAAAGACGTGCCCTGACCTCATCAGTCTGATGGCATTCTGCAGGGTAGCTGGATGGGGGCACCTAATACCAGAGACACGCAGACTGTTGGGGAAGTTTTTGAAATCCTCTAGGTAAGAAAAACAATGAGGGGTTGACCCAGGCTGTGATAAGAAGGAGAGGAAAAATCAGAACATATATAGATTAATTTCAGACATAAATGGAAGGATGAGTGATTGGATGTGGGTATTGAAAAACAGGAAGAATAAAGATGACTCATGGATTGGTGGTCTAGGAAGATCCAAAAGGATGGTGGAGGCATTGGTGAAAAAGGACATCCAGGAGTACCAGGTTCTGGGAAAAGAGGGAAAGTTCAACTTTGAGTATGTGGACTTTGAGGAGCCTATGTAACCGTCTGGTGGAGCTAATAGGTCAAAAGGGCTATAACGCTCTGACACTCAGAAAGGAGGTTTGTGTCAGGGCTAGAGATCTGGGAATCTCAGTGTTGATGACAGAGTCAAGGGAGAGCAGAGAGAAGAAAGGAGATGTGAAGGAAATCCTGAGATGTGTGGCACAGGGGAGTGGAGAGGATATAGGCTTTGCAATCAGAACATCAGCACTCAATGTGTCTGACAGTTCGTGAGCTCTCAAAAAATCACAAACCCCCATGCCACAAGTCAGGGTGAGGCTCTGTCTTCTTCATCTTTGTATCACAACATCTAGCACCGTTTCCTGCACACAGTAGGTGTCCAATCATGCACTTACTGGATGAAAGAGGGCCCCACAAAGCAACGGTGAGCTGATGGGGAAACCAAAAGCAGGAAAATGGTTTCAAGGAAGAGGGTGTGGTCACAGTGTCTCTTGCACTCAAAGGTTAAGTAAGACTGAGAAGGGTCCCGTAGATCGGGCAATCAGTGGGTTCGTGACTGTGGGGAGAGCCATGGTGGAATACAGGGAGTTGAGGGGTGAGCAGCAGGTAAAACAGGGTGGCAGTGAGTTCCTCCATTACTTTTCTATGAAGTCAGGCAGTGAGGGGGAGAAGAGACTCTTGCCACCAGCATGTGGTTAGTACCCTGCAAATTACGGAGGTTATTAGTGTTCAACAGAGGCATCCTCAACAGGTCACTTGCCTCCTACCCTCTATCCTTAGCCAGTCTGGGAACATCCCTTCAGCAGCCCAGGCCTGAGCAGAAGCTGCTTGCCTCCAGTCTCTCATGCAGCAGTTTCTATAAAGCTCTTATTAATGGAACCCCCAACTCTGTCTGCCTTATAACTCCCATCCGTTGGTTCTCCTCCAGTTTGGCCTTCTCCAGCCACAAGGTACATCCATTGTAACTGCTCCATTTTCATGAGCCATGAGGAAAACAAAGGAAAGAACAAAGCCTGCCCTTGGAAACACCCGATTCCCAGGCAGTTTTATTCTATTTTCTCTGCCTTTCTGGAAACTATGTGAACTACTTTGATATATGCAATCAACCAAAATTATGGTCTCATAATTTCCACCAGTTAGTAAAAACTTAGGAGGTGAGAGCTTTTCAGGTAACATGAAATTGGATCAAAAAACATGCTTCCACTGTAGGCTGTTAGGAGTGCAGCAGGAAAACCATAAAATTGTGCTTATTGAAAGTAATTTAGGCTGGATGAGGTGGCTCACACCTGTAAATCCTAGCACTTTGGGAGGCTGAGGTGGGAGAATCCCTTGAGCTCAGGAGTTCAAGATCACAAGCCTGGACAACATACTGAGATCCCCTCAGCTCTACAAAATAAAAAAAATTAGCTGGGCATGGTGGCATGTGCCTGTAGTTCCAGCTACTTGGGAGGCTGAGGCTGGAGGATCACCTGAGCCCTGGAGGTCAAGGTTGCAGTGAGCTGTGATTGTTCTACTGCACTCAGCCTGGGCAACAAAGTGAGACCCTGTTTCCAAAAAAAAAAAAAAAAAAAAAAAAAAAAACAGGAACTAATTTTTATAAGCAAACTATTAAGAAAAAGGGCAAAGTAGTTTTATAAGCAAAATAAAATCACATTTTTTCCCTTTTCCTTTCAACTTCCTTTTTTTTTTTTTTTCATTTGGGAAGAGAAACAAATAAATTTGGGCCCAAAAAAAGTTTTGATTTCTGTACTTAAAATTTTAAAAGCATAATGGAGATAGCTAATCTGTCAACCATAGACATTTACTTAATTAACTACTAAAAATGTAAAAACATTGACTTATTTGATTTGCTATTATATATCCATTACTGCCATAATTTTAACAGTGGATAATTTATGGTTTCTCTATAAATCAAGGCTCGGGGAATTATTTTAAATTTAGCATTCAATATTTATTCACTGTCTAGGCTCATCTAATGGAAGATCCTTTGGTGCCTTCAACTTTAGAGGCAGAAATTACAAGTTGATCCATTTCCATCTGAAAATACATCACTTTTTCCTGCTACAGTGAAGTATCTGTAGCACGGACTTAAAGCAAAGTGTTTAAAAAAGTTAGTCTGGTTGTTGACATGATTTAAAAAGGCAACTGTGGATGTATAGATATGTATATATGTCTGTATATGTCTACATATATATCTGTGTGTGTGTGTGTGTATATATATAATGAAGTTCAGTCTTCATTGCCCTAGAAACAGGTACATTAGCATGTGGTTAAGTTCTAACCACAACTCTTACAAGGCCCAACTTCCCAGGCCTGTTCCATTTTACTTTTTTTGTTGTTGTTGCAGTTTCTTGCTTGTGGCCACGAAACTGCATTGGCATTCATGCACCTCATCAGAGTTACAGGTTTCATGAGAAGTCTTTAAAAAACTGGGTGAGAGGCTGCAGCCCCTTCCAGCTGCAGTAGAGGCGTGATTCACCAGAGGAGCGGGTACTTTCCACAGACTGCGGGCGGGGGCACTGTCCGTGCGTGCTTCAGGCCCTGACGCAGGACGGAAAGCCGAACTCCTCCGGGCCCACCCATTTAGCCATAGGCTTCAGAAACCTGTTTCCGTGTGGCTGGGAGAGAACAGATGGTGGGATTCCTTGCGGATGGCTCACTGCTTTCCTCTCTGACCCCTGAATACTTTTCTCCCAGGTTTAAACTGGTCAAACCTTTCTTCCTTAACCCATGAAGGGCAAGCCAGGCCTTATCTCTTCTCAGTTGGGAAAGTAACATTGATGTGATCTGTCCACATTCACTGAGATGTCTCCTCTGCACAGCCGAGAGTCAGGAATGAGACTGAAATGCGTTTCGTGATTCACTTTACAAATATTGAACATCTGTTCTGCGTCAGGAATGTGGTGGTCACTGCAGATACCAAGGTAGGAAAACAGCCTCTACTCTGCAGCCGTTCATAGCTTAGCCTAGAAAACAAAACTGCTCCAAACCACGAAGACAAGGCTGAAAATGATGTGTCACAAAAGTGACATAGGCAAGGCGCCGTGGGAGTGAGAGGAGGTGTACTTGGTTAAGAAGGCTGAGAGTGAGGAATGAGAGAAGGCTTCATGGAGGTGGTGACCTTTGAGCTGGTACTTGGAGGATGTCTAGAGCTTCACTGTCAGAGGATCAGCGACCTGGCTTTTCAGGTTTTCTGAGAAAATAGAAAGTCTCACTAAAGCATAGAGTGTGAGGAGAGGAGATAGTTAGGTGAATTTAATGGAGTCACCATCTTAAGAATTTTGGCTAGCCATATGCAGAAAATTGAAACTGGGCCCTTCCCTACACCATCTAGAAAAATTAACTAGAAATGGATTAAAGACTTACATGTAAAACCTCAAGCTCTAAAAGCCCTGGAAGACAACCTAGGCAGTCCCATTCAGGACATAGGATGGGCAAAACTTTCATGACAAAGACGCCAAAAGCAATGGCAACAAAAGCAAAAATTGACAAATGGGATCTAATTAACTAAAGAGCTTCTGCACAGCAAAAGAAACTATCAACCAGAGTAAACAGAGAGTCTACAGAATGGGAGAAAATTTTTGCAAACTGTGCATCTGACAAAGATCTAATGTCCAGGATCTATAATAAACTTAAACAAATTTATGAGATTAAAAAACCCCATTAAAAAGTGGGCAAAGAACATGAACAGATACTTCTCAAAAGAAAACATATATGTGGCCAACAAGCGTATGAAAAAAAGCTCAACACCACTGATGATTAGAGAAATGCAAATCAAAACCACAATGAGATACCATCTCACACCAGTCAGAATGGCTATTGCTCTGAAGTCAAAAAAATAACAGATGCTGGTGAAGTGTTGCCGAAAAAGGAACAATTACACACTGTTGGCCGGACTGTAAATTAGTTCAGCCCTTGTGGAAGACAGTGTGGCAATTCTTCACAGACCTAAAGACAGAAATGCCATTAAACACAGCAATCCCATTACTGAGCATATGCCCAAAAGAATGTAAATCATTCTATTGTAAAGACACATGCACGTGTATGTTCATTGCAGCACTACTCACAATAGCAAAGACATGGAATCAACCCAAATGCCCATCAGTGATAGACTGGATAAAGAAAATGTGGCACATATACACCATGGAATACTATGCAGCCATAAAAAAGAACAAGAGCATGTCCTTTGCAGGGACATGGGTGGAGCTGGACGCCATTGTTTTTAGCAAACTAATGTAGGAACAGAAAACCAAACACCATATGCTCTCACTTGCAAGTGGGAGCTAAATGATGAGAACACACAGACACATAGAGGGGAACAACACACACTGGGGCCTATTGGAGGGTGGAAGGTGGGAAGAGAGAGAGGATCAGGAAAAACAACTAATGGGTACTAGACTTAATACGTGGGTGATGAAATAATCTGTACAACAAACCTCCATGACACACATTTACCTGTGTAACAGACCTGCACAACCTGCACATACACCCCCGAACTTAAACTAAAAAATTCTTTTAAAAGAATTTTGATTAGCAATGGACGTCTAGAGCAAAATGCTCTTCCTTTCTACCATCAAAAATCATTCTCGTGTATTAAATGACATCACCATGAGATCATTCTTTATGTTTAAAACCCAATTTTTTATTTTTTTCCCCTTAGTCTTCAAACAGGGATTAAAGATAGCCAGCCATCTTTGACCGTATCATACAATTGTTGTTGTTCAAAAGCTACCTCATATTGGGTTATCCACTGAAAAAGGAATCTATAGAAAAGAGAATAGAGAAGTTGCTAATTACTAAGGGTGTTTAAATCGATACACCTAGGGCTGTGTCAAAAACACAAAGTGAGCTCAAGTCTGTACCCCAAGGTCTGTCATAAAGCACGTACTTGGAAATTTAAAAAAAAAATCCCCAACCTGGCGCAATGGCTCACGCCTGTAATCCCATCACTTTGGGAGGCCGAGGCGGGCGGATCACGAGGTCAGGCGATCGAGACCATCCTGGCTAACACGGTGAAACCCCGTCTCTACTAAAAATACAAAAAACTAGCTGGAAATGGTGGCAGGTGCCTGTAGTCTCAGCTACTCGGGAGGCTGAGGCAGGAGAATGTGAACCCGGGAGGCGGAGCTTGCAGTGAGCCGAGATCGCGCCACTGCCCTCCAGCCTGGGCGACAGAGTGAGACTCTGTCTCAAAAAAAAAAAAAAAAAAAAAAAAAAGTCCCCAAGTGAACATTCAGTATTTTATCTATTGCATATGCATCCTTGGTTGCCATGACAAAATTTCTGATTTCGAGGAGGTCAGAATGCCATCTATTTGTCCTTCATTGCTGATCTTCTAGCCCAAATATAAAACACAGCTACCATAGGCAATACACGGCATGTTCATTATTCTGGGCATAATAAAAAGAAGATCCTTGCAGTGGATGAAATGTAGCCCTGGCTATGGTTTCCAAAGCAGGCTGTGTGGGCCGGCCACGGTGGCTCACAGCCTGTAGTCCCAGCACTTTGGGAGGCTGAGGCAAGAGGATCACCTGAGCTCAGGAGTTCAAGACTAACCTGGGCAACAGAGTGAGACTTCATCTCTAAAAATAAAAATAACAAACAAACAAAAACACCCAAGGCAGGCTGTGGGATCTGGTGCTTGGAAATCTTGAAGATGGGATTGACAGTCACCTTGGTGAGTGTGGTCCTGCCTAGGGCCAGGTGTTCGGTGAGACGACCCCTGTGGCTCCTTCCCCCGTCATGTTCCCAGGAGCCTTCTGAGTCACCAGTGTTTCGGCTTGATTACTAAACCAAGTCCATTCTCTTGAGAATGCTTTTCAACAATAGTTCAGAGACAGCATGAGCCAAAAATCACGTTAAAAGTGACCTCACTTCCTTAACAGCTATTGACTTGTGTTCTCTAAAGAGGGTGAGGGAAAGGGAAGAGGAAAACCTTTTTTCAGCTTCTTTCCTCAGATAGATCAGGAACCACCAAGGAAAGCAGCAAATCATCACAGTCCAGGGGTCAGAGCCAGTCGAGGTTTTGATTCTCATTTCTGATATTTACTTGTACTGTGGCACATCTCCCCAAACCAGTGCTTCCTCCTCTGTTCCATAGGGTCCAAATCACCCATGGCCCCTCTCCATTTCCTCCCCAGCCACAGATGGCCATGCACTGTCTGGAATGTCAACAGGATCTCATTGTGCAGGGCAGAGGGGGGTTGAGGGGGTGGTGAGAAATGCATCCCCTGGGTGCTGGTCCTAGGTTTCCCTCCTATCGGCTGGGGGATCTTGGGCAAGCCGTTTGACTTTCTTTTGTCTTTGATTTTCTTTACCTGTAAGATTCAATAGCTAAACTAACTGCTGTAAGCCAGAGGTCGGCAACCTGTGTCCTGAAGACCAAATCTAGCACATTGCCTGTTTTATTGGGTGTTACTGCTTGAATAGTGTGCCCTACAAATTCACATGGTGAAGGCCTAACCAATTATTGGAGAACTGAAAAGGCAAAAAAAAAAAAAAAAAAAAAAAAAAGAAAAAAGAAAACGACTGAGATTTCACCAAGGTAACTGCAGGCAACATCTAAGGGTGTGTTATGGACTGAAGTTTGTCTGCCACCAAATTCTGACACTGAAGCCCTAACCCTAGTACCTCAGAATGTGACTGCATTTGGAGATTGGGCTTTTAAAGAGGGGATTAAGGCTGGACACAGTGGCTAACACCAGTAATCCTAGCACTTTGGGAGGCCGAAGTGGACGGGTCACCTGAGATCATGAATTTGAGACAAACCTGGTCAACATGGAGAAATCCTGTCTCTACCGAAAATATGAAAATTAGCCGGGCGTGGTGGTGCAGTACTATAGTCCCAGGTACTTGGGAGGCTGAAGCATGAGAACCACCTGAAGTGGCTCCCCAGTATAAGTGGAGGCAGAGCTTGCAGCGAGCTGAGAACACGCCACTGGACTCCAGTCTGGGTGACAGAGTGAGACTCTGGCTCCAAAAACATAAAATAAAATAAAAAGAGGATTAAGTTAAATTGAGACCCCTAGGGTGAGCCCTAATCCAATATAACTGGTATCTTTATAAGAAGAGGAAATTGGAACACGAAAAGCGACACCAGGAGCACCCATGCGCAGAGGAAACACCACGTGAGGACACTGAGCAAGAAGGTGGCCACCTGCAAGCCAATGAGAGAGACCTTGGAGGAACCAGCCCTGCCAGCACCTTGATTTTGGACTTCAGCCTCCAGAACTGTGAAACAATACATTTTGTTGTTTAAGCCATCCAGTTGGTGGCATTTTATATGGCAGCCCAAGCAGACTACAACACTGGAACACCGCCCCATCTGGTCATATACTATGGCTGCTTTTGAACCAGTGGCAGAGTTGAGAATTTGCAAGAGAGCCCATCTACCTAGCAAAGCCTAAAGAGAAAAACTTTTCTGACCACCACTCTGAAGCATCCCAGAGCTATTCTATTAATAAATAGTAGTTGTAGGAAGGTAATATATTTTATTTTATTTTTTATTTTTATTTTGAGATGGAGTCTCACTGTGTCGCCCAGGCTGGAGTACAGTGGTGCAATCTCGGCTCACTGCAGCCTCTGCCACCTGGGTTCAAGCCATTCTCCTGCCTCAGCCTCCCGAGTAACTGGGACTACAGACGTGCACTGCCACACCCAGATAACTTTTGTAGTTTTAGTAGAGATAGGGTTTCACCATGTTGGCCAGGATGGTCTTGATCTCCTGACCTGGTGATTTTCCCATCTCGGCCTCCCAAAGTGCTGGGATTATAGGCATGAGCCATGGCACCCAGCCAAGTGTAATTTATTTTTATGCTTCCATCTCCCAAGTTAGAGGCCAATCTTTGGAGAGTGAGGACCACATAATTTACAGAAAAATGCTGTTTTCTGAGCACCTGCTGTATGCCAAGAATTGTATATGCACCTGCTCTCAATTGGTCTTTATGATAACTTTGTGAAGTGGATAATTTCTAGCCACACTTTCCAGATTAAGAAAACAAAACTGCTGCATGAAATGAAATGATTTCCCAGGTGACAGAGCCTGTAAAGTTCAAGGCAGAGAAAGTAACCAGCTCTATCTTCAAAGTCCATGCTCTTGTCATCACGCCATGCAAGTTGCAATTTAGGTATTTTTTGTATTTGTGTCTCTTGCAATGTTTAGTACATCACTACTAATAGATACTCAGATAATTTCTCTTTCTTTTTATCGTGAGAACACTTAAGATCTACCTTCTTAACAAATTTCAAGTATGCAGTATATTATGATTAACCATAGCTACCAGTACATTAGATGTCTATGGCTTATTCATCCTATAACTCAGATTTTATACCACTTGACCAATATCTCCCCATTTTCCCCTACCCCTGAGCCCCTGGCAACTACTATTCTAATCCCTTTCTCTAAGTTCAACTGTTTTTTAAATTCCACGTGTAAGTAGAATCATGCAATGTTCATTTTTCTGTGCCTGGTTTATTCCATTTAGCATAATACTCTCCAGGTTCATCCACATGATCACAAATGGCAGGATTTCCTTCTTTTTATGGCTGAATAATATTCTATTATAGATATAAGGGTCACATTTTCCTTATTCATTTATCCATTGAGGAACACTTATGTTATTCCCCTGTCTTAGCTATTGTGAATAATGCTGCCATAACCATGGGAGAGCAAACATCTCTTTGAGATTCTGATTTTATCTGCTTTGGATATGCACACAGTAATGGGATGGCTGGATCTTATGGTCATTCTATTTTTAATTTTTTGAGGGACCTCTATATTGTTTTACATAATTGCTGTACCGATTTACATTCCCACCAACAGTGCACAAGGGTTATCTTATCTCCACATCTTCAGGGAATATTTCTTGAATAAATCTCTAGCTTGGTGCTTCTCCCAAATATGGTAACCCTTCTGTGGACAAATAGACTATAAGCATCAACTATAGACCAGGCTCTGTTCTAGGCTCTAGAGATACAGCAAACAGACAACATTCCTGATCCCGCAGAGTTTACTAGTCAAGAAGTGGTTTTATCTCTTTCAATGGCTTTGGACCAACTGTCTACAGCTTGCCCTGGCCTGATCCTGCGCTCTTCTGGTGGCAGAGGCTCAGCTGAATGGCAGCCAGCTCAGTGCCTCGGGAGCTGCACCTGAAGACCAGTCATTTCCAGAAGCTCCTTTTGTATCACCTGGAAAGTTCCTCCAGGTCTCCTCACCCTCTGTTGTTCCCTCCCTTTCCTTGCTGTACAGCAGGGCAGCTTCGTTCCCTTGGGTTTCTCTCTCTTGCACAGACACTGTATCTATCTGAATGGCACTGAAATCCACACGCTACAAAATGGAGTCTTTGGTGGAAAACGTGAGCTCCAATAGTCCTTAGAAAAAACAAAAGCCCCAAACCCAACTAGAACTGATTTTTCTTTTTTTATTATTTTATTTTTATTTATTCATTTTCAAAAAACCTTTTAGGTTCATGGGTACATGTGCAGGTTTGTTACATAGGTAAACGCACTTCATGGGGTTGTGTTTGTTATAGAGATTATTTCACCAAACAGGTACTAAGCCTAGTAACCAGTAGATACTTTTTCCGCTCCTCTCCTTCCTCCTGGCCTCCACCCTCACGTGGGACTCAGTGTCCGTTCCTTTCTCGGTGTCCACAAGTTCTCATCATTTAACTCCCACTTATGAGTGACAGCATGTGATATTTGGTTTCCTGTTCCTGCATTAGTTTGCTAAGGATAATAACCTCCAGCTCCATCCATGTTGCCCCAAATCTGGTTTTTCAAAGCAAAGATTTCCTTGTTGAAAGTTTAAATAAAAAGAGAGAGCAAGAAAAGTTTTGGGCTTCCCAAAACTTCAGTATTTTCTCTGACATCAAATGAGACACGGTGGCCCAACTGAATACTTAGGCTTGATCTAGTTTGTGGGGGCCGATGACATCTTGTGACTTGCTGCCATTCAGCAATGGAGTGTTACACTCAGCTGTGAAACTTGTCACTGGAACTTATCTGACCTTTAGCAGGTAAGCCCAAATTGCTTCACATCTCACCTCCACTAGACTAATAGCACTTCTGAGCGCAGCTTACATTATCACTTGACATCCCTGAAATCCATTTCTAAGGTAAAATGGAAGTCTAATTGGGAAAAATCAACTTTTATTGAAACAAGTCTTCAAAACAAACAAAAAAAAAACAATTGTCAGATTTTACTACGCCATCCTCATTCACCTGTTAACACTGGGGCTAAGCCACTTCTGTGAAATAAAAACTGTATATGGCTTCTCTATTTTGAGTTCTCTAGAAATAATTGAATAAAGAATTATGGAAGGAATGATAAAAGGGCTCTGCTATATACTGGTGATTTCTTTTGACCTCTACTTTTTTAACCTATAAAGTTGAAGCATTAAGGTAAATAATAAATCAGCTCTCTAAAAACTCAGTAATTTCTGAATTAACCTCAAACTGAAGGAAAACCCCTCCCCCAACCTTTTTTTTTTTTTTTTTTTTTTTTTTTTTTTTTTTTTTTTAGATATGGTCTTACTCTGTCACCGAGGCTGGAGTGCAATGATGCAATCACAGCTCACTGCAGCCTCAAATGCCTGGGCTCAAGTGATCCCCCTGCCTCAGTCTCCCATGTGGTTAGGACTACAGGCTGTGGGTCCCAGTGCCAGACAGGATATATGTTTATATCTCTAGGTGCAGATAATTTACATATTTTCAAAACTGGATTCTGCCCCACAGGCCTCCTGACACCTGTCGTAGTACCAGTAAGTCCTGCCGAGTTATCTTAGCCTGGGAAAGTTACCCAGTCAGCAGAGGCCCCAAAACTAGACTTTTGGTGGAAGAATGCCAAGGCTCAGACTCTAGGTAGGATTATGCTGTTAGGGTATAGTTAGACCCTTTTTCATCTTTTGCAAAATGACGGGGAGACTAAGCTCTTTAAAGTCCCCTTACCTTCTGCCCCTATCACCAACAATCTGTGACCCTACAGTCCTAAGGGTTTTGTGGACCAACTGAATCACCAGTAAACCTCCCTGAGGTCAGTGGGCTTAGTGGTTGCGTGGTATTGGTAATGGTGGAGAGGTGCGGGAAAATATGTTGCTGCTTGATGGTTTAAAAGGACGAACAAACAAGACACTCAACAACTTCCAAACCAAAATAGCATCACACATCCCCAAAGTTCTGATCCATAACTAAAATTAAAACGATGCGTACTTTTCCTCTTTTGCAGAGCAGTCTTAGGGAAGTCAGTGAATCGAGTCAAACCATTCCCTGGGCACCAGAATGGTCCCCAGCACATACAGCAAACAGTCTGAAAACACTCCCATTTGTATCTCATGATTGGCATAGCATTTACCCAAAAGATAGAAAAAGCTAAGTGAAGTGGCATTTCTGAAATATGTGCTGCATCATCTTTCAAAATAGCCTCAAAAGATTTTGAAGATGAAATGACTTTTTCTTATGTAAATCTGCATTTCGGCTCTGGCTCTTATTAAAAACAACAAAACGAAACGACACGAACAACGACTGGGAGCTTTGGAAGAGATTCATAAAAACGATTTGCGTTTACTGAGTAAATAAAGAGTAGACAGTTCAAAATTCTCTGTAGGGATAATTGAGAAAGAGACTCAAAGAAATGAGAGATGAAAAAGGATTGTTTTATTACATCTCGCCAGGGGATGCATTTCTTGGGTTCTTTCCTTCTGGATTAAAAGGTCCAATGACAATAACACTAATAATAAATTCTATAGCTCAATGCCTTCTTTTAAGCTTTCTAATAGCCCAGTGAATTGTGGAGTCATGTAGTGTTCATGTTGAATGTGGCTCCTATTGGTATTATGACTTCTTCAGAGCCACCAGATATATCTGATGGGGAAACTCAAGATACAGATTATGACGCTTCACTGAGTAGAGAGAGTGTAGTCCCATGATTGGTCCAGAAAGCGGGTTCTCTTAATCTGGCCCAACAGGAGTCTTGAAGGGAAAAATCACAGTTTTGGGGGGAAGGTGGGGAGGGAATAGCAAAGTCGTTTTGCATTTTGGAAATTACATAGTTGAATGGAATAAATTATAATTATACATAATATCTATTATAAAATTATATATGTGTGATATCTGTCTATCCATCTATCTTTTTTTTTTTTTTTTTTTTTTTTGAGACAGAGTCTTGCTGTGTCACCCAGGCTGGAGTGCAGTGGTGTGATCTCGGCTGGCTGCAATCTCCACCCTCTGGGTCCAAATGATTGTCATGCCTCAGCTTCCTGAGTCTCTGGGATTACAGGCATGTGCCACAATACTCGGCTAATTTAGTTTGTATTTTTAGTAGAAACAGGGTTTCCCCATGTTGGCCAGGCTGGTCTTTAATTCCTGGCCTCAAGAGATCCACCCACATCGGCCTCCCAAAGTGCTGGGATTACAAGTGTGAGCCACTGTACCCATCCTATCTGTCTTTTATCTGAACCCCTTATTCTATGTGTTATCCTTCCCGACATCCATGTGAGTGATCTCCTCAGAGAGGAGTGGGGGATCAAGGATGAAATTATGCCAAAGAACAGATTTGCTAGCTCTCCAGTTTTTTAGACCACAGGCATCAGTCATCACTTCTTCTATTAACCTAATTCCTTTGAGGACCCAGATGGGCTCTTTCCCACATGGTCCCAGCCCTGTGACGACATGTCACTAGTTTGTGAGGTTATGCTGCAGGGAACCCAGGACAAAGGCCCATTTCCAACGGCAAATGTGTCAACTGGAAGTTTTTAGTGGTAAAAAATAGGTATGGGCAAGAAAAAGGCCGGCTGTAGATGAACGCCTCTGAAAAGACAGGCTATGAAGGGAGTTATCCACTTTAAATACGTGAACGTAAAAAAATCAACCAAACAAAACAGAACAGGAGCATTTAGATAATTCACCCTCCTAATCTTATGGTAAATAAATAGTGTTAAACCATGTATGTTGCCACAGGAATTCTGTTTTTACTTATTTTACAACCTGTCTTTCATCCTCTGAGTAGTACCAGGAGGAAATAAAATCCGTTTTCTTTTTCATTCTTCCACTGTGGCGGCTTTGTTTCCCTTGGGCTTCTGTATATTTGGGCTTCTGTATATTTGCAAGGCTTATTTTTCAATAGAGTGGGCAGGGTTTACAAAGTCAAGGAATTTCCATCTCCAGTGCTGTTAAATCACGGCTGAAATGGCTAAATCATTTGTTTGCTGTAAAAGGGGGCAAAACACATTGGTTATTACAAAAGTGGCCGTTTCCAGCCCATCCGAACAGGAAGACTGCAGCCTCTGGCAATGACTGAATTCAGGGGACTCAGGACATCTTGGTGTCATTTAATTATCTCAAGACCCAAGCCTCTTATTCTGCTACATTCTGTGCTTCTCCACGTGGGGACTTCCTCTGGGTCTTGGCTAACGCACAGGAATTTGATGTTTAGAAAGTCACTTTCCTGTCCTTATAAACAGTCCCACCATAATAACCTGGCTTCTGGCACCAGAGGTTCATTTAAATTTCGCTCAGCTTGCTTTACAATTAAGATTTAATTAGTAAACTCATTACAAAGGCAGGAAATCTCTGACTTTCCCCTAATTCTCTTTTAGGCCTCAGTCACGACCCAGCCTGTCCCTCTGTCTTTTAGACATTTGCAGAAAGTTTTCTCTAAACATTGTTATTTATGTTACTGTAAGTCCAAGATAAAATATTGTTCTTTGCTTTTGAAAATAGATGGAAGTAACCTAGTCACTTAGCATTTAGGGTTTCAAGTTCTTTATTTAGAAAATATTCCTCATTCGTATTTTTAAACTTTCTAGACTGAGAGTTTGTTTGGATCCTCCCAGGTTTTCTCAGACAGTAGAAATAGGGGGTGGGGGAAGGAATACCAACGGGACAAGGAACTTAGCTAGGAGTATAATTACCCCGTGGTATCACCCCCAAAATGACACTGGGCTATTTTACTGTTACACCTGGAGCAAGAACACAGGAAAGGCAGAGCTCTGTCTCTGCAAACCAAGGTGAAATTCATATTTTGCTAATGAAGAGCAGCAGAAAAGCATTTGCCAGAAAGCTCAGAAAAATGGGGGGTGGGGAGGTGCACACTCAGTTGAGACAGAGCTTGGCAATGGGAGAAGCAATGTGAGAAATCTTTTAGCTGGTTGTTGGACAAAAGCTAGATAAATTCATCCTGAGAAGATGAAGTCCCTGAAGGAAAATGACAGAAACTTTTAAACCAGAGCTTAAGTGTTGTTGGTATCCTTGTTGCAATAAGACATTAAAACCTTTACTTTTTACCCCACAAAATGGTGAGCGTAAGACTTTTAAAAGAAAAATTTCCTTTTCCTTTCGAATGTCTTCTTCTTTATTTTAGCTTGCCACCTGCAAAAAGCTGAAGCCCTTCACGTGGTCTTTGGTCCTGAAGGCAAGTTTTACATGGTTAGATGTTTGATTCCTTTTTAGAAAGTCAGTTTTTAAAAATTTACTTATGAGCAGTAACCGTAAGTTGTCTCTGATTTTAAAGATCTATTTTAAGTGAAAAAATAAATATTTTTAAATGAATTTAATTGTTATGAGGGGGCCTTATTTTCTAGTGATTTCTGTGATCTTACTATATTTTTGGACTAACAAGTGAAGAAAATATGGATCAGAAAGGCTAAGCAACTTTCCTAAGGTCACACAGCAAACTCTAGGCAAGGCAGAACTAAGCTTTGTTTGTTTGTTTGTTTCAATTCTGTGCAGAGCTCTGGGCAAACTCAAAGGGAGAAGTTACTAGCAGCTGTAAAAATCAAACCCTGACAGTTAGTGGGTGTTTCTCTTGGACAGTCTCTGTATTTGATGTTCTGACAGCTTTTATGAGGCTTTGGAATGTGTCAGTAGATAACACTGTGACCCTGAGGAGGGAGCAAACCAAACCCTTTCCTCTGGGAGTCCTCCTCCCCTTGCTGCTGAAAATTTGCAGGCACAAGAGGAAGTTCAAAATTTAGTTTCAAAATGGTTCAGAAGAGCTTGGAGAACACAAGGCTCCAAAGGGAACTGGTCAAATTCAGGAGAGTGGAAAAGAGTCAGATAACTGCACAGTTTCCAATCACCTGGAAGCTAAAAATAAAGGCCTCCTCTCCCTGTCACCTTGGCCCCAGGTTCGGAAGAGTCAGGAATCAATGTGGGAACACAGGACTTGGGCTGCCCTGGTGAGATTTCGGTTGTCCCGCCTGCCGGACCCGATGTCCTCAGGAGCGTCAAGGGAGTGCTTTGATCAGGCAGGGAACTGTAGGCTGGGTGCGGTGAGTCACGCCTGTAATCCCAGCACGTTGGAAGGCCCAGGTGGGCTGGTCATTTCAGGTCAGGAATTCGAAACCAGCTTGGGCAACATGGTGAAACTCTGTCTCTACTACAAATACAAGAATTAGCCAGGTGTGATGGTGCATGCCTGTAATCCCAGCTACTCGAGAGGCTGAGGCGGGAGAATCACTTTAACCTGGGAGGCAGAGGCTGCAGTGAGTTGCGATCACACCACTGCACTCCACCCTGGGTAGCAGAGCGAGAATGTCCCCACACGCCGTTCCCCAACAAAAAAAAAAAGAAGAAAAAAAAAAAAAAAAAGAAGAAGATTGCTGTGCAGATGGCCAGGGCAGTCCCTCAGGAAAAGGAGGCAGAGAACCTAGAAAGGAGAACAGTGACTAGGAAGATGCAGCAAGGAGTTCTAAAATAACAAGAACAATAATAATAAAAGCAGGAATAACGAGGGCACAAAGGAATCTACAACTCCCAGGAAAGCTTCAGCCCTGAGAAAGGTATAACTGCTCTCCAGCGATGACTGTTTTCAATTGAGGTTTCCTTTAATGGAAGCACAACCATTAGAAACCACAGCAGATGTCCCTCTGAGCTGCCTGAAGTGCAGCGGCAGTAAACAGAAAGAGCTGAGTCAGAGTTTCCTAATTTCTCTGAATAAGGAATTCTACTTGGGAAGGTACATGCAAAAAATTTTTTTAGTGGAGAGGGCATCCTTGGCAGTTGTTGTCAGAGTCATAATAACCAAATTCACTGTATGAACCTTGACTAAATCCTGTCTGGAAACTAACAGCTCTCTCTCTCTCTATATATAAGATATAAGATATAAATATATAATATATAAAAATCGAATGTACAAATATATATTTATATATAAACATTAAATTAATATATAATTATATACATAATTATGTATTATATGATATATCTTTATAATAATTTATAATAATTAAATATGTATTTAATAGTAGTTAAATATATTTACATATTAAATATATTATATAATAAATTTGCATATGTATAAAATTCTGGTACCATCAGAGACATTTAAATATGGACTGTATATTTTAATAGATTATATCATGGAATTATAAATTTTCCTGGGCATCATTATATTATTTCCTGGGTATCATTATATTATTCTTAGACAATGAATGCATGCTACAATTAGGTTGAAGTGCAATGATGTCTGAAACTTAGAAAAAAATGTGTGTATGTGTATACACATACACATATATAAATATATGTTTATATATGTGTGTATACGCACACACCTATTTAAGCAGAGGATGGTTGAAAGAATAATGAAATCACTAGGTTTCTATATAGAAAATTAGTTAATTCCTTCATTATTTGACATTACTAATAGATTAAATAAGAATAGCAAACACTTACACTATATGCTATAAGCATATTGCTATATGCTGGTCCTCCATTAAGAGCTTAGGATGTATGAGTATAATATACATTCTTTTTTTTTTTTAGAGATGGGGTCTTGCTATGTTGCCCCGGCTGGTCTTGAACTCCTGGCCTCGTGTGATCCTCCTGCCTCGGCCTCCCAAAATGTTGGGATTACAGGTATGAGTTGCTGTGCCCGGCCCTGATACACATTCTCTCTTTAAGCCATAGACAGGTAAGTTACCCAAGGCCCTACAACGCCCACACTCTTGGAGTTGGGATTCAAAATCCCAACGATCTGATGTCTGAGTTTTGCTTTTACCTTCTATATTATACTTCTTCTCTATCCTTACACATACAGGCAACTAAAGAGCAAATGTTATGTTCATTGAATCAAATTCTAGAATTTACCTTAGTCAGAAGTCCCAATTTAGAACCAGGGAGGAGACCTGTGTTCAGAAGTGATTGTAGAAATGAAGTGGGATATACACTTAGAGCAGAGTGTGGCTCCTTCAGGTGGATGGTTTCAGCACCTTCCAGCCAAAGCTGAGAAGAGTCAAACTATCATCGCCCTTAGAAAAAAAAAGGAATAGATTTCCAAAGTCCTGAACTAGGATTAAAAGTGTTTTGTCAAAACCTGCATTTCAAATCAAGTCAGTGGGCATCATTTTTGCAATATTCCTTGTGTGTGTGTGAAGACAGAAAGAGAGACTGAGAGAAGAGTGATGGCTAAACTGGAAAAATGCACAAAAGTTCATTTAAAAAATTGTATTAACTGCTTAAAAATCTGCCTGGAGTCCCAGGAGACAATCCTTCACTTTTCTCTTAGAACATGCCCAGTCCATGGTTTATGTAAGCTGGAAGAGCTTTGTCTCTGGGTTCTGTCTGGATTTGTACATCATTGTATTGACTTCCTTTGTTTTGCATGTCCAAACATACAAATCCCTCAACTCTTGACCTTTTTCTTTCTTTTCTTTCCTCTTTATGTTTTGAGTAGA
The DNA here is from genome assembly GCF_007565055.1 of Rhinopithecus roxellana. NCBI lineage: Eukaryota > Metazoa > Chordata > Mammalia > Primates > Cercopithecidae > Rhinopithecus > Rhinopithecus roxellana. The sequence continues at coordinate 84,258,581 of NC_044559.1, forward strand.
GTAGAGAAGTAGGAAGCTTTGCCACACTTTTTGTTTTGTTTGAACCCCAGTGTTAGGAGCTACTCAAACATTGAGACTCATAGAAGAACATAAAATTCTAGGATTTTCACCAGGAGCAACATTTTGGAAAAGTCCTTCTTTCATCTGCTCAGATTTCATCTCACTGAGCATCCCAGCAGCGTGGGCTCCTTCTAGGGTTGGCTTCAATGTGTAAGCTCTTCAACATCTAACTTGAAACCATGCACATGGTGGGTTCTCTGCACACATATCACCTGAACTGTGATAGTCAAATAGAACATTCAAATACACATTACTTGATTCATCTTACACATTGGCCCAACATGAACAATGAATACTTCTGTAGAGCTGTGAAGTTCGATATCTGCTTGGATGCACAAAACAATTCAATGAGGTAGCTATATGTACTAGTTCATCCTCACACTGCTCTCAGGAACCATCTGAGACTGGGTAACTTATGAAGAAAAGAGGTTTACTTGACTCAATTTCGCAGGCTTAACTGGCAGCATGGCTGGGAGGCCTCAGGATATTTGCAATCATGGCAGAAGGCGAAGGGGAAGCAAGCACATCTTACTGTGGTGGAGCAGGAGAGACAGAGTGAGGGGGGAAGTGTCACGTGCTTCTAAACAACCAGATCTCGTGAGAACTCACTCACCATCACGAGAACAGCAAGGTGGAAATCCACTGCATGATCCGATCGCCTCCCACCAGGTCCCTCCCCAAAACTGGTAATTACAATTTGACATGAGATTTGAGTGGGGACACAGAACCAAACCATATTGTTACAGATTATGATTCTGTTTTATTTCCACAGATTTGGGAAGGACATATGAGACTTTATAGCAGTTAAGCTACCCATTAGTTTCTATTACCTATTTAACTAGAATAGTATCAGTGGTTTTGTCAACCAGTTAGCTCAGCACATATTTATTTAATGTTCTTTATGAATGTGACATAAAGTACTATGGTACATGAGGATCAAAAAGTAAAAAATAAACAGTACCTGCCTCCAAGGAGCTTGTAGTATAGTTAGAAAATAAAGGTAACACATCTAGTCTTTAAAAGATGATGAATAAAATAAAACATATAAGGCAAGTGACAAATAAATGCTATATATTTAACAAATCTTTTCAGTATTTACTATATTCCAGGCATTATTCCAAGGGCTAGGAATTCAAGAGTGAACAAAAGAGACAAAAATTCTGCTTGCCCAGCACTGGTGCTCTAGATGGGAAGAAGGACAATAAACAAATAACTTGTCCAGCCACAGTGGCTCACGCCTGTAATCTGAGTACTTTGGGAGGCTGAGATGAGCTGATCACCTGAGGTCAGGAGCTCAAGATCAGCCTGGCCAACAGGGTGAAACCCCATCTCCACTAAAGATATAAAAATTAGCCGGGTATGGTGGCACCCACCTGTAGTCCCAGCTACTCGGGAGGCTGAAGCAGGAGAATTGCTTGAACCTGGGAGGCAGAGGTTGCAGTGAGTAAAGATCATGTCACTGCACTCCAGTCTAAGCAAAAGAGTAAGACTCTGTCAAAAAAAAAAAAAAAAAAAAGACAATTAACAAATAAGTAAACATATAGTATGTTGTTGAAAAGCACAACTGAAGAAATTAACAAAGCAGGAGAGGATAGTAACTACTGAGGTTTGCAGTGGTGAAAAATTTAATTAGGATTTCTTAGGCGAGCCTCATTTAACAGTCATTTGAGTAAAGGCCCAAAGGAGGAGTGAGTTACACAGCAATCCAGGGAAGAGCATTTCAGGCAGAGGAACAGTCAGTGCAGTGGCCACAGAGGGAGCTCTTCAGATGAGCTGAGGAGGAAGACAGAGGCCGATGTAGCTGGGGTGGGTAAGGGAGGGAATAAGAGGAGAAGAAATCAGAGAAACAGCTGGGAACCAGATCCTGTAGGGCCTTGATTATGGCAAGGACTCTGGGCTCTACTCTGAGTGACATGGGGAGTCCCTAGATGCTTCTAAGCAGGGAAGTAACATAACATGACTGAGAAGGTGCCAAGGATAGAATAGGGGGAACATCAGAAAACGACTGTATAATAATCCAGGCCAAAAACAATGGCGGCTTGCAGCAGGGTGGGAACATGGAGGTCGTGAGACGTGGCCAGGCAGGACTTGGAGGGATTAGAAGCAGGTGGAAGAGAAAGGGAGGAGGCAATGTGCATGCCAAGTTGTGGGGTCTGAGCAATTGTAAGAATGGGGCTACAGAAGGCAAGACTGTCAAAGAAACAGGTTTCAGGGGATGACGTCAAGAGCTCAGTTCTGAACACGTTAATTTTGAAAAGCCTATTCAAAGGCCAGGCCTGGTGGCTCCCACGCATATTCCCAGCACTTTGGGAGGCTGAGGCAGGAGAATTGCTTGAGGCGAGGAGTTTGAGACCAGCCTAAGCAACATAGTGAGACTCCCATCTCTACCAAAAAATACAGATATTAGCTGGGTGTGGTAACATGCACCTCTAGTCCCAGCTATGCAGGAGGCTGAGGATAGAGGATCACTTGAGCCTGGGCAACAGAGCAATACCCTGTCAAAAACAAACAAACAAACAAACAAAACAAGAAGCAAAAAAACAGCCTATTCGACCTATGAGTGGGAATATCAACCAGGAAGTTGGATGTGTGAGTCTGGATTCAGAGGAGAGGTCTGGGCTGGATTTATAAAGTTGTAGGCACCAGAATATAGATTTCATTTAAAGCCATACAACTTAAGTTAAATTCACATGGGGCATGGATATAAATAGACAAGAGGAAAAGTCCAAGGACTGAGCCCTTAGGTCCTCCACTATTCAGAGGCTAGGAAAATGGGGTGGCGGAAAAAGGAACGTGAGAAACAAGGGGGAAACACATATTGGTGGCTGACAAGTGAAGAAAATTGTTCCAGAAGAGAGTGATCAACTGTGCCGAATGCTACTGATGAGTCAAAAAGAATGAGGACTGAGGATTGGTGATAGGATTAACAACATGGAAGTCATTGGTGACTTCGATAAAGTAATCTCAGTGGAGAGTGATGAGGTGAAGATGTAACTGAAGTGTTTCAAGAGGAAAGTGATAGAGGGAAATTGTAGACAGCAAGCACAGAATCCCAAGGAGTTTTTTTCACAAAGGGAAAGCTAAAAATGGGGAGACAGGTCGAGGTAGAAGCTGGGTCAGAAGCACTTTTCTGTTTTTGCTATTGTCTTTCTTTATGAAGGCAAGAGAGATAGTAAGTTTGAATAATGATTTAATTATGCAGGAATTTTTAAAAATTATTTTATTATTTTTATTTTTTTGAGATGGAGTCTCAATCTGTTGCCCAGGCTGGAGTGCAGTGGTGTGATCTCGGCTCACTGTAACCTCCACCTACCAGGTGCAAGCGATTCTCCTGCCTCAGTCTCCTGAGTAGCTGGGACTTACAGGTGTGTGCCACCACACCTGGCTAATTTTTAAAATATTTTTAGTAGAGACGGGGTTTCGCCATGTTGGCCAGGCTGGTCTCAAACTCCTGGCCTCAAGCCATCTGCCTGCCTCGGCCTCCCAAAATGCTGGGATTATAGCCGTGAGCCACCATGCCTGGCCTATGCAGGGAATTTTAATGATGCAAGGAAAAGAGGGGAGATCTGATGCAGCAACATTCTTGAGCAGCGAGAGGCTGGAATCTAGTGCCCAGATGGAGGGTTTTCTTTGTTAGGAAGATGGAGGGTTCAGCTCTTGCCGCAGAGGAGAAAGTGGACTTGAGAGGAATTAGGTGCCCACCTCAGTGGATACACAGGACAAGAGGCTGTGCCAGGGGCAGCGTTAGGTCGCATCCAATATTATTCATCACTGATTTTAAATCAATGAGAGAACAGTTTGTTTAGCTGTGTGCCTTTCTCTAGCTGCGCTCAAATGCATGGGTGCAGTGGTGAGAAGGCTGGGTCTCACTAGGGCTGGAATTTTGCCAGGTGAGCCGGAGGTGAAGGAGTTGAGGCATATGGAAGGGAGTGATTTTAGTGTGTCCATGGAATTAAAATGGGTAAGGAAGGTAATTAGAATGAGAAGGGGATACAGAAAGTAAATAAATAGTGATAAACAGAGTCAATAACATGGAGGTCCCTGTGAGGTTCAAAGTAGCTTTTTTTTTTTCTTTTTTTTGAGTTTCACTCTTGTTGCCCAGGCTGGAGGGCAATGATGCAATCTCGGCTCACCGCAACTTCTGCCTCCCGGGTTCAGGCGATTCTCCTGCCTCAGCCTCCTGAGTAGCTGGGATTACATGCATGTGGCATCACACCTGGCTAATTTTGGATTTGTAGTAGAGACGGGGTTTCTCCATGTTGGTCAGGCTGGTCTCAAACTCCCGACCTCAGGTGATCCACCAGCCTTGGCCTCCTAACGTTCTGGGATTACAGATGTGAGCCACCGTGCTCGGCCTTTTTTTTTTTTTTTTTTTTTTTTTTTTAGACGGGGCTTCACTTTGTCACCCAGGCTAGAGTGCCATGGCATGATCTTGGCTCACTGCAGCCTTGACCTCCTAGGATCAAGATATTCTACCACTTCAGTCCCCCAAGTAGCTGGGACAACAGGTGCAGGTCACCTTGCCTGGCTAAATTTTTGTATATTTTGTAGAGATGGAGTTTCTCCGTATTGCTCAGGCTGATCTCGAACTCTTGAGCTCAAGCAAGGAGCCCATCCACCTAGGCCTCCCAAAATGCTAGTATTACAGGCTTGAGCCACCATGCCCAGCCTGAGTTATTAGAAGGGGCAGACTGGAAAGAAAGAGAGTGGTGGCTTAAGGATGGGGTATTTGAAACGAAAATACTGGTGAAGGGATTTCAGTTATTGGTTATGATGTGATTAAGGGAGTGCCTGTGGTTAAGGGGTGAGAGCGCTAGCTGCCCGGCGTAGAGGGTGTCACGGAACTGAGGGTGGATATTGAAATCATGAAGAATTACAATGGGAGTTTGTTGGAGAGAGTGGCTCTTAACCAGAAGGGAAACTCTTTAAGGAATTAAGGGGAATGACTGGTGAGAGGGAGCAGGATTGAATATTGATTGCAACAAAGAGGGGTAATTGGTGGTAAAGTTCAATGACATAGGATTCAAAGCTGGGATTTTTAGGCAGGAGGGCAGGAGAATACCCTAGAAGCAGCACTGAAGAGGGGAGAGAAACGTGGCTCACCGCATCTCCCAGCCCAGCGCTAGAAAGAAGTGAGTTGGCTGCAGCTTCAGCAAGGTGTCCGGGCTAACCGGGTTCACACTGGAGCAGGGGCTTGGGGATATGGGGGAGTTTGCAGATAGTTGAATGTGAGTCCCAGAAGGCACAGGGAAAGAGTTTCAAAAAGATGGGGAGGGGGATGGGCACAGGGGCTCACGCCTGTAATCCTAGCACTTTGGGAGGCCTAGGCGGCTGGATCACGAGGTTAGGAGAACGAAATCATCCTGGCCAACATGGTGAAACTCCGTCTCTACTAAAAATACAAAAACTAGCTAGGTGTGGTGGCATGCACCTATAGTCCCAGCTACTTGGGAGGCTGAGGCAGGAGAATCACTTGACCCTGGGAGGGGGAGGTCGCAGTGAGGCGAAATCACACCACTGCACTCCAGCCTGGGTGACAAAGTGAGACTCTAACAAAAACAAAAATAAAAATAAAAAAAGACAGGGAGGGGAAATGGATGGGCTTAGAGAAGGCCATGCAGCCATGCACGAGTGGAATGGGAATTAGATCTAGGAATAAGGGAGGGAATGGCAGTGCTGAGCTTCCGACATGACCTGGGGTCAAGGGTATGATAAGGATAGCCTTGGTGGTCCCAAGTCAGATAGGGAAGACATGTTGTGGGTGTGGAGGGCAGGGAGAGTAAAGAGAGAGTGTCCAGGAGCATGGAGCCATCTGAGGTTCCCACTTGGCTCCCCTTGATTCCTTCAGATGGAAGACCTGGAATCCTGAAGATAGTCTTGGCCTTAGCTTGAGAGCTCTCTCTTGGCTCCGACCAACAGTGGCGTGCCCCGGGATTACGTTACTCTCATCTTCTGGGCAAATGCTTGTGCTTTCATAGTAGATGCATCCATAGGCCTGCAATAGATCAATCATCCGTTCAAATTTGAGCCTGCACCAGGCTCCAAGGTGCAGCTGTGTGCTGGATGTACTAAGACAAAGAAGGTTAGCTGGTTCCTGGCCAGTTCCCACCGTTAGTATCACAAATGGCTGGAGACAAGTTTTTCCACCTTTTCATGACAAGCATTATTTAGATGATTGACCTCTTAATGCAAACTTCCAACCCAGCTCCAATTTTTGAAATAATTTTATTATCCAATTAAATAGACAGCATTTTTTGCCCCATGGAACTCCAGAGCTGAATCATCTGACCTGACAGACTGGAGACTGGGTTAGGATGTGAGGAATCACTTTCCTTCCTTACCTCCTCAACGGTATTGCCCCTAAGGCTTGGCTGTAGAGAACCAAGTTCCCAGGGACAAGAGGACCATTCTTTGTTCAAGGATATCTAAGTGGCTGAATCATCACATAAGCTCTTAAAATCCATTTGCAGGAAGTAATCATTCATTTCCTCATTTTTATTATTCAAAGCAAATAAAATGGAATGTGCAATAATGAGTCCAAACAGCATTTGGCAAACAGCAAATGACAATAAGAAATAGTTAACTTAATCATTTAATAATATGGTGAATGGCTTTATTTACATCATGTGTCTTCTTCAAAAGCAACACTAAGTTCTCAGAGGCTCTTTGAACTACTGAATAGAATCATCAGATTCCCATTAAGATTTTGGGATTAAAAGACCCCAGCTAGGGGTTCCCTGTGGCATAATTAAAATGTATAAATAAATGCCCCCAGGCTTTCTCCTATGACCAAAGATTACATTCTCAGATTCTTAGCTGCCCTCAAGGGTTTAGTGAACTTGAGGTTTAACAAAGATGCAGAGTTAGGCATATTCGGGGAATTGGAAGAGAAGGGAACATCATGAGAACATGAAGTCATTAAGGACAGGCTTAAGATGATAGGCTACTGAGATAAGAGCTCTGCTAAGGAGATCAACTACTAAAAGCTAAGAGATGAACAAAATTCACCCACTTTCTTCCGTTGCTGAGTAAAGCTTTTTTTGTGTAGACCTGGAAAAACTAACAAAGCAACCAACAGAAAGGAAAAAAAAAACAAAACAAAACTCAATTTCCCGCAGATTGTCAACAAAATCATAGTTTTCGCTTCCTAGCAACCGGCCATGAATTTGAATATGTAGGAAGTATGATTGGAGTCTCCAAGATCATCCTGATTAAGTTTGGGTGTCTTTGGAAAAGCAGTAACCCAAGGAGAATTTCCCAACTTGGATTGGGTATTGGAGCGGAGAACTGTTTACTCTTTTTTAAAAACCAGCTTCATTGATATTTTTTAAAACAGCACATGTTTAATGTACACAGTTTGATGAGTTTCGACATATGCATATGCTAAGAATACTATTCCAACAATCAAGTTAATAAACATAGCCATCACCTCCAAAAGTTCCCAGCATTTTATTTTTATTTCATTTTATTATTTTATTTTATTTTATTGTGGTAGGAATGTTTAATATGAGCACCACTTTCTTAAAAAAAAAAAAAAAACTCCTAGCACTGTATTAACTATAGACCCTGTGTTGTACAGCAGATCTATAAAACTCATTCATTTTGTATAACTAAAACTCATATCCATTGAGTCACTCCCCACTTTTCCCCAGACTCTGACAACCGCCATTCTATTCTGTACTTCTAAGAGTTTGACTATTTTAGAGACCTCATGCAAGCAGAATCAGGCTTATTTCACTTAGCATGTCTTCCAGGTTCATCCATGTTGTCATGGCACAAAAGGCAGGAGTTTCTTCTTTTTTAAGGCTAGATACTATTCCACTGTATGTGCGTACCACACGTTCTTTATCCATTCATTTGTTGGTAGACATTTGGGTTGTTTCCACATCTTGGCTATTGTGAGAAATGCTGCAGTAAGCATGGAAGTGCAGATAGCTCTTTGAGATGGTGATTTTAGTTCCTTTGGATATATATCCAGAAGTGAGATTGCTGGATCATATGGTAGTTCTATTTTGAATTTTTTGAGGAACCCTCATAACATTTTCTGTAGCAGCTGCACCATTTTACATACCCAGCAACAGTGAACAAGCGTCTTGATTTCTCCATGTCCTCACCAGTACTTGTCATGGTTTGGAGAAACATCTATTTTGAATGTATAATACCTTATTTGAAAAAAGTATTTTGCATGGTGGCTCACGCCTATAATCCCAACACTTTGGGAGGCCGAGGTAGGTGGATCATGAGATCAGAAGATCAAGACCACCCTGGCCAACGTGGTGAAACTCCGTCTCTACTAAAAATACAAAAATTAGTCGGGTGTGGTAGTGAGCGCCTGTAGTCCCAGCTACTCAGGAGGCTGAGGCAGAAGAATCACTTGAACTCGGGAGATGGAGATTGCAGTGAGCCAAGATTGCGTCACTGCACTCTAGCCTGAATGACAGAGCAAGGCTCCAGCTCAAAAATAAATAAATAAATAAAATAAAAATAAGATATTATTTTCGTTGTAAAAATAACACAAAATAAGTTTTTACAAAGTTGGCTTGTCCTGAAGAAGTGATTCTCCCCGTTAAAGACATAATCTCAATAGAGCAGAAGAGTCTGTATGGGGATCTTAGCAGGGGAAAGCATGGGATTTTTCTCCTTATAGAAAGAGGGCAGTGTTTAAAACAAAACAAAACAAAACAAAACAAAAAAAAAAAAAGAGTTGAATAAAAGGATCTAAGGCATAACAAAGGTACCCAACAGAATATTTAAGATTTTTTTTTTTAAGTGACAGTAGCTTCTCTTGCTTACTAGCAAGGTGAAGTAGGAGCAGACCAGTTTGTAGTACCCAGAAGATCACAGCATCTACGTCCAAGCATTTTCTTAGAGTAAAATAAGTCATTGCATCTGACATACTTTGTCAGTTTGTCAACAGCTTTGAAGCCACCGAACTCTTCTGAATCATAGATTTGATCCACACAGGCCAGTAGGGAAAACATTTTTCAAATGAGTAACACATTTCTGCCTTTTCCTTGAATTCTGTATTTTTTCTTGCAGTACTCACCAGTGATTCAAGTGTGTTTAACCTGAAATGAAACTCTTCATTTTTCAAATTGCATATGCTTGTGTCATAGAAAGTTCTGGGAAGAACTGTCCCAGCTCTTCAGTCCACTCATGTTTAAAACAAATAGAGTGTTCTTTGTTTTATCCCCTTGCCTGTTTGTTTTACTTTACATTTGCTTTCAGGAACCAAAAGGGGTGTGCTTTCAAAAACTGCTTCTGATCAACATTTAAAACATTTTAAATGAAATTCCTGGATTCAATGCAACTCTCTTGACACTGATTACTAATAACTCTATGAACATGCAGTTTTGATGATACTCTCAGTTAATAATAAGTAAGATTTGTTCCAAGGAGAAATAAATCACCATCTAAAATATTGGGATGGGGAAATCTACGTTTCTTAAAAATAGTGGCTAACAGAATTCTTATTCTACCATTCTATGCTATGATTTTAGGGGCACTTGGCTACCCTTACGATGTAGGGCTAACCCTCAAGAAAAACAACTCCATGACTAAAGTTTCACAGCAAACAATGACTGCCAGCCAGTCTCCTGATGACTTTTGTCTTTCTAAATCTAATCCCGTGATAAACCTCTGGCTTCCTACACTTGACGTGCCCCTCTTTTACTAGTCCCAAATCCATCAGACACATTGTGGTTGGCTCATTGTGAACAAACACAACTGACAGTTTCCTTCCTCAAGGTAAACAGGACTGGTGCTTAGACACAGTTCAAAGGGTTTATCACCCCAATGTGCCTTTTCTTTTTTGGTGGACAAGTGGGGCTACCTCTAACTTCTAATTAAACTACTTTATTCTCTCTACTGACATTCCTAATTTTTACTAGTAGTAAAATACTATATAATTACTCAATCAGTGGCCTGTTTTCACAACGCCCAATTTTTTTCCTGTTTTTGGTTTTCCTCTGTTCACTGCTATAACCATTAACCCCTCATCCTCATTGAATTTTGTTACCACTTGTGAAGGTAGCATTGCACGGTTAATGGCAGTTAATGCCATTTTGGTGTTAGATTTCTCTCTGCTTTAACCCTGGATAAATGACTCCTAATCTGACCAACCAAGTCTTTCTTTGGCCTTTCTTCTGGTCATTTTCATAGTTATCATCACGTTGGTTCGCTGGAGGAAAGATGGAGAAATGCAGGGGCCTTCCCCAGTATAGTGGAACCTGGAAATGTGTGATGTCATGCCGAGTGCCTGGAAAGCATGAGCTCCCTGAAAACAATGCCCTGCTGGCCAGCAGGATTCCACAACTGCCAAACGAGGACGCCTTCTCAAGCTCTGCAGAAGACAGACCCTTCATATTTCCTATTGTTTCTTCAGGCACTTGCTTCCTTCTGTTTATTCCAGTTTCATAAACTAATGAGTCATGCTACTTACTTCTGAGTCCAAGCAACTTCCCTCCTCAGGTTCATTTTAGAACAAGCCCCACCAGAGATTGGAGTGGTCGCTGGGGAAGGAGTTTTGTTTAGGGTTTTGCCTACAAGCTGGGCATGGTGTTATCATTTTGTAGAGAAGAATGTCTGAAGGAAAGGCCTCCAAGGGCCTTTTTCGCTTCTTTGATAGCAAACTTCTGAGAACCACTGAAGCGAATCCCCTCCTGGCTTCAGGACACTAAGCCTCAGGTTTGGGGTATCATTAGCTGATCATTAGTTTACATGCTGGGGGGATTTTCCTAACACAACATTCATTATCAAAAATGGCCCTTCCCATCCTTTAGGTAAGGGCTGTAAACAGCCAGGAAGGCGGGGTGGGGGGTGTTGTTTAGGAAGCTTCCCCCAGAGTGTGTGACTCCCCAGTGTCCCCATTCCTGAGAGGCAGTGAGGGTTGAACAAAGACCCTGCAGGTGACTGGAGGCCCAAGAGGTTGTGCTGCTGGTGCTCCATGAGGGAGAGCCAGCTCATACCTGCTGGCTGGGAGATGACCTCTGGCTGTCCTACAAGCTCTTCTGCTTTGTTGGTTAAGGAGGGATTCTTCCATGCAGATGGAAGGAAATGAGAAAATGGACATTTTACAGGCATTGTAATCTGTAAAAATAGGAGATATGTTTCACTTTCAGAAAGGCACAGTTTTTCATGGCCAGGTGTGGTGGCTCACGCCTGTAATCCCAGTACTTTGGGAGGCTGAGGCAGGTGGATCTCTTGAGCTCAGGAGTTTGAGATCAGCTTGGGCAACATGGTGAAATCCCATCTCTATCAAAAATGCAAAAAATTATCTAGGCATGCACCTGTGGTTCCAGCTACTGGGGAGGCTGGGGTGGGAGGATCACTTGAACCCAGGAGGCAGAGGTTGCAGTGAGCGAAGATCGCACCACTGCACTCCAGCCTGGGTAAATGAATGAGTGAGACCCCCCACCCCCCCACAAAAGGCATAGTTTTTCATTTTTGTTTTTCAAGGGTAAAAAAGATTTATCATCCAGATTTACGTGTAACCACCCATCAATGGTAAGGCTAAATGGCTAATGACCTGGTCCCCTGATGGAATTGAACTTTGAGCTAGAGTTCAGAAGAGGTGGGAGCAGATAGCTCTGGCTTGGGGGATTCCCATTTTAAAACCCTTTCTTATCCCTATACCACATCCCACCCCACAACCCCTCCACCAACATAAAAACCTTATTCGGGCATAGAGATTCTGTAAAGAATTTTTTTTTTTTTTTTTTTTTTTTTTTTTTTTTTTTTTGAGGCAGAGTCTCGCTCTGTCGCCCAGACTGGAGTGCAGTGGCCAGATCTCAGCTCACTGCAAGCTCTGCCTCCCGGGTTTACGCCATTCTCCTGCCTCAGCCTCCCAAGTAGCTGGGACTACAGGCGCCCGCCACCTAGCCCGGCTAGTTTTTTTGTATTTTTAGTAGAGACGGGGTTTCACCATGTTAGCCAGGATGGTCTCGATCTCCTGACCTCGTGATCCGCCCGTCTCGGCCTCCCAAAGTGCTGGGATTACAGGCTTGAGCCACCGCGCCCGGCCCCAGAACTTTCTATTCCATATCAGGAAATCTGCGTTTTGGTCCTCTCTCTGTCACTAACTTTGGGGAAACCTTTAACTTCTCTCTGTACGCAGCACCATCTTTCATCTGAGAAGCAGATAAAAAGTCTATCAGGGAAGCTTAGATTGTTACTGGGAAGCAGAGAGTGCCATTTAAGCTAGCCCTGAAGGTGGAGTCAATATTAGCCAAGGGAAGTGGATAGGATGAGAGATGAGGACAAGGAGAGGGTGCTCCAGACAGACTCCATGGCACAGGTAAAGGCTGTGAACGGACAGAATTTCTGAGCAGTCAAGGGAGGAAAGGACAGCCACGTGGCCAGAGCTCAGGTGGGCTCTGGGGGTGGGAGACCAGGCAAGAGGGAAGTAGACAAGGGAGACAGAAACCAGACCAGAAGCTGCTTGAAAAGTATTTTAAAGACTGATCTTAACCCAAGAACAATGGGAAGTCAATGAAGTGTTTCAGCAGGGAACTGGCTAAATGACAACACAGCACAGCCCTATTCTCAACTCACTGACATCAAGGAAGTTGACTGAGGCTCAGAGAACTGTGCACTTCATGGACTAACACAATGCTTTCAATTGAAGAGGTAAACGTAATATTGCAAATTTTTCATTTTGCAAAAGAAGAGCACTAACTAAGACAAATAAAAAGCCTATCATTATCAACACCATTATCGTCTGTTCATTTTTGTTAAAGACATTTAAACAAAAATGAAACTAAGAAAGGACAGTCTCAGCATAATGGATTACTTAAATTTAATTCGTTTGGCTTTATGAAGAAAAACTACATTGTTGTTTTATTATTATTTAGTCTTGACCCTGGGCAAACGTTTTCACAACTTGACATTCATTAGGGTACTGGCATTTGAAAAATCATTGGTCAAGGTAGTCAATTCTCTGGATGATGACAACAACAACAACAACAACAACCACAACAAAATACTAGGCAGATGTAGATGTCTTTATGGGAGAAGAGACACCATGCTGAGGTTGGGGTGGTTAAGGATGAAGGGAATGAAAGTCCCTGAAAATCCTTGCAAAATAATAGGCTCTCAAGAAATGCCAGTTGCAGGAGGATCGCTTGAACCCGAGTTCGAGACTGCAGTGAGTTGTGATTGTGCCACTGCAGTCCCGCCTGGATTGAGACTGTCTCAAAATAATAGGAATAAGAATAAGAATAAGAATAAGAATAAGAATAAGAATAAAAAGACGCCAGTGGAAGCTTAAGTTGAATTTGGTAATAACAGTAATAGCTAATCTTTATATAGTGAACAATTATGCTTCCATTGTTTAACTGATGGCTGCCTAGAGGTAGATAAGAGAGGTAGTATTCCCATTTTACAGATGAAAAAGCTATTTGAGAGGTTACATGACTTTCTCAAGCTTACCAGTAATTATACAAACTGTGAACTCTGATCTATTGACTTGCAAGGAAGAGGAAGGAGAAATGTCACAGTGAGACATGAGTAGGTACAAATGTAAAAGGTGAAGGGATTTAAGCAAGAGATTGAGGCTCGAGTGGAGTGGAGAGAGAAAGGGAAGTGGAAAGTAAGAGAGTGGTTTCTGTCCTTATTTCCCCACTGGTTTTTTTCAGGACAGAAATGGCTGAGTTTTGATTGGCAAAGTAACATCTGTCAGCGTTATGAACGGATTCCAAAAACATATACATGGAACAGATTCCTCTGAGATTGAGCAAAATCTGCTGTATTTCAACTATCTCTTACACATCCTCCCCTCAACTGACGTTCAGAGCAAGACTGACTTTCTTGCTCTACCCAACACGCATTCCAACTGCCTCTCTCATGCTTCCTACATAAGTTGGTATGTATTTGGAAGATGAAAACTAATTTCAATACAAGTATAAATACATATATACAGAGTGGCTCATCCACTATCCACACATTATATGATGAATTCCAAAGTAAGACCAAATTTTTGTTGACATTTGATTGTAGTGTGGCACCATAAAGAGAGCACTGATTTTGGAGTCACACAATTCTGAGATCGAATCATGACTCTGTCACTATTAGCTGTGTAACCCTGGTAAGGTACTTAGCTTATCTGAGTCCTTTTAACTCATAAGGTTGCTAAAATCATTACAGGAAATTCAACAAATTTGCTTATCAACAAATATTCATTGCATGCTTACGGTGTGCCAGGAACATTCTAATGTTGAAGATGCTGATAGTGAACAAAGCAGATGGAGCGCCTACCCACAGAGAGTTTGCACTCTGCAGTTATAACTGATGTGGGCCAGGGACTGTGCCTGACACATCTCAGATACCTAACAAACATTCTTAATCTTCTCTGGACTCTACCTCGTAAACACTGCTAAGAGAAGACTGACAGTCTTATGCTTTGCTTCATTGGTTGGAATGGCTTCGATTTCTAGACTTGTGCTGTCCAATATGGTACCAGTAGCCACATGTGGCATTGGAGCATTTGAAAAGTGACTAGTGTGACTGAGAAACTAACTTTTTCATTGCATTTGATTTCAATGACTTTAAATTTAGATTTCAAACCTAGAGCAGTGTAACATATTTTTATGGTATACACACCGTTTTTGTTTTGGCAGAGCTGTATTTTATTTTAACCGTTGGAAATTTAGCTTCTGAATTTATTTGTGCTGCAAGTATGATGTGCATATCTAATTTCGAGGACTAGTATGGAAGAGAATGTAAAATATCTTGATAATCTTTCATATGGACTACAGATTGAAATAATATTTTAGATGTATTGGCTTAAATGAAGTATATTACTGACATATTACTGATATGCTTTTTTCATGTGGCTATTAGAAAATTAAAATTGGCATATAAGGCTCACATTATATTTCCATTGGATAACACTGCTATAGACCATGCTGAAAAATTTTATTTTCTATTATTAGAATGGTCTTTTAGTGGGTGCTTATATGAGAGGTAAAAAGCCATGTAACTATGGGTCCCACTTGCAGTTGCTTTAAATACTTCGAAGCAATGTAAGATAATTTACTTTGATGCATTTTTAAAATGAAACTGACATAGAATAATGTCTTAATTATGTATTAAACCTCTCTTACCAGTATTTGTTGAAACAACACAGAAGAAGAAAAGTAACAACATCACAATGTCAAAAAGGGAAATGGAAGAATTAAATAGTCACTGCTGTTCTAGTAATTACAGCTGGAACCAGGGATGCTGGAGAAAGTGACGGATGAACTCTGTCTTTTCATGTGGAGGAGTTGGTTGATACTGTATTCTAATTAATTCTCTATGTTCCAGATACTGGCTAGAAATTAATACATTTCTTTTGCGACCTTTATATTTGATAAATAACAAATTACTTTGCCAATGAAAAGAAACGAAGTTGACATATGCGTTAGTCGCCGTATCTAATTTATCATGGTGTTGGAAATGAGTAATCCATTCGTTTAATTATTTATTCATTAAGAAAGCTCAAGAAACTTAATACACAAGTTTATTTCTTTTTACATGGTATCCCTATTCAGAAATAGTTTGGGAAAAGAAGTCCATCATTTGTGAATAGTTAGACCTTAAGCACCCAAACTCTTCTGAAGGTCTGGACCCCACCCAGCCAGGAAATAAATGCATGGATCCTTCCTTTGTTTTTGATGGGAAGACAGAACATAATGAGGAGAAAGAGGATTAAAAATCAAGTTTTTGATGGAAATTTGAAGTTCTAAGGAATTAACTTTCTAACTAAATGAACATTTTAACTTTCTCGCTGAACTCTGGATGAACTTAGGTCCAGTTATCTCTGGGGTTCTTGGGGTTCATTCTGGGCTGAATTCTGTTTCTCAACTTTATTCTGATATAACTCACTTACCTTAGGGCTCTTTGTGTTAAAGCCAGGGTAGGTTCTATTCAGCTGTCAATCTCAAGGACGTCCACGTAGGTTTCAGATTTAGGGTGTGTGTGTGTGTGTGTGTGTCTTTTATGTGCATTACATTATTGTACATACACTGTTTAGCCATATTTATCACAAATATTTAATCCCAGCTAAAAGTTTTAGATTAGGGTTTAGAATACAGAAGTAGTTTTCATGGTCATATAGCTAGTAAATTGCAGAGCTGGTTTGAAACTCAGGTCCTTCTGACTCTACCCAAGTCTTTCTAACTGCAATCCCAGTATGAGCTTTTAGATAAAACTGCTTGGCCGGGTGTGGTGGCTCACGCCTGTAATCCCAGCATTTTGGGAGGCTGAGGCAGGTGGATCACGAGGTCAGGAGATCGAGACTATCCTGGCTAACATGGTGAAACCCTGTCTCTGCTAAAAATACAAAAAATTAGCCGGGCATGGTGGCAGGTGCCTGTAGTCCCAGCTACTCGGGAGGCTGAGGCAGGAGAATGGCGTGAACCCGGGAGGCGGAGCTTGCAGTGAACCGAGATTGTGCCACTGCACTTCAGCCTGGGTGAGAGAGCGAGACTCCTTCTCAGAAAACAAAAACAAAAACAAAAACAAAAACAAAACAAAACAACAAAACAAAAAAACCCAAAAACAAAACAAAACAAAAAAACTGCTTGTAAAAATCCACCTTGAAAATAATTGGCCGGGCAACATGGTCATGCACTTTGGGAGGCTGAGGCAGGAGGATTGTTTGAGGCCAGCAGTTCGAGACCAATCTGAGCAATATAATGAGACCTTATCTCTACAAAAAATAAAAAACATTAGCCAGGTGTGGGTGGTGAGGCATCCCTGTGGTCCTAGCTACTAGGAAGGCTGAGGTGGGAGGGTCACCTGAGCCCAGGAGGTGGAGGTTGCAGTGAGCTGTGATGGCACCAAAGCCTGGGTAACAGAGTGAGACCCTGACTCAGACAAAACAAAACAAAAACAAACCAAAAAAAGCAAAGCAAAGAAAAGAAAAGAAAGAAAGACAATCTGCTTCATCGATGCTATTTTTTTTCTTCTTTCTTCCTTTTACTTTTAAATGGAGATAGTAGGATGGTAGAACCAACCATCAGCAGGATGTGCTGCCACAGAATAAATCAATATTGTGCTAGACTTCATATCAGGAAGCTGAGTACAGATGGACTGACTCTCATCAATAAATGCCATGGGAACAGAAACCAGGTCTTCTATTTTATTTCATTTTTTGCTCTGAATCAAACCCAATGAACAAATATAGACTCTCTGTAAGACTTTTATGCCATTAAGCCACAATTGAAATTATCCTCATCGTCTTCTCTATTTCCTTCTTCCTAGCCCCTGGGCTCTCACCCCTGGCATCCTTTTTCTTATTCTGTTTATCTTGATAAGACTATCTGATGGAAATATGCTCTGGTGGGAATAAAAATTGGTCAAAAACTATGGGCATGAGTTCCCTGTTTGTTTCTGCTGGGTGTGTGAGGTGCGGTAGGAAGGTATAGGAAGGGCTTGGGAGTGGGCAGGAATGGGGAAAGCAGGGCTCCGAGATAAAGGCATTCGGGGTGGGTCACTTTGCCATGCCTGGACCTCCTTTGTCTGGGACTATGGAGAAGATAAATACCAGAGTTCCTGGGATGAATTACCCAGCTGCAGAGCCATCCTACTCCTCAGGAAAACATATGCCCTTTGCTCTGTCATCCTCAGGGCAATGACCAACTTCCCTCTTTTGTGCTCCCTAAGGGCTTTGGTTAGAGGTAAATAACTTGCTTAGCTAATGTACTCTCTGGTGGAAGAAAAGGACGGAGTCTAAAGACATTACGAATGACCTAGCCGGTGGCTGGATGTAAGAAGAAGGTGAACCTGCCCCTCATTCTTGCAAATTTGTTTTGGTTTCTATTGAATTTTGAATGACTGGAATCTGTTACGATAAACATATTTTGTTATGTAAATGCATCATCAGCCCCCACCCCTCCACACACCCCTTCCAATCCCCTCCAAAATTCCTGAGTTAGAGAGCAGGTAAACAGTAGTTAGAAAAACGCCTAAAGCAATCGACCTGCATTGATTTCACCCAGAGAACAAAATCACGGCATATGTAATTATTTTAAAGTAAAAACGCGGCGTTTTCATGAATCAGTGCTTGGGAAAGTCTTTTTGGGATTTTCTGATTGCATGTTTGGATCACTTGTTATTGACCAGCATGCTTTCTTAGCTAAGTACGGGTAACAAAAAGAATCAGAGAGACGTCTACCCTCGAGGAGTTTTCAGACTCAGGAACTACTACTGTCTACAGACTCCAAGACAGGGTATGTGTTGATGTGTCTTTGTATTGCCAGCACCTCACAAGGCCAGGCACCTGCTATGCATTTCAGTATACAGTGGTTGAGTGAATAAATAGTGTACTCAGTTGGAGAATAAGTCTATGCTAAGTGCCAAGTGATGGATGACTCCCAGAGATGCTCTAGAAGACAGAAGCAGTCCCTGTAGAGTGATCAGAGAAGGCAGCTTAGAATATTTGAGCTAGCTCTTGCAAAGGGAATAAATAAAAGAAGTGAATGAGGGCATGTTCCTTGGAGCTAGAAAATAATGGGTAAATTGAGAATCTACCAGTCTGAACTTGAAAGAGTTTATGCTGGAAGTAAGGGCAGGGGGAGGGTTAATAAAAATCAGAAAACACCCTGAAGAGGGCCACGTGGGTCAGGAGCATTGTAATTATGATTTTTCTTTTTGTTGCAGGTCAACAATGGGGTAAGATCAATGAACGCTGCTATTGTTATTTACGACATGGAGCTGGTATGAACTCTTACCTCTAGTCTGGAGGGGATAGAGGTCATGCATAATTTAAGGCAGGTCATAGCCATTTCCAGGGAGAAGAGCAGCCCACGAACCACTGGGAATATGAATGGCAATGTCTTTGCCTTGAAGGACGGTACATTTATTCTTTTTTTTTTTTATCATTATACTTTAAGTTCTAGGGTACACGTGCACAACGTGCAGGTTTGTTACATATGTATACTTGTGCCATGTTAGTGTGCCGTACCCATGAACTCATCAGCACCCATCATCAACTCGTCATTTACATCGGGTATAACTCCCAATGCCATTTATTCTTTTGAAGTGCTTTACTGAATATTTAAGCCTATTCTCTTCTGCTTGACTTCTTGTATTTTTCTTGTATTTTTTTTTTTTTTTCTGTTGAATGGTTGACTCAGTTGAAGAGTTCATTTGGCCAGTGATTGCAATAGGATGTGGGTATTTTCCACATCCTTAACTTGTAAAACCATCTTGGAGCAACATTCACCTCCTGTGTAAAATGTGCAAATTTGCGACACAGAGAGAGGTGACATAAAGGGCAAATCTAGTGCCCTCTCTGGTGCTCACTGTAACCCTAGGGTTGACACCAGGAGCTCATGTACATCCGAAAAGCATCACTGGTGAGTCTAGTCATCCCAGACCTAAATCTCCAAAACGAGAGAGAATCTTTTAAGAAGAATACAATAAAATAGACAGACACAAATGATAAACCAAAAATCAGGGCACGGTGGCTCACACTTGTAATCCCAGCACTTTGGGAGGCCAACGCAAGAGGATCGCTTGAGTCCAGGAGTTTGAAACCAGCCTGGGAAACATAGTGAAACCCATCTCTCCAAAAATTTAGCCTGGTATGGTGGTGCACGCCTGTAATCCCAGCTATTTGGGAGGCTGAGGTGGTAGGATCACCTGAGACTGGGAGATGAAGGCTGCAGTGAACTGTGATTGCGCCAATGCACTCTAGCCTGGGTGACAGAGCAAGACCCTGTCTCAGAAAAAAGCAGAAAAAAATCAGGATCAAGGGAAAGTCCCAAGTCAATTCCTGCTTCCAAGGAGCTTATAATTAATTGGGAATCCAGTATAACTCTTACACAAGGGGAAAAATATCCATATTCCTAATGGAGCAATATTCAAATATGTACAAATCAATGAGATGCAAATGAAGTGCTTCATTTCTGAAGGGACACAGGGCAAAAGAGATAAAATGTGTGTTCACAGGGAAAACCTCCCAAACATAAAATGGCTTGAGTCGATATATTTTTGTCGGTACATTTGGAGACCGAAAGATTCTGACTCAGAGTGGAAAATGAATAATTTTTTGTATGAGTGAGGATAAGTTACAGCCACATAACCAGATAGGGCCCTGAGCTGCAGGGAGGGCAGGAAGTAGGTTGTACACTTTGCTCAGCATAAACTCATGTGCAGAAACACAGAAGGATTTGCATTAAGCTTTTCTTTTCCATTTTGTTGGTTGCTTTCAGAAATGTTAGATGAATCAGTCATGCCACCCTTTAAAAGTTAGGGAGAAAAAGATTTGAAGAGAGAACGGAGGTACTTAACAGCTCCACTGAAGCTCACTGGATTAGATGAGCTTCAATGATAATAGTATTTCTTACTTAGCTTCTGTGACACCTTCCAATGAGCTCAAAGCATTGTGTAGACACTAACTCATTAATTCTGTCGACATCCTAGTAAGGGAAGTGGTGCCAAGGGTAATTTGCGATCACTTTATGGATTCAGACATGGAATGAAGTGAGTTTTCATAAAAATGATTATGAAACTGGGCTGTTTCAAGAAAGCAACTCAAGTTTTTTGAGTCAATTTCTAGAGCCTTCATGATTTCTCACCTTCTTCTGTCTCTTTGATCAGATGTCTGAAACACCGAAAATAAAAAGAAGAGATACTTTTTTTTGACAGATTATGATCTTCTTAGGTTTTCAGCTTTGGACTTACTTTGTACTTGAACACTTGAACAGAAAATCTGTAACCTTCAAAAATCATCGATACCATTGTGAAACTCCAGTGTTCGTGATCTAATCTTTTTGTGAGTTTCTGCATCTAGATTTCACATTTCCATCTAGGATCCTTTCTTCCCATTATGCCCCTCTCTCTCTTCTTGACTACGTTGTAAGCTCCAGGGGCTGCAGAAATTGTGGGGTTTTACTTTTCTATCTCCTGGTAGCCAGCATAGTGTCTTTCCTAAAGTAACAGTGAATATTAGTTGGATGCCTGAGGGAGTGTTTGCCAACACGGTGGGCACAGCTGCTAAAACCCCTAAGCTAGTTTTATCTAACTTCCCTTTTTAATTCTGTCCCAGCAAAGGCTTGGGGACACAGGTTCAGAAAAATATATTGCCCTGTTGATGCTGTTATAGCTTAGTTTTTGGAGGCTTATACTTAGAGGTAAAGTTTTAAATAGTTGGAGGCTTGGGCCTCTTTGAAAAGGGGTTTAATTTCTGATTTGAACTGAGGTACCTTAGGCTTCACCAGATTGGTCCTGTAATAAATATATGATCAGATAGAGCATGCAAACTTTTCTGGAATCCCCAGCACCCACTTCCCCAGCCTCCCCAGTCCACCATCAGGCTGTCTAATTCAGCCAGCACCAAGCTGCAATTCACCAGGTACAGCCAGCTGACAGCCTGCCCCTGGGACGCTGTCACTCTGGAGTTAGCTTTTCTTGTTTTTTTCCCTGAATGTGAATGGCTAAAAACTTTGGGTTTTCCCTGGTTTCTCTAAAACACTGGCTCCAAGGCAGTGATGAGAAATAAAATGGGCTTTTTTACTACCAAATCAGCAGGCAGAAAAATCCCTTATAGGTACGTCTGCTCAGATCACAGATGACCCTTGGCCTGGTGAGACCTTCAGGAGCCTGCAGGGGGCAGGAGGACAGGAGGCACCCGCACTCCATCAGAGAGTGCGAGGCAGGGATGGGGCCACACTGTCTCTCCAAGATCGTTGCAGCTTCAGCCTTGGGTGGCTACCTCTTTCCTTGTCTCTCCCAGTCCACACGCAAACTCAATTTACTTTCTAAACCAGGAATCCTGAACTTTGGGTGAGCAATAGAATTAATTTAAATAGGTGAAAAAAAAAGAAAAAGAGTGATAGGAGAAGAGTGTTTTAAAATTTCTGAATGCTCCTGGCTTCCTGAAGACACTTTCGAAGCTTTAAAGAAACTCCAGTGCTTTTAAAATGCGGCAGCAGAAGACTTGCTTGCCATTTTTTTTTTCCTCAACTGGACATGCGAGATTCAGATTCCTTCACGGTGTGTGGAGAAGTTGGTTGGTTTCAGGTTGGCCCTCCAGGAAACTCAATTAAATTTTACTAGGCGTTTTTTTTTTTTTCCTCCTCTCTTTTGTCGACAATTTCATTCCTGGGTTTGTAGTCGAGGGATTGGCCCTATAGCTAATATAGATTCTAGAAGAAACTTTGGCTTCATTAGAAGTTAAAAACTTTTTTAAAAAATGACAGTCTTTTTTATCTGTGCTACAGCCTTCCCCCTTTCTAGTGTACTTTTTAAACATTTTAGTTTCACTTTGAAATCTACCTTTTGGGCTACATTCGTTTCCCTTGGTTTCTTGTGGTTTTGTGGCTGGGAAGTGTCTCTGGTCACCTTGACAATGTGAAATATTTGCACAAAATAAACAACCTTCTTACTTTCCTTTTGCACCTTCTTGGAAAAAATATTAACTTACTAGGTACCTGTCAAAAACAGAGGCCGATTCTTTTTCCCATCCTGTCAATGGGTAATTGTTCTGTGCAGGATTTTACTCTCTCAAAATAGCAGTAATGACTGCTTTAATCACTTTGTTCTAATCTAAGCTAAACAATGCCTCCTTCTTACCTTCATCTCTGCTTTTCTCTCTTTTCTCCCCTCTCTCTCTCTCAAAGCAATTGTTTTCATCCAAGCTCAGCCAGAATTGGCAAAGGAATGGGTTATTTTCCTGATCTGATTAGTGAAGATATATATACTATATATAATAGTATAATAGGGTGGTCAAGAGTCAAGAGTATGAATTCTGGAGTCAAAATGACTTGAATTTTGATTCTGTGACTTGCTGGCTGTGTGACTTTAGACTTGCTATTTAGCTGCTCTGAGTCTCTGTTTCCTCTTCTGTAAAATGAGGAGGTAGTAGGACCTATGGATGGGGATCATTGGGAAGGTTAAATGAGATACAATGTGAAGTGCTTTGTACAAGGCCTGCTTTAGAGTAAGAGCTCAGACATGGTCATCATCATCATTATTATTACTTTTAATCTGAAGAGCATTAGTCCCATGACCCTTAAAAAAGAAACCCACGACCAACAAAGTTGGAGAAATGGTGTACACAGAGCTACTTCGCGGTGATTCGTAATGACCTGAACATAATAAGGCTCTTCAAGTAGATATGAAATCTATTTATTTTATTTAATCTAGTTATTTCCCAAGTTATTTGACTAAGGAGTCCCTCTCTTCTCTTTGCCAGTGTTTCTTGGGACACACTTGGAGGGAGGCTGCACCAGTGTGCTATTTAAGCCCCCTGCTCTTTGCCCCAATAGTTACAGAAATCTGTACTTGTCCTCTGAGGAACTGATGACATCAGTTTGTAATAGATACATTCCATAACTTAAACAAAAACATGTCAACCCAAGAAACACAAGGCAACACGCATTCAAGACCACCTGGTAATGTGATGTGTTCATTGGTCCAAAATGCTTTAACCTCTTTTTTCCTCCTCTTCCTTGTAAAATTAAGTAGTTTATTTCAAACCAGATATGTCTAAAGTGAATATCCAATTCTCATCCAATCTTTGTATGTTGATATGACCTATTACCACATCTTGCACTCCAGAAACAAAAAATGCAAAATGTAAAATGAAGTGTCGTTCACAGAAGATACAGAGGTATGTAGATGGCCAGTGAGCTAACAAAATATGTAGACCTCTTTATGAATGCTGTGTGCGAATCAGGTGAAAATGCTACAAAACATTAGAGTTATAATGATAGAACCATTGTCCGCTCTGAGTCAAGCATCTGATGTGGTAAGTAGAGTTTATAGACACAGATGTGCAGTAGCGTCTTCCTTGCTAATAGCTTTTTTGTCCTTGTTCTTGGGGGGAAATGGGTTCAATAGTAAGACAGACATTCGCAGAAACACTGGAAGTACCTTTGTCATCCTGCAGTCAGAAAACTGCTAACTGTTTCATCTGGAAAAGTTTGAGACGAAAACTGTGACCTCGGGAGAAAAGCAAGCCACGAAGGCTCATCGGTTCTGAACCAAGTGAGATTTTGGATGGCTGTGTAGCAGAGGAGTTGGGTGGGCTGCAGGGCGAGAAATCTAGCACAGGACGGCCATCGTGCCTGATCGGTGAGAGAATGAGATTCCTCAAGGTGATTTCTGCTCCAGGCTCAGTTCCAGTTACCAAACAGCAGAGTATGGTCTAATTTTGGGGACCTAGGATTTCTGGGACAGTCCTGATTTCAAATGTTGTGTGTCACCGTCTCTGGACTCTTGGATGTACTAGAATCACATTCTAATCTTGAGTTAAGGTCATGATCACTCACAGCCCTGAAGAAGGAGCCAGGAAACCCACTTACCTACTGTGCATGGCATGTCGCATTTCTTTTTTTTTTCTTTCTTTCTTTTTTTTTTTGTTTTTTTTTTTTTTGGATGGGGTCTCACTCTGTCACCCAGGCTAGAGTGCAGTGGTACAATCATAGCTCACTGCAGGTATCCTCCCATCTCAACCTCCCAAGTAGCCAGGACTACAGGTGTGTGACACCATGCCTGGCTAATATATAAATATATTTTTGTAGAGTAGGGGTCTCACTGTGTTGCCCAGTCTAGTCTTAAACTCCTAGGCTGAAGGGATCCTCCCACCTTGGCTTCCCAAAGTGCTGGGGTTACAGGCGAGAACTACCACACCCAGCTTATTTTTCTCTCTGATAATCAGTGTATTCGTTTATAAAATGAGCACTTGAAAACGATAATTTCTATGTTCTCTTCTAGAACAAGGATTTGGGTTCTGTGTGACTTGGTGCAAAGTGTTAGATTATTTACTCTATCTTTAGTTCATTCACTTGGAGGAAAGGTTGTGACTTGTTAAGTCTTTGCTGTTTTCTCTGAGGTGATTTTTAATTTTCAGAATGGCATGTGTTAATTAAAAGCTCACAGCTCCACCCCTCACCATGATAGCGGCAACTCGCTGATTGGATGATTTTTCACAATTTATACTGGAAGTTGCTACAGTAATTACTCCTTGTTTAGTCAATAGCAGAGTTAGTAGTAAAAATGTCAAAAATGTAACAACTCACCAGGTATTTTTTCTAAGCTGCCCTAGAGGCAGACACAGCTCAGATTAGATCTGCCATCTAAACTCAATCCCTGTGTTAGAACAGAGCTTGTGTTTGCCTCCGACTGTAGGAGACAGGGTAGGAGGATGCAACCTTTTGTCAAAATGGGGAGGATCTTGAGAGATAATATGAGGAGCTTTCTTTTTTTCAACCCCCCTTCTTTCCCTGTGTGATGTTTTGTTTGTCCTGCAGTCTTGCAGATAAATGCTGGGCAGAGGCTCATGTAAATAGAGACTGTGAGTTCCTCCAAGGGAGTTTACAAACAGAATCCTTAAGACAAAACCAGCATTCTGGAGCCATTATGGGAGGGTGCCTGTGAATTCCACCTGAGAGCACCTTGGGCCCTAGGAGTTGAATGCCTGCAGGTTTTATCTTTTAATGCAAGAAGCCAGAGATTTCTTATCTCTGGTCAAACAGACATAATTGAGTTAAATATTCTACTTCCCAAGGCCTGGGTACAACTGGTCTCCTTTGAGAGACAGTCCTAAAGGAGAGACTCACGGCTGAGCTGGGGTGAGTGGAGATTTACTTGAAGAAGAGTGGCAGTAAGTCCGACTTATTTTTCTTTTTGAAACCATGCTTTCCAAGACTGTAAGAAAGTCATTTCCATTAGAAAAACCAAACATATTTTGTCATATTCCTCAGAAAAAAATTGAATTTAGAAAAAAAATGAAATAATTGTTTAATGAATCTATGAATAAAGGAATGGATGAAAAAAGAGATTAATAATTGATTACCTATGAATGAGATTGGCCTTGCAAAAGGTATTCCAGAACCCCAAGTCCTGAAGGGTTGACTTTGTTCAGAATCTCTTCAACGTAGCATTTGACCCATTTCTACTCTGTTAGCATTATTATTACTACTATTATTTTCATTGAGACAGGGTGTCACTCTGTCACTCAGGTTGGAGTGCAGTGGCACAATCACAGGGCAATGTAATCTCAAATATCTGGGCTCAAATGATCCTCCCACTTCAGCTTCCCAAGTAGCTTCCAAGTAGCTAGGATTATGGGCATGTGCCACCACATAGGGCTAATTAAATAACAATTTTTATTTTTTTGTAGAGATGGGATCTTGCTATGTTGCCCAGGCTGGTCTTAAGCTTCTAGACTCAAGGGACCGTCCTGCCTTGCATCCCTAAGTGCTGAGATCAAAGGTGTGAGCCAGTGAGCCCACTCCATTCACACAGTTGATTAAGAGTAGCTTAACCTGCCATAATGACTGAGGGGACTCAAGCATTTCCTTCTCATTTTTCCCAATTATCAAAATTATGCTTGTAAAACATGAACCAGAATGGGACGGGAGAGATACTCAAGGGTCATATTTTATTTCTCTTAGCCTTTCTGTTTCGACTTTCCCTGGGTAGGGACAGTTACCCCCCCGGCCATGTGATTCGGTGAATTCTGTCATCGTGGAACTCAAAAATGTCTTCTTTACACCAAGATTCTCTTACTGTGATTCCAATTATTCTCCGAAATAGGAGTGGTCAACCAATCACCAGAGCAGTAGGGAGTAACATTTAATTTCATATCTATCTTGAAATCTTCATTTCAATTAGGAAATTGCTCATGTCACCCCTATAGCATGCAAGACACCAAGAAAGAAAGAAAAACGTCTTCTGGATAGGATTGTGTGCTCAAGTTATATACATGTATTGAAAGAGAATCTCATGGCTGGGCACGGTGTCTCCTGCCTGCAATATCCCCGCATTTTGGGAGGCCGAGGCAGGTGGATTACTTGAGGTCAGGGGTTCAAGACCAGCCTGGCCAACATGGTGAAACCCCATCTCTACTAAAAATACAAAAAATTAGACGGGCATTGTGCACGCCTGTAATCCCAGGTACTTGGGAGGCTGAAGCACAGAATTGCTTGAACCTGGGAGGCAGAAGTTGCAGTGAGCCAAGACTGCGCCACTGCACTCCAGCCTGGGTGACAGAGTGAGACTCTGTCTCAAAAATAAAAATAAAAACAGAAAGAATATCATGAGAAGTAAATGAAAGCTTTTAGAGAACAGGAATCAGACGCACGATAGGTACTCGGTTTTTTAAAATAAGTTTTTTTTTTTTTTTTTTTCTTTTTTAAGGGACAGGGTCTCACTTTGTTGCCCAGGCTAGTCTTGAATTCCTGGTTTCAAGTGATCCCTCTGCCTTGGTCTCCCAAAGTGCTAGGATTACAGCAAAAGCCACTTTATTTATGCCTTTTGCATAAATAAATCAATAATACAATTTTAGGTAAGTCCTTTCCCTGGGTTTATCACAGTTCATCTAGACTCCTTAATAATTAAACATTACATATTTTATTTAAAATTTATTTTTAAATTTAAATGACTTTTAACCTCACTCAACAAACATTTCTTTAAGCATGTGCTGCATGCCGTGTTCTGTGGCTGGCGCTGGGTTTATGGTGGAGAATATGGTAGATGAGTCCCTTGACCTTCATATTGCTACAGTTGAGTGATGGAAATTGGCATTAAGCTGTATCTGAATATATCATTAAAAACTGGAATGTCCCATGAAGAAAAAGAGCAGGGTGTTAGGAGAGAAGAGAATAGGGTTGGGGAGGGAAGGAGCATGTTCAGATGAGACTCCAGAGGAATTTCCTGAGGAAGCGACATTTCAGCTGAGGCCTCAAGGAGGGCAGCGAGAGGAGAAGGGGCATCTCGGGGATAGGATTGGATCAGGCATAGCACATAGCAGGCCCAAGGGAGGAGGAGAGGGCTTGGGCTTTTTGGGGAGCTGAGCACAAGTGTGGCTGGGTGGTGGGAAATAGAGGGGTGGAAGAGCGTGATCCTTTCCCTCACCCATCATAAAGGTCACAGCCAGCACTCCTGTAACCAAAGACAGGTTAGCGAGAGAAAAGCATGACAGATTTATTTAATCAGAGTTTCACATGACACAGGAGACTTCACAAATGAAGACCCCCAGAGACCCAGGGAAAACTGTCCAATTTTGTGCTTGGATTCGATGAAGAATGAACAGCCATGTAGAAATATGACTAGACCAAAGGGAATGACCTGATGTCATAGACCAAGAGGGACACCCAGCAAGGCCTGTCTGTTCGGATTCTTCCCGGCCTTTCTGAGCAGCATTCCTTCCTCCTGAGTATAGGGCAGGACCCCTCTGGAATGAGGGTCTCATGACCCACAATCTGACAAGGTAGGTCAGAGACTTTCTTTATGGTCAGCGCCTACACTGAAAGGCGGGAAAGTTTAGATTCGTATTTCTAGTTCTTATGGCTGGCTTGGGGTAGAGGGGTTCCAGTTTCTGGGACCCACTCTGAAGAGGAAAGAGGGGTGAGACACAGGAGGGCAGGAGAAGGTCAGAGAGCGACATTACTTCTGAGGCCTTCCAGTCTCCTTAGTTCAAAGTTCTCAGCTTGCCAAACATTATACTTTGGGGTATCGTTTTCTGAGCTCCAACAAAAATAAGGGGTGGGGGGAGGTAGTGCAAAATGACACAGGAACAGCAAACCAGAGCACCCAGGTGGGGTCTTGTGAGCCAGGTGAATGAGGGCACAATGGGAAGTCAGTGGAGGGCTCTGAGCCATGTGATCCAATTCATATTCAAATGTTAGCCGGGTGCCACTGCTCACACCTGTAATCCCAGCACCTTGGGAAGCCGAGGCGGGTCCATTACTTGAGTCTAGGAGTTCGAGACCAGTCTGGGCAACATAATGAGACTGTGTCTCTACAAAAAGTACAAAAATTAGCTGAGTGTGGTAGCATGCACCACAGCTACTCGGGAGGCTGAGGTAGGAGGATCGATTGAGCCTGGGGTGTTGAGGCTGTAGTGAGCTGTGCTTGTGCCACTGTACTCCAGCCTGGGCCAGAGAGTGAAACCTTGTCTTAAAAAAAAAAAAAAAAAAAAAAAGTTAAATGCATTTCATGGCTGCTGTGTGGAGGATGAATTGGAGATGAGCAAGAATAGGAGGCTGCAGAGGAGGCTGTGGCAGGGTACCTGCTCCCAGGCTGCTCATATGAGTAATGAATCAATGTGGGGCCAAGTGTGAGTGGCAGTGAACAGTGTGACGAGGACACACATTGGAAATGATGCCTGAAGCATTGAATGGAAGTCCAGACTTTACTCTTATTTTTAGATGCTGTTATTTTTAGATTTTTATTATTTATTTTTTATTAGTTATTTTTAGATGCTGGGGCACATTGCCTGCACTAGCAACTTGACTAGAACTCCCTTTTAGAATAGTAAAAACCACCACGGTTTGCATGGAGATTTAACTGCAAAAATGTGTGTATTCTGTTTCACATGGTGCCTGCCAGAGCAGGTATGTCTTTTCTTTCTTTTTTCCTTTTCAAAAAATCTTTATAGAAACAGGGTCTTGCTATGTTGCCCAGGCTGATCTTGAAATTGTGGCTTCAAGCAGTTCGCCCCCCTCAGCCTCTGAAAGTGCTGAGATTACAGGCATGAGTCATGCATCTAGCCCAGAGTGCATGTTTCTTTAGGATATCTTTCTGCTCTTTTCCACATGATGAAACTCCTAACTGTCCTTCGTAGTTAGCTCATCATATTCGGTAATACATTCCCTGATATTTACAGCTGTCGTGGAGTCTTTCTCAGCACTGATAATAATGAAAGAATTTTAAAAAATTTGCCGTGCTGATTTTTTGTTGTCGCTAATCTTCTAACCCAAATTGTATTTACTCCATAGAGAACATTGTTTAGAAATTGTTGCAATGTTATTTCTTTTGTTACATTTTGAACATTGTTTAGAAATTGTTCAATGTTATTTCTAAATGTTACAAATTTATTTATATATATTAGTGATTATGTTACAAGCGCTTGAACTATTGTTAAATTTCCTTCATTTATCCATGATTATTCCAAGGGAAATTATTGTTCTGTGCCTATGTAACATTATTTTAAAGGTCTACAATATGATTTTGAGGGGGGAACAGTGTTCTATCATTTTTTTTCTTCAGAATTTGTTTAAAAAGAATGCACAGATTAAAGTAAGAAGTAAGGTCTTTGGTAGCAGCCAAGGCGGAAGCCAGGAATTCGCTGTTTATAATTATGACAATTTCTAGCTTTCTATTCTGATCTTATTCATCCCTCAACACTTATATGAAGTCCTATATTTTTCACAAAGCCTTCTTTGGCTTATAGTCCACTAACATTTGCTGAGCTATAGATAGAGCTGTGTCTGGGGTTGTGGCTGCCTAGTGCGTATGTCCCAGACGTCACTGAAGGTAGGTTTGGGCCATGTGACTAAGTTCTGGTCAGTGGAAGTTAACTGGAAAGGATGTGTGGAACTCTCAGGCTCAGGCCTTAAAATATTACATATATCCTTTTCTTGCTCTTTTTCCCGTGAACTGGGACATTGATAAGCTGATAACCAGCTTTGACCACACAGGTGAAAACGACACCCTCTGAAAAGCAGAAAAACATCCAGGAGGGCTTGGTCCATTAGTGATCACGTTTAGTAGAACAAATTCTCCTCTCTGCTCTGGGCTGTGACATGAGGTGGACATATGCCTCTCTGTTATTTAAGCCACTGTATTATTGGTTGCTTTTTTAGAGTAGCTAAGCCTTTTATTTTCTTGTTATAAAAGTTGATACCTGAAGCAAAATGCTGTTGTAATAAAAATCTAAAATATATGTCATTGAGTCTGGGAATGGCAGAACAGATTTGCAGTATGTAAGACTGTCATGAATTATTATTAGGGGATACTAAGAACTCCTTCAACATCCTGACTAATCATATAAAGGACTAAGTAAGATTCAAACATAAATTAGACCAGGCACAGTGACCCTCACCTGTAATCCTAGCAATTTGGGAGGCTGAGGGAGGAGGATCATTTGAGTCCAAAATTTGAGACCAACTTGGGCAACAAGTGAGACTCCTGCCATACAAAAAACCCAAAAAACCTAACAAAAAACAGAACAAAAATTAACCGGGCATGGTGGCACACATATGTAGTCCCAGCTCCTGGGGAAGCTGAGGTGGGAGGATTACTTGAGCTCAGGAGGCAGAGGTTTTAACGAGCCAAGATTACATCATTGCACCCCAGCTTGGGTGACAGAGTGAGACTTTGTCTCAAAAAAAAAAAATAAATAAATAAATAAATAATAATAGTAATAATAAAAAGCAAAACAAACAAACAAAAAGTTCTATAGAAATTCTGAAGAGGCAAATATGACTAAAATTGGCACTAGAACATATACTATCTCACAGAAAAGCTTAATCTTCCAGAACAATGCTTTCTGGACTGCAATAGCTGTTATGCCACCCTCAGACTCACTGACATACATTTTAGATTTTTGTTACAACAGCATTTTATTTGCATGTTTTTTATGGTTTGCACAGTGTTTTTACATTTCTTATTGTACCTAATCTTCACAAAAGTAACAAGATGTTGAGATTCATTTATCTGGTCAAGGTTTATTGTACACCCATTATGTGCCCTGGACTGGGCTGGGTTTGCAGGACACTTATCAAACTGAGTCTTTGTTTTGGAAGCGATTTCACTTGAGGACCAATTATGAAGATGAGTAGAAGTCTGTGGTGAAGATGTTGTTATCATGATTTTTGTGCATTTACTCTCTAGGATCTGGGACAGCAAATGATGGGTTCAAGGTTGTGCAGCTAGTTTTTTACTAAAAAAAATTTCATTTTGTAGAGATGTGGTCTCCCTATGTGGCTCAGGCTCTTCTTGAACTCCTGTCTTCAAGTGGTCCTCCTGCATGGGCCCCCAAAAGTGCTGGGATTCCAGATGTGAGTCACCACATCTGGCCTGCACAGCTGGTTAATGTGCTATTCTTTGACCAGTGCTACTCAGCTCAAACACCAATATATCTAACACGCAATCCCAGCACTTTGGGAGGCCGAGGCAGGTGAATCACCTGAGGTCAAGAGTTTGAGACCAGCCTGACCAACATGACGAAAGCCCATCTCTACTAAAAATACAAAAATTAGCCAGGCATAGTGGTGGGCACCTGTAATCCCAGCTACTTGGGAGGCTGAGGCAGGAGAATCACTTGAACCTGGGAGGTGGAGATTGTAGTGAGCCGAGATCACACCACTGCACTCCAGCCTGGGGAACAGAGTGAGACTCCGTCTCAAAAAAAAAAAAAAAAAAAAAAGTAGTTATGAGGTAGTTCAAATACTATTCTTACTTATGTGTTTTTATTTGTTTATTGTAATGGAGAAGTTAAGAATAAATCATTGATTACATGAACTGAAGCTGAAGTTGTAACTCAATCTATCAAGACTGAATTTATTAAATTATTAGAGCATAGGAAGTAAGTGCTTTTGGTAGTAAAGTGTTGTTGACCAGTTAAAATCGAACACAAACTGGAATCAAGCCCCTGAACCAGCACTGGGTTTATATTGTTTCCTAGTGTACCTCCACATAGCACTTCGCATTATATCATGACTGAAAGACTGATTGAAGATTTTATTTTATTTTTAGTTCTGGGATACATGTGCAGGACATGCAGGTTTGTTACACAGGTAATCATCTGCCATGGTGGTTTGCTGCACCTGTCAACCCATCATCCAGGTATTAACCCCCACATGCGTTAGTTATTTATCCTGATGCTTTCCCGTGACTCCACCCCCGATAGGCCCCAGTGTGTGTTGTTCCCCTCCCTGTGTCCATGTGTTCTCATTGTTCAGCCCCCTCTTATAAGTGAGAACATGTGGTGTTTGGTTTTCTGTTCCTGTGTTAGTTTGCTGAGGATAATGGCTTTCAGCTCCATCCATGTCCCTGCAAAGGACACAACCTTATTCATTTTTATGGCTGTATAGTATTCCACAGTGTCTATGTATCATACTTTCTTTATCCAGTCTATCATTGATGGACATTTGGATTGATTCCATGTCTTTGCTATTGTGAATAGTGCTGGGATGAACATATGTGTACATATATCTTTATAATAGAATGATTTCTATTCCTTTGGGTATATACCCAGTAATGGCATTGCTGGGTCAAATGGTATTTCTGGTTCTAGGTCACTGAGGAATCGCCACACTCTCTTCCACAATGGTTGAACTAATTTACACCCCCACCAACAGTGCAAAAGCATTCCTATTTCTCCACAGCCTTATTTCTACACAGGTCATCTTGGAAGACAAAGATGTGGGAGTGTAAAAAGAGGCAAGGCAGGTGAGCGTGATATAAAATACAAGACAGAGGAGGAAGCATCACCAGGAAAGAGCATGGTGGGGCCTGAAGAGGGAAAATGTCTAACTAAAAGGACTGAGGGCTTGTGAAAAAAAAAAAAGGTTGGGGGTGGGGGAAGAAAAGTAGAACCAGAGAGACTAGGTTTAGCCAAAATGAAATGATGTGGAAAGTAAAGATGAGAATAAAATAAGAGATTCTTCCAAGTCTATTCTTCCTGTTAACTGATTTGAAAGTCACAAGGACATTGAGACACTGAAATTTTTAAGAGACAGGGAGTTTATTCCGGAGATAGGTATTCAGTTTGGATTATGTGCCAAACCCTGGAAATTGAATAATGATGAAAATAAAGGTGTGGTCATCATCCCCTTGGCACATACAGTCGAAGAGATAAATGCGTCGTAATACCCTGACCTTGTTTATTGCTCTCTTGCCTTGAGTAAATAGTGCTTTGAAGAAGTGTGCTACCTCCTTCCACCTAAGGAATTGGAATAGATTCAGGAGAGAGGATTAAGGGCTGGATATCATAGGGTTTTCTAGCTTTTGTTTCCAACCTCTCTGAAATTTAATTGCCTGCTGAAGGAGGTACTAGAATGGCACCCACGACTGGCTTTGAGAGAGGAAAAATGAAGTGGTCGCTTGAGATAAATGTTTACCTCTGTCAGCTCAGTACACAAGAGCCCTTAAGCATGAAGGTTGGGGCTTGACT
Organism: Rhinopithecus roxellana; assembly: GCF_007565055.1. Taxonomy (NCBI): domain Eukaryota; kingdom Metazoa; phylum Chordata; class Mammalia; order Primates; family Cercopithecidae; genus Rhinopithecus; species Rhinopithecus roxellana. The sequence goes on from NC_044559.1 coordinate 84,292,536, forward strand.
TCTATCTGGAAAGTGGCCCCGAGATCATCACTTTGGTTTCAATTGGTTTTGAAGTGTTGCTGAAAGAATTCTTTTGTTTTTACTTTAGGCTGGTGGGTTTGCACTGTAACCATATCTGCTTTTCTACATCTCTGTTTGACACTAGTTTGACCTCTGCTTACCTCATACTTGCTAAAAAGAAACATATCTAGTACCATCCACCTTAGTGATAAGAGCAAGAGAAAACAAACAGTGGAAAGACCCTTCAGAAGTGGATGACCTACAGTTAGCTGGGGGAGCCACATGACCAGCGGGGAGGCTGATGACATCCACCCTGGGCTTGTCATCAGTAGAGAGGATACGGTGTTTGGGTTTAGAACTTTGGAGCAGAGTTCTAGGCTTGATTCTGACCACAGTTTGCCATTTTGTGATGTTTAATGGACATTTAAGATGAGGTGCAAAGTCTTAGCTTCTGAGTCAGTTTCAAATCATAGTTTCTATGTTCTTTCTAGGATCAAATGACCTCAGCTACATAGGTCAAGTCATTAGAAGGTATCTTCAGGCCAGGCACAGTGGCTCACGCTTGTAATCTCAGCATTTTGGGAGGCTAAAGAGGGAGGATTGCCTCAGACCAGCTTGGCCAACATGGTGGAACCCCCGTCTCTACAAAAAATACAAAAATTATCCGAACATGATGGCACATGCTTCTGGTCCCAGCTACTCAGGAAGCTGAGGTGGGAAGATTGCTTGAGCTTGTGAGGTTGAGGCTGCAGTGAGCCAAGGTGGCACCACTGCACTCCAGCCTGGGTGACAGAGCAAGACCCTGTCTTAGAAAAAAAAAACATCTTCAGAGGTGTACTCAATTAATAATTCCATATTTCACCTGGAGTCATTTACCTTCTCCTCTACTTCCATCTTCCTTTCCTTGATGTAAAACAAGCTACTTGGAAGTCACCACAACACTGCTTGCTTGTTCTGGGGATTGGATTTTGGACCAACTCCCCAAAATGAGATTAAAGTAGGGTGACAGAGAAATACCAAGCACCCAGAACATTTCTGAAAAATGTTAACTGGGAATGAATTTTTTCTTGTCTCTCATCTGCACAAAGTCCATTGTATGCATTTTGGAGAGAAAAGGAGATTAAAAAATAAATTAGAGTTGGAAATAAAGCCTATTTTAGTTTACATAATTGCTTTTGTGTGTGTGTTTTAACAATGAGTTAACTGACAAATTGACCGAGTTGAAGGACTGCTGGACATAGCTTCAGGTTCAGAAAGCCAACGGCGAGGATCCGCAAATGCTTTGGAGGAAATACTGGTGAGGAGTGGAAATGCACAGTGCCTGCGAATATCCAAAAGGAGGCTAAGAAAGGCAGATTTCTGAAAACAAGGGAAACTCCAAGAGTTTGAGGAGTGGGGAGGAGGGAAGGCTTCTGGATAATGTCGTTCCCTTTCATGTCATCAGTTCTGGGCTCCCTCTGCTTCTCTTCTCCTTGTTGTGTACATTTAGGTGACCTCATCTAGACACAGGACTGTACATACCACCCATGTGCTGATGAGTCTATTTTTCTCTCCCCTTTGACTTCTCCCCTGTACAGCAGGCTTCTTCAGTCATTTTCTTATATTTCCACTTGGATATCTAACAGGCATCTCAAAATTAGCATCTTTACTTATTTATTTATTTATTTTTCAAGCCAGGGTGTTGCTCTGTTGCCCAGGCTGGAGTGCCGTGTCACAATCATGGTTCTTGCAGCCCTGACCTCCTGGTACAAGCAATCCTCCAGGCTCAGCCTTCTGAGTATAGGAGTGCACCACCATGCCCTGCTAATTATTTAAAAAAAATTATGTAGAGATTTGGTCTTACTGTGCTGCCCAGGCTAACATCTTTTTGTTCTTTTTTGTTTGTTTGTTTGTTTGTTTGAGACAGAGTCTCAGAGTCTTGGTCTGTCACCCAGGCTGGAGTGTAGTGATGCAATCTCGGCTCACTGCAACCTTGGCCTTCTCAGTTCAAGAGATTCTCCTGCCTCAGCCTCCCAAGTAGCTGGGATTACAACCATGCACCACCATGCCTAGCTATTTTTGTATTTTTAGTAGGGAAAGGGTTTCATCACGTTGGACAGTCTGGTTTCAAACTCTTGACCTCAAGTGATCCGCCCGCCTCGGCCTTCCAAAGTGCTAGGGTTACAGGCATAAGCCATCACGCCCAGCCTAACATCTTTAAATATAGATCTTTTGATTCTACCTGTCTTGAAAATGTGTCTACCTCTGTCCCTGACAAACCTTCTACTATTTTCACTATATCATCACTCCTCTTCTAAAGGCAGCTCACCCTGCTAATTCATCAGCAATTCCTATTGTCTCAGCTGCTGAAATATCCATTCATTTCTTTGCATTTTTTCTGCCATTGTCTCAACCCCAAACCCATCACATCTGCTTTTCTCTCTCATCCATTTCCACATAACAAGCAGATTACTTTAAAACAGAAATCTGTTGTAAATCCACCAATGATTCTAAACACAATGCTTGTGCTCAGAATAAATTCCAAACACTTCTCATAGCCTACAAGTTCCTACAATGATCTGGCCCTTTTCTTCTTCATCTGCATTTCCCAGCACAACTGGTCACTTTACTTAGATTCGTGCATTGATTAGTTCATTGCACAACTATTTATTTCAGTGCTTTCTGTTTTCTTTTTTTGGTGATGGAGTCTCGCTCTGTCCCCCAGGCTGGAGTGCAGTGGCACAGTCTCAGCTTACTGCAACCTCTATCTCCCTGGTTCAAGTGATTCTCCTGTCTCAGCCTCCCAAGTAGCTGGAATTATGGGCGCCTGCCAGCACACCCAGCTATTTTTCAGTATTTTTAGTAGAGATTGGGCTTCACCATGTTGGCCAGGCTGGTCTCGAACTCTTGACCTTAAGTGATCCGCTGGCCTTGGCCTCCTAAAGTGCTGGGATTACAGGCATGAACCAGCGCACCCAGCTTATTACAGTGCTTTCTATGTGCTTAGCACTTTTCTGGGCTCCCGAGATAGAGCAGAGAACAAAGTACCCAAAATTCCTGCACTCAGAGTTTACATTTTAGCACAGGGAGAGAGGAATTTAGTTCCTTAGTGGGTTAGGAAGTGGTCAGTGCTATAGAAAAAAGTTGAGTTGGGGTAGGGACAGGGGTACAATGGGAGGGTCTTGAGGCAGGCTGCAGTGGTGGTCAGGGCAGGCCACAGGCCAAAGGTGAAATTTGAGCAAAGAGTTGAAACAAGAAAAAGAATTAGCCAAGGCTGGTGAGAGGGAGAGAGTGATCTGGGAGGGACAGTGTCTACAGTAAAGGTCCTGAGGTGGGAATAAAGGTCCTGAGGAATCCGTTGGGTTCAAGAGTCAGCGAGGAGGCCAGCCGAGGAGTCAGTGTCGGCTCTTGCACGGATGTTAGCTTTCACTCTTTGTGAGACGGGCAGCTGTCTCAGGGTCTTTAGCGGGGAAGGAGCACGATTTGTTTATGTTTAAAAAGCGTCCCAATTCTGTGAAGAAAGTCATAGTGGTAGCTTGATAGGGATAGCATTGAATCTATAAATTACTTTGGGCAGTATGGCCATTTTCACGATATTGATTCTTCCTATCCAGGAGCATGGAATGTTTTTCCATTTGTACGCAAGAACAGAAAACCAAACACAGCATGTTCTCACTCATAAGTGGGAGTTGAACAATGAGAGCACATGGACACAGGGAGGGGAGCATCACACATAGGGGCCTGTTGTGGGTTAGGGAGCTAGGGAAGGGACAGCATTGGGAGAAATACGTAATGTAGATGATGGGTTGACAGGTGCAGCAAACCATCATGGCACATGCATACCTGTGTAACAAACCTGCACGTTTTGCACATGTACCCCAGAACTTAAAGTATAATAAGAAAAAATAAATAAATAAAATAAAAAATAATAAAAAGCATCTCTGTGACTGCCGTATTGAGAGTAGCCTGTAGGCAAGGCCTGATATAGGAAAGAGTTTGCAGTTGATTGCAGTAGTTGGGCCAGAGCTAAAGTGAAGTAGTTTAGGCCCCTAGGGTACAAAATGTGAGGAGGTCCTCACTCCCAGGGCTGTGCAAAGCATCTGGAGAGGGAGCGTCTCTTCCAATTTTGTACCCCTGGGGCCAACCGTGCCTCGTCCTGGTCCTATCCCTGTGTAATAATCTGGGTTAGAGATAACAGCTGTCTACCCTGGTCAGCAGCAATGGAAGTGGTGAGACGAGATCGAATTCCGTATTTTCTGGGAAAGTGAGTCACGGTTTCCTGCCAGATTCAGTGAGGAGTAGAGAGAGAAAGAGAGGCACAAAGATGACACCAGGCAGGAATGGAGTTGCCAGCAGCCGGAATGGGGATGGCTTTGGGGAGCCGATGCAGGGGAAGGGAGGAGCTGAGGGTCTGAGATGTGAAGTTGGAAATTCTCAGCCATGCAGTGGAGTTTTGGAGGGCAGCGAGACATGGGAGGCTGGAGTTAGGGACTGATGGTAGCCACGCCGCTCCTGGAACACACACTCTTACGGCTGCCTCAGATCATTGGCCCTTCTTGTTTCCTCTGAATCCAACACTTTTCTTCTGCATTTTTGCAGGCACCTCTTTCATTCATGTTACCACTCTAAAGTCAGTTTAAAAGTTTATTTTTGGTACCTGGCGCGGTGGCTCAGGCCTGTAATCCCAGCACTTTGGGAGGCCGAGGTGGGCGGATCATGAGGTCAGGAGATCAAGATCATCCTGGCCAACACAGTGAAACCCAGTCTCTACTAAAAACACAAAAAATTAGCCGGGTGTGGTGGTGGGCACCTGTAGTCCCAGCTACTCGGGAGGCTGAGGCAGGAGAATGGTGTAAACCCGGGAGGTGGAGCTTGCAGGTGAGCTGAGATTGTGCCATTGCACTCCAGCCTGGGCTACAAGAATGAAACTCCGTCCCCCTCCCCGCAAAAAAAAGGACTCTGGGGACTCAGCAGGAAGGTTGGTAGGAGGGTGAGGGATAAAAGACTTCATATTGGGTACAGTGTATACCGCTCTGGTGATGGGTGCCGTAAAATCTCAGAGATCACCACTAAAGAACTTATTCATGTAACCTGAAAACCACCTGGACCCCCAAACTATTGAAATATTAAAAAGTTAACAAAAAATAAGTCTAGGAGCATAGCCCAGAATAAGAATCCAGTGAATGCAGCTTGATGAAGTAAAAAGAGAAATAAACTGTGACTCAGAGAAAATTGTCTTCAAATGCTGACTCTAACACTTCCAAACTATGTGATATTAAGCAAATCACTTAATTTCTCTGATTCCCCTTTACTATAAAATGGAATAATCCCATCTGACATGTAATTATAGAAATTTTAAAAATATGATGTAGGGTAATATGCCTGGTAGATGTTAGGCACTCAAATGTTATCTGAGCGACATTCAAACTGGTTTAAAAGATTTCAAGTATTTTTAGTTGTATGTAAGTATTTTCTCTAAAAATACGAACCCCAAAAGTGTGTAATTCACTTTAATTATGCGCTGAGAAATGCTTTTGAGTTGTCTAGGATGTTTTTAGTTGTGAGGTCAAGAATGTTCAATTTAATTGATTGGAACAAGGAGGAGACGTCCTCTTATCCAATAGGAAATGCAAAGTGGGGTGGTTGCAGGCTTGGCTTGACGCTGTCTTCAGGGACTCATGTCTTTCCATCTGTCACTCCACTGAACCCAGTGTGCTTGCTTAGTTCTATGGTTCTGTATTTCATGGCTTCAAGAGAGCCAGTCTGGTTCTAAAGAGCCCATCTGCACAGTCTGAGGCAGGCCAGGGAGGCAGACCTCGCCTAGGAAGTTCTATCAGACTTCCCACCATATCTCCTTGGTCAAAATTGGATTATGCATCTGAACTAACCACTCTACTAGCAAGGGGGAGTGGAATTACCCTTCTTATCTCGGATTTAACATTTTCTTGCTGGGAAGGGAGGGCCCCACTTTCTATGAGCATATGACCCTCTGATACCTGAATAAAAATAGTGTTCTGTTAGCCAGGAAGAGAGCCGGGGACGGGGAGGAAATGGCTGTGGTGTAGGTAACCAACAGTGCTCTTTACACCATCCTCATCTTTTTTGAAGGGAGGAGGGAGTTGGTGGCTATTGCAAAACTCAAAACAAGAGGATGTCATGATGACTGAAAAGTTGGAAATGACAATCATATGGGCTTCTAGTTTGGGCATTGACTGTTTTCCTTTTTTTCAGTGTCATTGGTTAAGGAGCCAAATATATATAGCAAACACGTCAAAATTCAAATATTGGAGAAATGGCTTAATCACTCTTCTTTTTTGTTTTTCATGGTTTTATGAACTAACCTATTTGCAGTATGAATTTGATTGAATGGACAGAAAAATGAGATTTTGATCTATGGAGGGGAGAAAACTTAATTTAAAGAACAGTAACTAAAGAAGTTGGTACCTAGGAAATAAATGTGTTAGAAATCATGACAAGTGGATTTAGGATTTTTTTTTTTAGAGGAACTAGAGTGGAAAACACACACAAAAAGCTATCTGTGATGTCTCCTGATACCTGTGCCATTTTTCTGTACTTTCTTTGTTTTCGTTTCTGAGATGGAGTCTCGCTCTGTTGCCCAGGCAGCAGAGTGCAGTGGTGTAATCTCGGCTCACCACAACCTCCACTTCCCAGTGTCAAGTGATTCTCCTGCCTCAACCTCCTGAGTAGCTGGGACTACAGGCGTGCGCCACCATGCCCGGCTAATTTTTGTATTTTTAGTAGAGACAGGGTTTCGCTATGTTGGCCAGGCTGGTCTCGAACTCCTGACCTTGTGATCCACCTGCCTCGGCCTCCCAAAGTGCTGGGATTGCAGGTGTGAGCCACTGTGCCTGGCTATTTTTCTGTGCTTCTAATATTAGTGTCTGGTTTCTTTTTTCTTTTCTTTCTTTCTTTCTTTTCTTTCTTTTTTTTTTCTGAGACAGAATCTCACTCTGTTGTTCAGGCTGCAGTACAGTGACACAATTTCTGCTCACTGCAGCTTCTGCCTCCCAGATTCAAGCTATCTTCCCCCCCTCAGCCTCTGGAGTAGTTGGGATTACAAGCGTGCACCACCATGTCCAGATAATTTTTGTATTTCTGGTAGAGACAGAGTTTTACCATATTGGCCAGACTGGTCTCAAACTCCTGACCTCAAGTGATCTGCTCTCCTTGGCCTCCCAAAGTGCTGGGATTACAGGCATGAGCCACTGTACCCGTCCAGCCTCTGATTTGTTTTCACACTACTTCATTTTCTACCTGAAGATTAGCTTGTGTTTTATTTGTTTGATGTTTTTTAATAGTGTTTTAATCATTGCTTATGATCATGCAATGCCCCAAGCACATTGGCTGGAAAATGGTTTATAAATAAAATTATTGTTATTATTATCTTTATCTCTTGTAACAATACTCATTATATTAAGATTATATCTAGGCTAGAAATAGTTGAACACATGTGATTATATGTAATCAGTGTATTTTTTTTTCCTGCTTTTTAAAAAACCTTGTTGCTGATACTCAACTTTGTACTTATCACTAAACAAACTATTGTTTATAAGTTGTAGGAGACTCTGATTTGCTTTGGAGAGTGACTGTTTGCAAGTTTCAACAAGAATTTGCCCCTGGTAGGACTGGGATCCAAAGAAACTTCTTGTTCTCAGCGGACATGTACTGATAACAGCCACACAGCCACACCAGTACCTGGGGATTTAATTGCCAGAACTTTTGTCTAAAGCCCAGAGCCCTAAGAGTTTTCAGAGGAAAAAAACTATGCTTAACAGGAAGAACTATTAGGGAAGCCTATTTTACCTTGATAATATAATAACTCTACAAATATCAAGACTGTCTGAGTATAAGATAGGCTACCCTGTGAGGTTGTGAAGATCCCATTATTTGCAAGTATTCTAGAAGATGGCCAAGCCACTGACTTGAGGGTGCTCTGAAGAAAATTCAGGTGTTCATTGAATTCATCGAATACCAGGGTGGCATTCACTGGCTTCTCAAGTGGCTTCCCTTTCTAAGATTCTATGTTTCTCGGTAGGTTGAAGTGTCTGAATACGTCTTTGTGGTTGTGAAATAATATTGACTATAGGATCACATTCATCTAGTGTTCTTCAAGGGTGAAACGCAGTGCACATTCTATTCAACATGTTTCGATATGTTACAAGGAATGTCATGATACATATCAGTCTTAAGGGGTAATGGTTGTCTGGAGGTTGTAGCTGTTTGGCTTTGAGGTTAGAGGTTCAACTTTGGGAGATGGAGGTCACGTATCTGATTCCCTGTGTGGGTCAACATGTCTCCTTCTTTTTGCATTGAACTGATCTACACAATATAAAACGTTGGCAAGTGGAGAGTTATAGTAATTAAAAGGATTATTACTAAAGCCATGGCTTGCACCCTTCTGCCTGAAGGATGATTTTGCAGAAGGATGATATTGGTCTCAAAATGGACCAGATAGAGGCAACAATAGTACAAATGCATTCCTATATCCAAAAAAAAAAAAACCAAAAAACAAAAAACAAATCCAGGCAGGCGGGCTGCTGAGAGTTCAGGGTAGGAGGTGGTATATTCAGGGGGACTTGGTGGATATGGGAAATCTGAAGGCAAACACTTTGCTAAACTCTGTTTTGGGGCAGAAATGTTAGTGACTTTTGAGAGGATAACCATCAGTAAAAAAAAAAAAAAAAACAACAATGAGAAATGCGCTTTTTGCTGTCAATGTTTGAAACTCAGCTCAAGCCCAACCTTTTCCATGAACTTTCCCCAGGTCATGACTTCATAAAGTTGGGATCTTCTTTGAGTTCAGACATTCAAAGATACCTCAAGTTTTGTCATAATTATTTATTTTATTGCCATTAAAGTCTTGCTGTCTTAGAAGTCAGCTAGCTGCAATTATCTTTAAAAAACCGACACCTAATTTTTTGCCATTATTTTTGCAATTGTCAAATTATAAAACAGATTATATATATGTGTGTCTATATGTATATATACATTTAAAGTCAGAGTAATGCCTTCTAACCTTCTGTATATATATGTAATCTTTAAAACCAGAGCTCTGCAGAGCGTAGTGGCTCACACCTGTAATCCCAGCACTTTGGGAGGCCGAGGCTGGTGGATCATGAGGTCAGGAGATAGAGACCATCCCGGCTAACACAGTGAAACCCCGTCTCTACTGAAAATACAAACAATTAGCCAGGCGTGGTGGCTGGCGCCTGTAATCCCAGCTACTTGGGAGGCTGAGGCAGGGGAATCACTTGAACCCTGGGGGTGGAGGTTGCAGTGAGCCGAGATCTTGCCACTGCACTCCAGCCTGGGTGACAGAGTGAGACTCCGTCTCCAAAAACAAAACAAAACAAAAAACACACAAAACAAAACCACAGCTCTTGTATTTGAGTTAGCTCACTCCTATGAGATAAGGGCTGTTAAAATGGACACGTTCCCGAGGTTCTGATCTCTTGCGACTTCCACCCTCCTTGGAATGTTGGTGTTGTCTGGGAGAGTCCTTGGAAGGCTCATAGCAGACTACATGTCCATCTTTTCTTGTGGGTTTTCCTTTCTTAAGTCTAGCTGAGAGGTACCAGCCACTTAGTGCGGCTACTCCAAGTGTTTGGTTGTAAACAGGCTGTCGTTCCCATTGTCCAGCCAAGTGTAAGTATGCAAACAAGAAACAAGTTTGTGCCAGGCACAAAAAGTTCTTATTGTTCTCCTGCCTGATAGATGGGGAAGCATGAGTCATGGGCAAAACAAACAAACAAACAAAAAATACAAACAGAAAAAACCCTCGCCTTTCATTAATGCAACACCATTGCATAGATTCCAGGACTTCTTGGATTTGGCTTCTAATCATTCCCTAACCTACTGAGTGTCAAGGCAGAGGCATCTCCCCTGCAGGGGCCCTGCCTTGCATCTGAGCAGCCCCGTTGGGTTCTGCCTGGTCAGGGGCTTTTCCAGGGGAGGCGAACAGCTTTGTTTCACTTGATGGAAGGTTCTATTTCCTGCAGAGTTCTTGCATCTACCTGTGTAACACAGTTATAGGGTCTAGGCTTAGCAATACCAGGAGTGAGGTGTTAGCTGCAACCTTTCAATGCTGTTCTAGCATGATGTTCGGTAACTATGGTCAATAAGTTTGCTGGACCATAGAAAATTCTTTTACTCAACGGGTTTTCTTAATCTCACATTAAGTTTTGAGTTTTTTTTTTTCACTATTTCACATTCAGAGGATTTAAGGTTTCATTTTTATTTTCGAGCCAAATTAAGCTAAAAAGAGGCTGCTTTGAAAAGAGCCTCCTTTTGTCACCTAATTTTCTGTTTCGTTCTAGTGTAATTAGAAATCTTTGATTTTGTGAGGAACTGCTTACGTCGATGTAACCCAAGTTTGATAAATTCCTTTTCTGAGTATCGTCTTGGAACGCTCACTTTGTTTTCAGGAAGAGTTGGGTCAATCCAATTTCTCAGTGGCCTTCTAGTGGCTTTGAAGAAGAATCCCATTTATTGAATTTGAAAATTAAAAATAATGCTGATAGGCATTCCCTGGTTTAATGTCCCCCCCGAAGCAAATTAATCAGTAGTTATTCAACTTGTTACTTGTCATTAAACTTATAATTACCTTAAAATGGTTACATATAACATAAATATTAACTTGCTCATTTTAATATTTAGCTAAATGTGTACTTTATTAATTTTCTTGCTAGTTTTCTAATATCGTATTTTAATTTTTTCATGAGTGTGTTCCTCTTTCTATTCTGATGCTGATGTTTCTTATATTTCTTTGAATTCGCTTCCATAGGAAGCTCAGGGCCAGCCACGTGGGACTCCCAATGTGGTTGTCGCTGGGCTTATTGATGAAAGTATTAATATCTACATTAGCAAGTTGGGGGATATTTTCAGAATCTTTGTTTTCTGTCATGGATGCTTATTTGTGCATCTTTTTGTTTGAACAGCTAAGAAGGTCCTGATGTGTAGGGTAGGATGACAGAAACAGAATAGTTTAAACACTGGGACATTCTCTCAAGGAGTTTTGTTTTGTTTTGTTTTGTTTTTTTGAGATGGAGTCTAGCTCTGTCACCCAAGCTGGAGTGCAATGGTGCGATCTTGGCTCACCGCAAACTCTGCCTCCCAGGTTCAAGCGATTCTCCTGCTTCAGCCTCCTGAGTAGCTGTGATTACAGGCATGCGCCACTACACCTGGCTAATTGTTTGGATTTTTAGTAGAGACGGGGTTTCACTGTGTTGGCCAGGCTGGTCTCAAACTCCCGACCTGGTGATCCACCTGCCTCGGCCTCCCATAGTGCTGGGATTACAAGTGTGAGCCACTGTGCCCGGCCTCTCATGGAGTTTTTAAAACTTCAAAAAAAAAAAAAAAATCTTTTTATAGGAAAAAGTAGAAACTTTAATTTTCATTCCACCCTCTAGGACCAGGTTTGTCAACCTTGGCCATATCGCCACTTGGGGAGATGATTTCCCATTGTGGAGGGCTGTCTGTGCACTGTAGGCATTTAGTATATTTAGTAGCATCCCTGGGCTCTACCCACTAGATGACAATGGTTGTTGTAACAACAAAACTGTCTCCAGACATTGCCAAGGGTCTCCTGGTGGGGGGCAAAGTCACTCCACCTGAGAATCACCATTTTAGAGCTGTGTTTACACTGGAGTTGCTTTTTTTGTTTTTTTGAGGCAGGGTCTCACTCTGTCACCCAGCCGGGAGTGCAGTGGCGCGATCTTGGCTTACTGCAACCTCTACCTCCAGGGTTCAAGAGAACCTCCTACTTCACCCTCCAGAGTAGCTGGGACTACAGGTATGTGCCACCATACTTGGCTAATTTTTAAATTGTTTTGTAGAGACAGGGTCTCCCCATGTTGCCCCGGCTGGTTTCTTGGACTCCAGCTATTCTCCTACCTCGACCTTCCAAAGTGCTGAGATGACAGGAATGAGCTCAGCTACGCTGGAATCGTTTTGACGTAAACAGCCAACTACCTGACTGCTTTCCACAGTTCTGTAGTCAGAGGCTTTCCCTACTCAAAGAATGGGAAGGATCTCCTGGTGCTGGGAGGAGACCTGGGGGCTGGAAGCATCTAGCCAGCTGCTTTTCTTCTCTTCCAGATTCTGTATTTCAGAAAATGGCCTCACTGGCCCTGTAGAAAACACAGAGATTCCTGCAGTCTGGATTAAATCTTTCTGGCTGTTGAAGGAAGAACTTCCAGGCTATCTGGATCCTAATCATGGGGTAGAACTGACTGAAATGTAGCTGTGTCTCCTTTTCCAACCTCCCTCTGTTAAAGACTCAGTGCTGGGCGCTGAGACTTGCTTGGGAAAGGGACTTCCCAGGGCCTCTCTCCGCTGCAGGAACTCCCATTTCTGCTTACACAGGCTACTTTCTCCGCCACCAACACTGGGTTTTTGGTCTAGGGCCTCTTCTATGGGAAGACATTTTGAAATCCTTTTGCTTTGTCTTGGAGGTTTGGAAGAAGAACCAACAGATCAAACATCACAGCAATCAAGAGCACTTGGATATTCTAGAGATCCTTTCTCTCTGCCTGCTGAATTCTACTTTGTTGTTTTCCTCTCTGTCTGCCCAATTCTATGCTGTTGAGGTGACCGTTGAACCCTAGGTGGGATGAAACCACCCTATGCACAGAACACCAGGACCCATCACTTCTCTGTGGCTGTGTTCCATGAGCCCCTGAATGGGAATGGGGTAGGGAAGGAAGCATTAAGTGTTCAGCCGCAATTGTGAAGGGAACTGTCAATCCAGGGCACGAGTTGCGGAAGCCTCTCATTGACCCAGATATTCTGCTATCTCGAAAGCTTTATCTTCTAAGACAATGTTGACTAACAGCTTTTCTTTCATTCACATTTCTGTTTCAAAAGAATAACAAATAAGCTTAATTCTTCACAAAATCTTCCGCAAATGCCTTTTAATCCAGCACAATGGTAGTTGTTTTAAGAAGGTTGGCAAAGAACCACGGCGCTTTTCTATTTTTCAGTCTGGGGTTCTTTACTCATACAGAAGCACTCAATCACTTTTAATCTTGGCTTGCACCGAGCCACATCAACTTTGTTTGCACAGAACTGATATAACTGCCTTAAGCTCTTCTGGTCTCTTTTTCATCTCCCCAGTGAGCCTTAAAATTTAAATAACAGGTTAAACACACACACACACATGCACACACACACACGCACACACACATGCACGCCCACACGCGCACACACACACACGCACGCGCACGCGCACACACATGCGCAGACACACACGGACACACATGCGCACACACGCACGAACACACGCGCGCACACACACGCACACGCACATACACTCACGCACACACATGCACGCACACACGCGCACACACACGCACGCGCACGCGCACGCGCACACACATGCGCAGAGACACACGGACACATGCGCACACACACACGCACACACGCACGCACACGCACATGCACACGGGCACACACACGCACGCACACACACGCACACACGCACGCACACACACACCCAGATTCTTAGATACCTTGTATCTTTGCTCACTGTAACTTCTGGGATTTGATTCCACATCCAAGCTATGTTGGCGGAAGGAGGAAAACGGTTTATCAAAGAACCACTTGTCAATGGAGAGAAGGAGCTCAAGGAAGCACCTGATGGATGAGTGAAGTAGCTTTCAGAGGAGGACAGCCTTCAGGGGCCTGGAAAGACACACCGTTAAAGTCGTCCTTGGTCAGCAGAGGTGTGGGGAATCTCTGTTCTCTAGAGATAAGAACAATCTCGAGGTTTTCATCTATGTTACGAAAGTGACAGGTCCTCTGTGGATTTCAGGTCATGCTTCCTTTGGTTATTATCTGGCATAGATGACCACAACTTTGAAACCAGCTCTTCAGGCTAGGCACGGTGGCTTATGCCTGTAATCCCAGAGCTTTGGGAGGCTGAGCCCAGGAGTTTGGGACCAACAGGGGCAACGCAGTAAGACCTTATCACTCCAAAAAATAAAAAAAAATTACCTGAGTGTGGTGGTGCATGCCTGTAGTCCCAGCTATTCAGGAGGCTGAGGCGATTCAGGAGAATCACTTGAGCCCAGGAGTTTGAGGCAGCAGTGAACTCTGATTGCATCACTGCCCTGAAGCCTGGGCAACAGAGTGAGACCCTGTCTCTAAAATAAATAAATAAATAAATACATACATAAATAAGATTTTAAAAAATGAAACCAGCTCTTCAAATGCTTCTGTAGCCCTGAGTTTATTCTGCTCCCCTCCCAGCTTCACCCCATTTCTTTTAAATAAACTTTATGTTTTGAAAGCATTTGAAAGTTGAAAAGAGAACACAGACTTGTAGTACATCCCACCCAATTTCTCTAGTGTTAACATCTTACCTTACCTTCAAGCTCCCACCCCATTTTAAAGGTTCCTTTTTCTTTTCCTTCTGACGAAACCATGGAATTGCCTTGCTGATAGCGGTAATACTTAGGACAAAGAAGATGCTGAGTATTTTGCCAGTGGTTAACAATCTTGAACTGGAGTTTGTTCCATTCTTCAAGAAGTAAAACATTGTATTCAAATTTATTCTTAAATTGAGATGTACAAGAGGGAGACGACTTTCTTCATGACATGTGTAAATGGGGATTAGGCCAAACCAAAGTCACTTCTCCTACTTCAGATTTAGGGCAATCTTTGTGGATCAGGCCATCTCTGCAATGTGAACGTTTTAGCAGTTTTCTTCAGTGTGACCCCAGTCAGTTTATATCACGTTGCCTTATGTGCATGACTAAGAATAGTACATCACTGGATGGAACTAATTGAGCTCTTTTCCACACAATGATTTGGAAGATGTGCTAGACAAAGAAGCAGTCAGAGGTGAGTAAGGCTTTCAGTAATGTCTGGTACATAGCAGTTATAAATAATACTACTTTGGCCAGGTGCGGTGGCTCATCCCTGCAATCCCAGCACTTAAGGAGGCTGAGGTGGGTGGATCTCCTGAGGTCAGGAGTTCGAGACCAACCTGGCCAACATTGTGAAACTCCATCTCTACACACACACACACACACACACACACACACATATATATATATAGAGAGAGAGAGAGAGGTGGGCAGGGTGTGGGGTGCCTGTAATCCCAGAACTTTGGGAGACTGAGGTAGGCAGATTACCTGAGCTCAGGAGTTCGAGATCAGCCTGGCCAACATGGTGAAACCCCATGTCTACTAAAAAAATACAAAAATTAGCCTGGCGTGGTGGCGCACACCTGTAATCCTTGGGGGGCTGAGGGGGGGAGAATTGCTTGAATCTGGGAGGCAGAGGTTGCAGTGAGCCGAGATCTCGCCACTGCACTCCAGCCTGGGCGACAAGAGTGAAACTCCATCTTAAAAAATAAAAAAAAAAAAAAAATGAAAGAAAGAAAGAGAGAGAGAGAAAGAAAGAAAGAAAGAGAGAGAGAGAGAGAGAGAAAGAAAGAAAGAAAGAGAAAGAAAGAAAGAAAGAAAGAAAGAAAGAAAGAAAGAAAGAAAGAAAGAAAGAAAGAAAGAAAGAAAGAAAGAAAGAAAAAAGAGCAGACCCTGCTTTATCAAGACATCTTTTTGGATTTGGAAGTATAAATCAGGAAGCCTCCAGAGGACCTTGAATCTGCAGGTTGAAACGAACCCGTAGATTTGATTTCCTAACAAAATCAAGTGACTAAGAAGAATTAGCAAAGAGCAAACCGGAAAAGGCCTCTCTGCTATGGATAGACTCCACGCAGGCCATTCATTCATTTTTGTCTTCTTGAAGTAGCAGAAATAAGGACTCAGAAGATAGATGGCCATCCTAGAGGAACTGCCCTCTTTCACCAAACTGGAGTGCTTTTTAGGACAAGGACAGAGAGGTGCTCCGGAAGAATCTGAGTCATGAACGTGTTCAATTTCCATCTGAGTCCACTCTCTATTTCAGATTGAGGTCTGCACGTCAGAGAAGCTCATGGGGAATTGGTTGCTTTTGCACACTTCCGTGGGAGCCCGTCCCTTCTCCTTTCTCTCCTCCTCTTCTGTCCTTCCACTCCTGTCCCCACCCTCTGAAAGCTCTTGTTGATTTCCACCTTATTTCATCTAGGGAAAATCTCTAGATGAAATAAGATAACAGTACTAAGAAGGAAAGATGGAGTTATGGATATCCGGCGGACACAGATTTTCTCCATAACCGTTTGACTGCAGTTAATAAAACGGTTGCTTCTTCTAATCTTAGGTAGGAGCCTGGAATCAATAGAAACAGTGTACAGAAACTAATGTGATCTCTTGGCATAAACCTTATCATAGTCCAAGAAAATAGTGGAACCAGTGTACTACAGAAATTCGCACTTTTCAAAGAAAAACAAAACACAAAACTTAGCTTATAATTCTTTTCAAGGAGTTTTTATTGACCAATAAATGTTGATGGGTTTGCCTCATTTCATATTGTATAATTATCACACACACACACACACACACACATATATATATATATATATATTTTTTTTTTTTTTTTTGAGACAGAATCTTCCTGGTGTGCAGTGGTGTGATCCTGGCTCACTGCAGCCTCCGACCCCCTGGGTTTAAGCAATCCTCTCACCTCAGCCTCCAGAGTAAGCTGGGACTATGGACATGCACCACCACACTTGGCTGTTTTTTAAAAATTTTAAAAAAATTTTTTTATAGACATGAGGTCTCACTATATTGACTAGTCTGTTCTCAAACTCCTGAGCTCAAGTGATCCTCCAATCTCAGCCTCTCAAAGTGCTGGGATTACAGGCACAAGTCACCACACCCAGTCCACAGAGATCTTATATAGAAATTCATGCAGAATCAGAAGTTGGTATAATAGCTAAATTTTGTTCAATGCAAAATGAAATAGAGTTGGACATGGACTTACGAATTAGGGTGGGAAACTGAATTGGATAATTTAATTTCTAAAGTGGATTTTTATCCCAAAGCATCCGACTGGTCTTTACCCAGGCGAAACTGATCTCTCCCAGAGAATGAGATCTCTCCCAGCTCTCCATTTTGGTTTCTGCTGTGTAAACCCAGGGCCACAAATGAATGCTAGCTCTCTATTTTAGATTTTCATGTTGTTCTCCAATGCCTCTCTTGTCTACGCCTTCTATCACCTGTGTTTCCAGCTGTTGCTGTGCCACACTTCATCCTCTGACCATTAGGAAATCGGTACAGGCCATTTCTTTGGCTCGTTGTGGTGTTCCTCACACTGCAGTTTGAATACTGGTGTTACTGGTTAGCCTGGGATAAGGTTCAAGTGTTGTAACAGTCATGAAGACTCACGTCCCGGCTTGTTAGGTGGTGGGTAGTGGGGTTGCTTAAGACAGCACTTCAGTTCAAAGTGAAGGCAACAGGGAGTGGAGATTGGAGACTGTAGATCACAGAAATGCCAGAGCTCCTCAACTTGCAGGCACACGAATAGTCGGCAGAACTCACCGATGTGTGTGCAGGGAAAATGCAGCCAGCAGAGCAATTGGGGGAAGCCATCCAACTAATAAGAGGCTTATAACTCTTTGGCAATTTGTTTAACTTGGGAGTTATTGCG
This sequence comes from Rhinopithecus roxellana, assembly GCF_007565055.1. NCBI lineage: Eukaryota > Metazoa > Chordata > Mammalia > Primates > Cercopithecidae > Rhinopithecus > Rhinopithecus roxellana. The sequence continues at coordinate 84,310,065 of NC_044559.1, forward strand.
AAGTCAGAAAGGTATTGGGCCCCCGGGAAATTGGCAATGTTGCTTGGTGTCTCCCACGGTTAAAAGCAAGCTTTGCCAATGGGATTTTTTTTTTTTTTTTTTTTTTTTCAGGTGTTCAGTGTTGAGTTTTGCAGGCAAGGCCAAGACTTCTGGAAAAAGCAACATTAGTCACATTGGCATGTTAGGTTCATGGGGCTGGTGGCTGCCCAAACTCCTCTGCTTAAACAGGAACTACTGAGATCTTCAAAGCTAGATGATCTGACTCACTCATTCATCTACCCATCCAACCAGTGCTTACTGAGGTCCTGCCATGTGTCACCAGTCACACCAAACATCAGAGGACAGACCCAGCTAAGGTCTCTCTTCCCTGTTCTCTCACCGCACGTCCCAACATCGGTACATTCTATGTCCTGGTGGCCTTTGTTAAACTCTTGCCTTTGGAGTTCTGTTTTGAAAGTAAGGTAGGGGTAAAAGTCTCACAAGGGTCAAGAGGTTGAAAGTGTTTGTGGTTTATCTACTTATTCATTTAGAACATATTCATTCAGTACCGACTCTAAGCCATGTGCCCCAGAAATAGGTGATTTGGGCAGAGTTTTTATAGAGGAACTTTTGCCTATCCATATTTCCTATGAGAAACCTTAAACTAAATTTCTTGGAACTTACAGGGATAACAATTGATTATTGTCCAGCTACTGAAGTCCAGGAGAAATATGAATTTGTAAGATGCATACTTTACAGGAAAGAAAACATTTCAGAAAACTCCCTCTTTCTTGCCTATGGATCCAAGAGGCTGGATGAAAGGAAATGGTTCTGGCTCAGGAGCGGACCTCAGGAACCAAACACACATTCTCCAAACTGCCTAGTCTTCCCTTTTCCACCATAGCCAACCACTAGGGAGTTTCTAGGGATTCTACCCCATGATGTGGTTTTTTTCATATATCCCTTTCTTTCCTCTCTTTTTTTGACTCCTATTGCCTCAGTGCAGAAGTGTTTATTGCTCTTGCATATCTCTCATATCTCTCATTACTATAACATGCAGGTCAACGATCTGCTTATCTCTAGTCTTTTCCTGCTCCAAGCCATTTTCCATAATGCTGCCGGATTTATGTGCTGTATTCTACGATTCCTGTCCTTCAAAACACTTTTGTACAGGACCTTTTGAGCTAGGAATTCATTTCCCAGCAGCACATCAAATAAAGAAGCATGACTGTTAAGAGTGTGGACTCTGGATCAGGAGCATCTCCTTAAAATCTCAGCATGGCCCATGAAACCTGTTTGCTCATCTGAAAAATGGGGGTGATACCCATATCCCAGGTGGTAGTGAAGGGTGAAGAAGGCCATTTAAAATTCCTGGCACCCTCAGTAGGCACTCTTTAAGTAATATTGATAATAGTGTTTATTATTATTATATTCTATAGTTCCAGTCTAATTCTGCTTACAATCTCCTGAAGTATCTCTATCTTTCCACTTTTGCTCAAGTAGTTTGCTCTGTGTAGAATGTTCTCCCTTTCTTCCTGTTATCTCTCTGCCCTTTGATAACCTCCAGTTGGGCATGTCCTGAAGCCTTCTTTGATTCCTCTAGAAGACAAACATTTTCCTTCCTTTAATTAACTTCTTGCCTGCACCTCTTTTTGTACTCCCTATATTGGGCCTTGATTTGGACCCCGGGTTTCCCGAATTTTTCCTGTGCCATACCCTAATTCTTCGTCAGGCTGTGGGCTTCTCAATGGCAGAGATCGCTCTGTCGCCCAGGCTGGAGTGCAGTGGTGCGATCTTGCCTCACTGCAACCTCCACCTCCCAGGTTCAAGCAATTCTCCCTCCTCAGCCTCTCAAGTAGCTGGGATTACAGGCACCTGCCACCACATCTGGCTAATTTTTTGCATTTTTAGTAGAGACGGGGTTTCACCATGTTGGTCAGGCTGGCCTCAAACTCCTGGCTTCAAAGTAATCTGTCCGACTCGGCCTCCCAAAGTGCTGGGATTACAAATGTGACCCACCATGCCCGGCCATTAACTTGTCTTCTTCTGCTAGCCCACAGAGTCTTGCAGTGGAGTACTTTTTGAATTGATTTGTTCATTCATCAAAAGGGTGACATGAATTCTGATGGCTTGGGAGAACTGGGTGAAAGAGCACCCCACCCTTGGGGCTCTGCCTAGCAGCCTGGCTCTCTGAGCAGGGGCCAGTATCTGTAGCTATCCAGTTCCACAAACCACCAGTCCCCTCCGAGACTGCCCTACTCTGAACATTCTGATTTTCAGGATTTCTCGGATTTATCTGCACAGTTACTGAATTTCAGCGCTGTAAGGCTGGGAGAGACATAGGAATTTTTCACTTTGGCTTCTTCATTCCTTAGATGAGAAAAGCAGAGGCTGTGCTGGGGTGTCATCTTCTTTGAGAAACATGCCCTAAATCTCATCCAGGATGGAATGAATCATTCGGTTCCATTAGTGCGTCTAGTACATTGTGTGTACTTCTGTTGAGGTGTGGTTCATTCAGTATTGCAATTGTTTCTTTTACACGGCTGTCTCTAACAGTAAATTATAAGCTCTCTGCAGGCAAGGCTAGGGTTCATTTGTCTTTATGTCTCTGGTGCTCAAGAAAATGCCCAGGACACAGGAAATACTCAATAAATATTGACTAAATGGAATGGACTCTAAGGAAGTTAAGTGACTGAGTTAGTGCTTTGCCTCTTCTGATTCCCAGGGCCGTGATGTTTTCAGGATACCAGGCTGGTTTGCCCTATCAAATTTCTACAATCCTCATTCTAGAGGTCTAAGAAAATGCTAGTTGATATTTGATCATTAAAAGATTCAGCACTGGCTCTTGAAAGCATTAAAAAAAATCTTTGTGTAGGAGAAATCACTTACCTCCGGCAGAAAAAAAGATCAAGAGGAAAAGTGATTACATTGATTACATTGGTAGGTAGCAAAAGCCACATGAAACGTATACAGGTGTACCAACAGTTTTTCCTTGCTAAATATCAGCTCTGTGGTATGACAGAAGTGAGGGAACCGGGTTCCTTTGCTGTGTCCTGAAGGTAGTGGTTAGAGTCACTTGCAGGGTTAATAAAGGCTGTTGAAATTGAGCTTCCGTTAGTGGTTAACTCTCTGCCTTCTTCAGGTTCCTGTGAGATACCTGACTGGCACTTCCCTTTCCAGATAAAAGACCTTGGGGGAAGTTGGTGAGGTAGTTACCAGAGGGTTAGTAGGTGCTACCAACCTGTTGAAGCTCAGTGATGTTGGGTAGGGTGTGTACACTCTAGGACACACAGATGAGTTGAGAAAGAACAAAATTCACTGTAAGTGGGTCTTGCACTCTTGTACACTTTAGAACTCAATTACGCACATGAGTATGGCCTGCCCCTGCATATGAAATGCTGAAGATGGACCCAGTGTAGGAATTCATGCCAATCGGGGTAAGGAACGGTAAACGAAGCAGACGGGAAGATGAGCTCAGACTTCCAGCTGCTGTACTGCCTGTGTGAGTGAGCCACTGCATTTTTTCCTAGGTATTGACATTTGAGAAGTGGTTGACATCCTTGGTATCCAATGCTCCCTTCCAAACCCCACGGGTCAGGCCACTTTGGGGCCACGTAATTGCCAGAGGCCATCGAGTCCTGGAAAGGAATTCTGTTTGCCTGTCTGCTCAAGTGTTGCCAAAGGACATTGTGAAAATTCTCAAATGCCTTAAATGGGACTAAATGACTTTTAGAAACCCCTGCTCATCTTAGGGTACAGTAGATTTGGAGGTGAGAAACACCTAGACTTGCATAACTGCTCCTTTCTTTCCATATAAAGGACTGAGGGGAGATTAGTGAGGTAGTTACCAGGGGGCTAACTGGGGAGAGAAACTCTCTGAAACTTTCCTGTCTCTAAGATAGGATCGGCAGTTGCTGTGCAGTTATGAACAGTACTTTATATAATGTATTAGGGTTTTCCAGAGAAACAGAACCAACAGATGTGGTGTGTATCTGTGTGTGTGTATGTGGTGTATTTATACACATACGTAAAGAGATTAATTTTGGGCCAGGTGCAGTGGTTCACACCTATAATCCCAGAACTTTGGGAGGCTGAGGTGGGTGAATCACGAGGTCAGGAGTTGGAGACCAGCATGGCCAACATGGTAAAACTCTGTCTCTACTAAAAATACAAAAAATTAGCTGGGCGTAGCGGCAGGAGCCCATAATCCCAGCTACTCGGGAGAGTCGTTTGAACCTGGGAGGTGGAGGTTGCAGTGAGCTGAGATTGTGCCACTGCACTCCAGCACGAGTGACAGAGTGAGACTCCGTCTCAAAAATAAAATAAAATAAAATAAAAAAGGAATTGGCTTATACAGTTGTGGGTGTTGGCAAGTCTGAAATCTGCAGGGCAGGTCATCAGACTGGAAGAGGACACTCAACTAAGGGTTTTCATGTTGCCCTCTGGAGTCAGGACTTCTTCTTTTGGGGGGAAGCTCAATATTTAGTCTTAAGACTTTCCACTGATTGGACAAGGCCTGAGGACAACCTGCTTTACTCAAAGTCCACTGATGGAGATGTTCATCACATCCAGAAAACACCTTCACAGCAACAGCTAGGCTGGTATTTGACCAAACAACTGGGTACTATAGCCTAGCCAGACTGGCACATAAAATGACGGTGACTTACACAGAGCAGACCCCAGAGAACCCTCACCCTCTTTGACTCTGTCCTCATCATGTTCTTCCCCTCTGCCCCTCCTGGGACTTCCCCTTCAGTCTCCCTCTCCCTCTCTTCATTCTAATGTTTTAGGTTCATTCCCTGAGTTGTGTCACTTCTTTACTCTCCTGATTTTCTGCCCCTCTATCATGCATTTTCTTTCCACCTGCCTCCTTTCCACCCCATTCTGCACTACACTCAGGTCTCCTCTGCATCCTTTAGAAAACACCATCATAACCATTTTTCTGTTCTCGTTTAATAGAAGACCAGGAGCTCAGTTCAGTGTGCAGAGATGTATGTTCGGCTCCCTTCTTTGTTATCCTCTTATTTTATTATTGGACGTGAATGAAAGTGATCACAATAATACAAACCAACCCCCTTGAGCTTCCCACCACCCTTCCTTCTCTGACCGGGGGCTCAGTGTTGTGCTGGGAACTCCAAGGAATTGCATGTGGTTTCATGTTGGGAAGAGTCACCTCTTCAGGAGTGAATGAACTCTCTAGTCTCCTGGGGAGCCCCGACCCTGAGGAAGACCTTCAGCTGGCTGCTGTCCTGCATGGCCTGCCGTGGGGTGAGGACCAGGGTAGCTGTGCTGTGGGTAGACGACACTGCACACAGAGGCAACCCACCTGCCCGAGACCATGGATCCTTCACAGTCACGGAGTATCCGGTGCCTGCATATCCTGTGTGTTCTCCAAAGAATGCAGCTACCAGGTTCTCCATTTACTTTTATGAGGGGTTTTCCTTTTAGAGATTCAAGTGCTCCTAATCTAATCGTACATTTAAGAAAACCTAATGCTAAAAGAATAAGGAAAAGCGTCTTGAAGGCAGGTCATGAGAGCAGTTGTCCCAGAACTGGCTTTCATTGGAAAGGTCTTTGAGCCTAAGGAGGACATTTTCAGATGAGGAATCAGAATAATGAGCCCACAGTCAAATGGGGCACAGACTAATACCGTGTCTCCTGATTTTTTCTTTCCCTCATAGTCTCAGTCTTTCTCCAACTGAGAGACAGAACACTAATGTGCCCTGTAGCCAGCTAAGAATTCCACTGGTAAGTCCCTGGTACTCATTACCCTGGGCACAGACATGCATGAGAACTCCAAGTCATTCTTTTGAGAGAGGGACTGTGTCATCTGGCTGCTTTTGAAGGACTCTATTTTCTATCCCCAGAAGCACCACTACTTCTCAGAATATTATCTTCTTAATGCCAGATTTTCGAGGGCAAGGATATCCATCCATCTTATTAAATCAGAAATAGCCTCACCCAATTTTCTAGCACAGAATGGAACAGTCATCAGTTAAAAAAATAACTTTTAATAAGCTCCATTGTGAGGATCCTGTTTTCCCAGAACAGGGAAAACAGGGTTTCATTTTTTTTAACCCTTCCTCCCTAGGCATTTATCCATTGAAAATGTCAGAGCCATAGTGATTTTCTCCAGAGACTACATTCTCATTTTCTAACCTCTTCTGTTCTTAGACCACCATGCACAGCTATCAGCATCTGCTTGGGTTGCTAAGCTAATATCTCACCTGCAACCGATGTCCCGTCTCACTCTCCTCACTAACAACAATTCCCCGAAAATCTAATAAAAATGATTGAAAAACCTCCAGCACGTTAGTTTTGGTCAAGTTCCTTCAGACCTTTTGCTTGATTTCACCTAGGCTCAAGTATAAAATAGGCTGACAAGGTTATTTTTTAATCAAATCTATAAAATTTCTAGCTGTGCAGTCCTGAATATTTGTTTCTCCAGGAACCCTAGATTTAATTTTGTTTTAAAGGACTACATAGGCTAATTTCGTTAAATTGTAACTTTTTTTTTTCTATAAACACCAAATTATGACTCTACCTGCCCTTCCCACTAAGATCGTGAACTTGGTGTGCAAAGCTTATGTTCAGTTCTTTTTTTTTTTTTTTGTACTCTTATTTCGTTATTGGAAATGAATTAAAGTTATTTCAACAATACAGATTAGCTATGCTGATGTTAGACAGAAGGACTTTGCTGATCAAGTACTAGGTGTCAAGATTTTATATCTGTTATTTACATTCTTTTTTTTTTAATGGAGTCTTACTCTCTCGCCCAGGCTGGAGTACAGTGGTGCAGTACTACACCACTGTAGTACTGTAGGTGCTAGTACTACAGGCATACGCCACCACGCCCGACTAATTTTTGTATTCTTAGTACAGATAGGGTTTCACCATGTTGACCAGGCTGGTCTCGAAATCCCGGCCTCAAGTGGTCTGCCTGCCTCGTCCTCCCATAGTGCTGGGATTACAGGTGTGAGCCACAGTGCCCTGCCAAAAAGCATGTTCTTCACAGTGATTACCGCACAATTCTAGTCTCTTTTCAACATGTTTGGTCCAAAGACACTGTTCTCTATGGATATTCCCTGGAGATCTCTTACATGCCTACAGCTGTGGGAGAGGAAGTTTGTATAAATCAGTTCCTTTAGCGATGGAAGAATATGATCATATTGATTTAGCTTAATTCTGCCATTTCACAGGTAAGATGGAGTTTCATAGTGTGAATGCATAGGGCCAGGTTACATTAACAGGCATGTTTAAAACAGGAGAATATTTAGAAGGAGGCAATTCAACTGGTGAATGACTGAAAAATCTTGTCATAAAAGAAGTGGTTAAAGGAATTCAGCCCAGGAAAAAAGACACGTGGATGTCATTTTTAAATATTTGCATGTGCTCCTATTTTGAAAAAGATTGAATTTATTTGGCGAAGCTGTGTAGCAGAGTTATAAAAAGGTGATCAAAGTTGTAAGAGACTGCACGGTAGCTCATGCACCAGCACTTTGGGAGGCTGAGGCTGGTGGATTGTTTGAGCCCAAAAGTTCCAGACCAGCTTGGACAACACGGGGAAGAACCATGTTTACAAAAAGTACAGAAGTCAGCTGGGCATAGTGGTGTGCACGTGTAGTCCCAGCTACTTGGGAAACTGAGGCAGGAGGATTGCTCGAGCCCAGGAGCTTGAAGCTGCAGTGAGCTGTGATCATGCCCTGTGCTCCAGCCTGGGTGACAGAATGAGAAACCCTATCCCGACAAAACAAACAAACAAACAAACAAACAAACAAACAGTTGTAAGGAGACTGAATTCCCTTCACATCGGAAAGGAGGCATTTTGAAGTTTAAAAGCCGTGAACTTTTTGGTTAGGTAATACTTGCTAGAAATGTTTAAGAATGGGTTGTTCAAGAGTGGAATCTTAGGTTGGGTAAAGAATTGGGCTCTGAAGTTCCTTTAAATGTTACAATTCTATGATCCCAGTAGCGCCACAGGATCGATGGTATTTACTTGGGTCTACACACTAAGAAAGATTACAAGATTACATGATGCCCAAGGAGTCAACTCATCAGGTCACTGTGAAGGTGGCTCTGATTTGATTAATCCAATAGCTGATTTAAACATGTCTGAAACTTGGGCTACAGATAGAGCACAGCTTTTATTTCCAATGACTCTGCATGTTAGTTTTGCTTACAGTATATACTCAGAAGTTTTTTTTTTTTTTTTTTTTTTTTTTTTTTTGAGACGGAGTCTCGCTCTGTCGCCCAGGCTGGAGTGCAGTGGCCGGATCTCAGCTCACTGCAAGCTCCGCCTCCCGGGTTTAAGCCATTCTCCTGCCTCAGCCTCCCGAGTAGCTGGGACTACAGGCGCCCGCCACCTCACCCGGCTAGTTTTTTGTATTTTTTTAGTAGAGACAGGGTTTCACCATATTAGCCAGGATGGTCTCGATCTCCTGACCTCGTGATCCACCCGTCTCGGCCTCCCAAAGTGCTGGGATTACAGGCTTGAGCCACCGCGCCCGGCCTATACTCAGAAGTTTTTAAGTGAATTACATACACTTAAAACATGGAAAGGGTGAGAGAAATGTCTTGTATTGATCTTGTATCCCTTTCTAGAACCAAGTAATATTCTGGGCACAAAACAGATACCTAACAAGTATTGGTCAATTTATACCTGTTGACTACTGATTATTGATTGATACTGATTGTTGGTTGGAACCTCAAAGACAGTGGCTAAGCATGTAGGATTGTGGCACTAGCACACCCTAATGAGTTTGTTTATGCACCTGCCTCTCTGGTTTGAATGGATGCATTTTTCCAGATTAGTAGAGATCATGCTCTTGTTTCTTCTAGCATCAGAAAGCTTCCTCCCTGCTTTCAGGCACATTGGGTTTTCACAGGCATTCTTAGTGTCCAACTCAGTAAAGATGCTCATTACCGTTCAGGAATGAATATACATAAGAAGGACTTCATTGCCTACTGGATCAAGTCTTGTTTATTCAAGTCCATACTTCACACTGGGCTTGTGAGACTGTGGGAGGGGATGCTGGAGGAATGGGACTGCAAATAAGTGTTTTTGGACCTCAGTCCCTAAAAGCAGGGCTTCAGAGAGCAACTTTCTGATGCTGATGACTTCCTAGTGTGGCAACACTTGCATTTTCACAGCAGAGAAAACACAGCAAACTCATATGTGGTTAATGGGTTACACTCAGGGCACCTTCAGCTTTCAAAACCAAGTATAGCCCTGGAAACACAATTTTATTTGGCCTGTTAATCATTCTCAATTCTCCTCTGGCTGCGGGCATCTCTAGTGCTGGGAAGTGAGACCATCTTGGCTGCTCTCTGCACAGCAGTCATTGAACCAAAAGGCAATGATTTTTAATTCTCCCTTAGCGCAGTTGAGCACTGGTTGGTAGAAGCAGGCAGCCTTTTGCCGAGAGTGACGCTGTGCTGGTAGGCGGTGCAGCTGCTGCCCCCCTAAGGAACAGAGCAAGAGAGAGCTTAGCACAGGTCTGCAGCTATTCTGCTAAAGCTATATACGAGGGGTTGTGGATCACCAAGGTCAGTTAAGATCTTTCTCTCTCTCTCGATCTGAGGTTTTACAAAAGATACATCTAACGATTGTGAAAAACTAAATAGCCTGAATGCACCTCAATAAATCAATTCTCAAAATACCTTGCAAGGGACTCTTTTATGATGCCTGTCATTATCATTGTCACCACCCTTCTTATTTTTAAAATTCTTTAAAAAAATTTTGACCATCATTATTATTAAGTGTTAATATAATGACAATAATATTAAGGAGCTGTTGACAAGCACTGAAGCCACATTTAACTGGCCTCGTTTCGTTATAATTAAATGGTTTCCCTAAAGGCCAGTTGAGGAATAGCATGTCCCTGGATGATCTTGTCTGTCCCCAAAATAGGCATTTTGGTAAATTAATTTACAGAGTGGTCATTTGAGCCAAAATGTCAGACAGATCACGTGTTGGGCTGACTACATATTTGGTTTTGCTCCCAGTAGGGTTGACATTAGGTAGAAGTAATGTAAAACTCAAGTTGGGGCTTCTTAATGTGGTGAAAATTGTGGTGATTTAGCCGTTATGCTACTTTCAATTTGCCAGCCATATTTTACGGGCACACTAGTGGAATACACCCTGTTGGCTGTAGGTTAAAACCATATTTTATTAATTAGAGCCCTATAATAAATACATCACTAGTTTTTATGGCATGTGAGTCCACTCTTGATTCAGAAAGTTTGGCATCTGGCTCTGATTATGCCTCAGGGGATGGCTATGGAAGTTCCTCCAACCCCCCTTTCTTCACCTGTTTAGGGAGAATTACAATGGAAACTTTACTTCTGCAGAGAAAAGTTAAGAAGAAGGATTGGTCATTGTAAACAGAGCTATACGAAATGCCTACAGCAAACTGGACAAGTACGCTTGGCGTCAGGATCCTGGGAGAATCTTTGATGCTTGCAAAACTTTGCTCTTTCTTTCTGCTCTTTCTGTTGGGGGAAAAATGTCAAACAATAAACCTCCTCAAATTCTCTGTGGAACAAAACAGCGTATATGAAAGTAAATATATTATATAGAGAGAAAACTTGAAAAAATATTGTTTTGGGGAGGTCTGATTATAGTAATAAGTTATATTTTATTGACTGACTATCCTGTGTCCAAATGCAAACTGATGGTCAGCATATAATAGTTTCTATTTGGCAGCTCCAGGGCCGGAGCTCGGATCTGCGACCTTTAGGCTCCTTTGACCTCTGTGTGCCTCAGATTACCTGTCTGCAAACCACGGTGGGAGATGATCATGGATTGTGGGAAATGGTTCTTTGTTTGAAGCTTGTGTCAGTGTGCTTGTGGATCTCAAGATGAACGGATCTATTGTTATTTTGAAGACTGGGGACAGGCTATTTTCCTGACTAGGTTGGAGAAAGCCTTAGGAACTTGAGTCTCCTGATACAAAAGAATACGCAATAGCAAGAGCCTAAGAAGCGTCTCCCCCACCCTTCCCTTATTTACTAACCGAGCATCTATTTAGCATTGCTAAATGCCAGCCTCTGTGCAACACTGCCATAACCTGGAGAGGCTCCTAGCCTGATTTATGCAGCCTCAAGATGGGAGGGGCAAAAACGTGCCTTGTGTATGTGTGATAAGACTTCATCTGATCGTAATGCAACAAATGTTTATCAGGCATTTTGCTAGGCACTGGAAGTTCAGAAATGACTAAGAGATCTCTATTCAAAGAGCTTAAGACTTGGTGAGGGAGACAAGAAGAACACCTAAGCTGAATACCACGTGTGGTGACCTCAGAGACAGGAACACGAACCAAGTGCAATGGTCACTAAGTCTACAACTTCAAGGGGGCACTCCAGGTGCCCGTCCCCATTTCTTTAGTCCATCTACTCGCCGAGTCCCTTAAAACACTATCTTTGTTTTTGTTTTTGAGACAGTCTTGTTCTATCTCCAGGCTGCAGTGCTGTGGCACGATCTCAGCTCACTGCAACCTCCGACTCCCTGGTTCAAGTGATTCTCCTGCCTCAGCCTCCCGACTAGCTAGGATTACAGGCACGTGCCACCACACCCAGCTAACTTTTGTATTTTCAGTAGAGACGGGGTTTCACTGTGTTGGCAAGGATGGTCTCCATCTCCTGACCTCACGATCCACCCGCCTCCACCTCCCAAAGTGCTGGGATTACAGGTGTGAGCCACCACGCCCGGCCTTAAACCTCCATTTTACAGTATCTCCTCTTTCACCCAACGCATTAGCTCTGGTGACCTCGGTTCCTAATCCGTTAAGAAAATAAAAACAATTCAAAGAGAACTTTCTAGTGTCCCCCTCAAAACTACTACCCTCCCACAAGCACCCTCTGTCTAGACAAAAGGCTCACCTGTTCCTCTTTCAGCCTGAGGTCAATCTCCACTGTGCATTAGGTGCCATTCCCTCTGATCGGCACAAGAATCTCACTTCCGCACCTCTCTCCTGCACTGGCACGTTTCTCTCCCTTCAAATGGATAATGCCCATTATTACCAAACTTGCAGAAATAACTCTTGTCTGAAAAATTCCTTCCATTGACCCCACTCCACTTCCCTGCATTTCTTTGTAGCAAAACTCTTTGAAAGCGTCTTTTATAATCACTGTCTTTACTTTCCACCATCTCTTTTTTTTTTTTCTTGAACTAATTCTCTCAGGATTTGTCTCTACTACTCAACCAAGAAGTGCTTGGGTATATATCCAAAGGAAATGAAATCAGCATTCTGAAGAGATATCTGTACTGTTACATTTATTGCAGCATTATTCACAATAGTTAATATGGAATCAACCTAAGTGTCTATCTACAGATAAATGGATAAAGAAAATGTGGTATACGAACACAATGGAATACTATTCAGCCATAAAAAAGAATGATATCTTGTCATCATCAACAACATGGATGAACCTGGAGGACATTAACTGAAATAAGAGAGGCACAGAAAAACAAATACTACATGCTCTCACTCATATGTGGAAACTAAAAAAGTAGATCTCTTAAAAGTGAAGAGGAAAATAATACTTATCAGAAGCATGTTTGATGAGTGGGGAGGGAATACAGGGAGATGTTGGTCAAAGGATATCAAATTACCATTAGGTAGAAGAAATAAAATAGTATGTCCAGAATAGGGCAATATCTAGAGAGAGACAGTAGATGAGTGATTGCCTGGGGCTGGGGGCTGGAGGGATGAGGATGGGTGGGTCGGGGCAGAGGAATGAGAATGACTATCGATGGTTATGAATTCTCTTTTTAATGTGATGAAAATGTTCTAAAATTGTGGTGGCAGTTGTACAACAGTGAACATACTAGGAACCATTGGATTATATGCTTTAAGTGGATGAATGTTATGATGTGGAAATTATATTACACTAACACTGTTTAAAAATACAAATAAATAAAAAGAGACACTGGAAAGAAAAACAGCTTTTGTCAAGGTTATTAAGGACCTTCATGCTGCTAAATTCAGTGGTCAGTTCTTAGTTCTCTTCTGACTTAACAAACCTATTAGCCCATTTTACATAGTTGATCCTCTTGAAACATTTGCTTTACATTGGTCTAGGAGACCACCTTCAGTTTCTCTTTATTAACCCAACCCTTAAATATTGGAGTGTCCCGGGTCTCAGTCCTTTGATCTCTCTTTTATGTATACTCGCTCCCCGAGGGATTTCATTCAATCTTGTGGTTTTAAATACCTATAGAACCTGACAACTTCTTATATTTATAACTCTAAACTGGACCTCTCTTCTGACCTTCAGACTTCATATCTAACTGCCCAGTCCTTATGTCCACTAGGATGTCTAATGGATATCTCATTTTATAACTCGAAACTGGACCTCTCTTTTCTAAATTTCAGACTTCATATCCAACTGTTCAGTCGTATGTCCACTAGGATGTCTAATAGATACCTCAAATATGTCATGCAAAAAAAAAAAAAAAAAAAGGATTGATTCTCCTTTCTCCCACCTCAACCTGTTCCTCCCAGTCTTCTCCTCAGTCAATGATACCTTCATTCTTCATGTTAATCGAACAAAGAGGCTTGGAGTCATCCTTTACTCCCAATTTTTTAAAATGAATTAATTAGGGCCGGGCGTGGTGACTCATGCCTGTAATCCCAGCACTTTGGGAGGCCAAGGTGGGCGGATCACGAGGTCAGGAGATCGAGATCTTCCTGGCTAACATGGTGAAACTCCATCTCTACTAAAAATACAAAAAATTAGCTGGGCGTGGCAGTGGGCGCCTGTAGTCCCAGCTACTCAGGAGGCTGAGGCAGGAGAATGACGTGAACCTGGGAGACGGAACTTGCAGTGAGCCAAGATCATGCTATTGCACTCCAGCCTAGGTGACAGAGCGAGTCTCAAAAAACAAAACAAAACAGAAAAAGAATTAATGAGGTCAGGCATTGCAGCTCTTGCATATAATCCCAGCACTTTGGGAGGCTGAGATGGGAGGGTCGCTTGAGCCTAGGAGTTTGAGACCAGCCTGGACAACATAATGAGACCCTGCCTCTACAAAAAATAAAAAAAAATTAGCTGAGCATGGTGGCACATGCCTGTAGTCCCAGCTACTTGGGAGGTCGAGATGGGAGGATCGCTTGAGCCCCAGAGGTGAAGGTTTCAGTGAGCCGAGATCACACCACTGCATTCCAGCCCAAGAGACAGAGCAAGACCTTGTCTAAAAAAAAAAAAAAAAAAAAAAGAATGGTTTAATTACTTGAAAAATTGGCATATAATTTGATGTACATATTTTTAGGGTACATGTGGTAATTTGATACATTCACATGTTTGGTCATTTACTCTTTTATTTCACCCTACATCCACAGATGATCCCTAGCTTACAATGATTTGACTTATAATTTTCTGATTTTATGTTGGTGCAAGATTGTGCATTTTGATCTTTTCCCAGGCTAGTAATACGTGGTACAATAACCCATCGTGATCCTGAGCAGCAAGGGTGAACCACAGCTCCCGGTCAACCACGTGATTACCAAACAACTGACTGTGGATTGTGTTGCCAGATGATTTTGTAGGTGAACACGTCACATGTGAGTGTTCTGAGTACGTTTCAGGCGGGCCAAGCTATGCTGCGATGGTCGCTACGTTAGGTGTCTTCAATGCATTTTTGACTTCCGATATTTTCAGCTTGCACTGGGTTTATCTTGATAAACGGAAAGCTTTAGCTGTATTAAATTGAAAGGAGCTTCATTGAGCATTGAACGATTCATGAATCGGGCAGGCTTCCAAGCCAGAGTAGCTCGGAGACTCCAGTGCAGACACGTGGTGGAAGAAGATTTATGGACAGAGAAAGGAAAGTGACCAACAGAAAACGGAGGTGAGGTACAGAAACAGCTGGATTGGTTACAGCTCTGCGTTTGCCTTGTTTGAACAGGGCTCGAACAGTTGGCTACATTTGATTGGCCAAAACTGAGTGATTGGCACAAGTGTAGGCTACAGTCTGTTTATACTTCCGCTTGCTCTAGTTCATGATGTACAGAGAAACCTTTAGGCTGAACTTAAAATATGTAAGGAGGCAGCTTTCGCTAAACTTGATTTGACAGTCTGGACATAACTACCCTATGATAATTGAGGAGAGGCTGGGCGCGGTGGCTCAAGCCTGTAATCCCAGCACTTTGGGAGGCCGAGGCGGGCAGATCACAAGGTCAGGAGATCGAGACCATCCTGGCTAACACAGTGAAACCCCATCTCTACTAAAAAAAACACAAAAAACTAGCCGGGCGAGGTGGCGGTCCCTGTAGTCCCAGCTACTCGGGAGGCTGAGGCAGGAGAATGGCGTGAACCCGGGAGGCGGAGCTTGCAGTGAGCTGGGATCCGGCCACTGCACCCCAGCCTGGGCGATAGAGCGAGACTCCGTCTCAAAAAAAAAAAAATAAATAAATAAATAATAATAATAATAATAATAATTGAGGAGAACCTGTATTAGGAAAAATCTCTCAGTTTTATCTTTATCAGCATATCTCTAGTCTGACACTTTTCATCATCCCTGCCCTTCTCTCTATTTAAGCCAACAACAATTCTGTAGCTTTGAAGTCACTTCCTTCTTAACTGGCAACTCCATGTCCACTATTGCCCCTTCTTCCAACTGTTCTCCATAGAGTAATGCTCTTACATGAATCTGATCATGTTACTCTTCTGCTCAAAGCACTCCAAAAAGTTCTCATCTCATCGCAAAAAGCCAAAAGCCAAAGTCTGTTGTCTGTTCTGCAAGCTTCTCTTATATCTGCAGTCCTTCACCCCCATTTCCCTCCCCACCTCATCTCCTGACAATCTCTCCCTTGTTCACTCCACTCTGTTCACTGCTCTCATCAAGTGAATTCTCACCTCCAGAGGAAGATGGGCCCTTGCACACAGTGTTTCCTCCGCCCTGAATGCTCTTTACCAGACATCCTGCATGATTCACTCCGTCACTTGCTCCGTGTTTCTGCTCAATCTCATTTTTTTTGTTTTTTTTGAGACGGAGTTTTGCTCTTGTTGCCCAGGCTGGAGTGCAATGGCACGATCTTGGCTCACTGCAACCTCCGCCTCCTGGGTTCACGCGATTCTCCTGTCTCAGCTTCTTGAGTAGCTGGGATGACAGGCGTGCACCACCATGCCTGGCTAATTTTGTATTTTTAGTAGAGATAGGGTTTCTCCATGTTGGTCAGGCTGGTCTCGAACTCCTGAGCTCAGGTGATCTGCCCGCCTTGGCCTCCCAAAGTGCTGGGATTACAGGCATGAGTCACTGCACCTGGCTTCAATCTCACCTCTTCATGAAGTCTTCCCTGATCAGCCTAATTTAAGCCACAATGCTCCCATTCTGTCTTGTCTCCTTTAGAGACTTAACTGTTCTCTATACCACTTACTGCTCTCTGACAAGTATTGGGAGCAAGTGAGGCAATCTGATTTAAATTCATAAGGTCGCTGTGAAGGTCAGTGTGGGGTATTGATGGGTCGATGGTGCTTGGGGAGGAGTGGGAAAGTGGAGGCTGAGGACACCTTAGGAGACTCACACAATTGTCCAGGAAAATGTCCGTTAAAGACTTGACATAGAGCATAGTTTTAGCTTTCTATGTCCAGCAAATGAATAGCTCTGCTGAAGGCTAACAACTACATTCCCAGCCAAAGCAGTTAGCCACTGGAGGTGTGGAAGCTCAGGCTGCAGTCAAGGGGCATTGTGATAACCCGCCATCCCGGCAGGCAAGCCTGGGGTGGTAGGGCCAAGGTTTGGGGTGAGCTTGGTTCTTCTGGTTGGGTCTGAGATGGTGGTGTTGATGTGATCTCATTACAGATGGGGTTTGGAAGGAAGGAGCATCTGCTTTGACTTTTTTCCTTTTCTTTTCTTTCTTTTTTTTTTTTTTGACAGAGTCTCACTCTGTCACCCAGGCTGCAGTACAGTGGTGCAATCTTGGCTCACTGCAACCTCTGCCTCCCAGCTTCAAGTGATTCTTCTGCCTCAGCCTCCTGAGTAGCTGGGATGACAGGCACACACCACCATTCCCAGCTATTTTTTTTTTTGTATTTTTAGTAGAGACAGTTTCACCATGTTGGTTAGGCTGGTCTTGAACTCCTGACCTGATGATCCACCCACCTCAACCTCCCAAAGTGCTGGGATTACAGGTATGAGCCACTACGCCCAGCCTGCTCTGGCATATTTTAGAACGGGGCAAGCACTGGATCCTGGGTTGGATGGGTCCACAGGCTGATTCAACGTGATGTCTTGTACTTTCTTGTGAACTCTATGTTTCCTTTCATGTTCCACGTTTCTAAATTATGAGTGAGCCAGCTTATGGTTCTTTGGGTAATATCTGGTTAGTACCTCCCACTTCCGTGGCTGACTGCCACATAACAATCGACCACTTGTCTGCCTTGATGAGTGACACTGATTACCACTATAGAATTGACCTGTGGTCCTGCATGGATCCCTCAAATGGCTGAAATTGTTGGCCCAGATGGACACAGCCTCAGCCATTTCTGAAAATTCAGTTAGAATTTCAAGTCTCTGAAAAAGAAATTGTATTTGACCCTTCGGTACATTTCCACCAGGAAAATTAAGTTTAATAAAAAGGAAAGCAACTGAAAAATTTAGAAAGTCATTCCCCATATGTCAAACCCAGTTCCTTCCTTCCCTTCCTCCCTCCCTCCCTACCTCCCTCCCTCCCTCCCTCCCTCCCTCCCTCCCTTCCTTCCTTCCTTCCTTCCTTCCTTCCTTCCTTCCTTCCTTCCTTCCTTCCTTCCTTCCTTCCTTCTTTCCTTCCTTCCTTCCCTCTTTCCCTCTCTCTCTCTTTCTCCGCAATGTGACCTAGGCTGGAGTGCAGTGGGGTACTCATGTCTCAGTGCAGCCTCTGACCTTCTGAGCTTAAGTGATCCTCCCACCTTAGCCTCCTGAGGAGCTGGGACTACTAGCCACACCCAGCTAATTTTTGTATTTTTTCTAGAGACCGGGTCTCTTTGTTGTCCAGGCTGGTCTTGGGTTCTTAGCCTCAAGCAATCCTCCTGCCTGGGCCTCCCAAAGTACTAGGATTATAGGCATGAGCCACCATGCCCAGCTCCAATTTCTTTATAGGAAGTAAAACTTCCACCAGTAAGAAAAAAAAAAAGAGAAAAAGAAAAAAGCAAATATGATTTAGAGAGAATAGTTTTGTTTTTCCCAGCTTGGTAAAACTGAAATTTGTATCAACATATTTGAATTTAACTGTGTTTGTCTATAGTCAAATGATGACTAGGTGGTGGATTTGAAATATTACCACCGGTTTAACATCTTTTTCTTGTTCTGACTTTTCTTGAAGTCAGTATGAGACCGCCTTCCACTTTAACTTCGCTTAGTCAAAGACCTCCTCTCAGTTTTCCTGTTTTTTTGTTTCTTCCTCTAACTTCTTGGTTTGGACAGTTTTCCCCTGCAAGAAAGGGGACTGAAAAGAAATTCAATGGTTAAAGTGTTGGGTAGGTGGTGGATGTGTTCTTATGGCTCTTAACTGCCTTTTCTTTCTTTGGATTAACTTGGCTTTAAAATTTTCCTTTTAGCTTGGCTTAGAAAACTGGTCTTTCAGTATCACATATTGTTTTCATTGTCTTCTGTCTGTTTTTCTTTTTATTCAGACAAAATATCTCATTCATAGAGGAAATCTTTAAAGTGAGATGATGTTTCTCCCAACCCCTTCCTTTTCTTACGCTTCTATCCTTCCTATATGTACCTGAAATATTGGAAACAAAATGCAGTTCCGGGCCTGTGACGTGCCTTTCACTACAGCTGAATACGGGAGAACCTACCTGATTGTTTCTTGCTAAGAAGGCTGCAGGGTTTCAGAGGAGGCATCGGCTCTCAGGAAAATATTTCTCTTGAAAATATTCCATAAATATCCAGGAAGCACTCAAGCCCCAGCCAGCCTACACAGCGCTGTGGCCAAGTGCTGAGCTCAGAAGCCAGGAGGCTATGTCTGAAGCCTGGCTCTGCAACTCACCAGCAGTGTAACTTCAGGCCTGTTACAGGCCCTCTCTGTGTGCCTCAGCTTCCTAACCTGTAAAATGGCAGTAATAGTACCTACTAAATGACGTTGCTGTGAAGGCTGAGTTAATACACGTGATGTGCCTATGCCAGACAGACTTTGTAGGGAACATTCAGAGCTATCATTCCACTGCGTTTCAGTCCCAACGTTGCACCTGTGAACCTCCATGGCTTTCCAGTTCCAAATAGAATTTATCTTCTTTTCTATTTTGATTCTTTCCTTTCTTTCTTTCTTTCTTTTTTTTTTTTGAGGCGGAGTCTCGCTCTGTCCCCCGGACTGGAGTGCAGTGGCCAGATCTCAGCTCACTGCAAGTTCCGCCTCCCGGGTTTACGCCATTCTCCTGCCTCAGCCTCCCGAGTAGCTGGGACTACAGGCGCCCGCCACCTCGCCCGGCTAGTTTTTGTATTTTTAGTAGAGACGGGGTTTCACCGTGTTCGCCAGGATGGTCTCGATCTCCTGACCTCGTGATCCGCCCGTCTCGGCCTCCCAAAGTGCTGGGATTGCAGGCTTGAGCCACCGCGCCTGGCTCTTTCTTTCTTTCTTTCTTTCTTTCTTTCTTTCTTTCTTTCTTTCTTTCTTTCTTTCTTTCTTTCTTTCTTTCTTTCTTTCTTTCTTTCTTTCTTTCTCTGTACTTCATTCCTTTCTTCTTTATTTTCTTTCTTTCTTTCTTTCTCTCTCTCTCTCTCTCTCTCTCTCTCTCTCTCTCTCTCTCTCTCTCTCTCTTCCTTCCTTCCTTCCTTCCTTCCTTTTTTTTTTTTAAGATAGGGTCTTGCTCTATAGCCCAGGCTAGAGTGCATCACAGCTCACTGCAGTCTCAATTTCCTGGGCTCATCTCATCTTCCCACCTCAGTCTCTTGGGGCCAGGAACTCCTGGCCTCAAGCAATCCTCCTGCCTTGACCTCCCAAAGCTTTGGGATTACAGGCGTGAGCCACTGTGCCTGGCTATTTCTCCTTTTTCCCTTCCTGCTGTCCTCCACCTGTGAGTAGGAATCCTCCTTTCCTTTTGGTGAATCCTTTTCTCCCTCTTCATTCTCTGAATGTGCTGTATCGTTCCTCTACTTCCTTATCCTTGAGAACGGCAGTCTGGGTTACCGTCGATTGTTATTTCCAGTTCTCTCTGCGTATCATGTTCTGCCTGTTGGACCAGACTTTTGTTTTTCCCAGCACCTGGTGCTGGCTGTGCTTCACCATGACCGCTCCACCCCAGGCGATGTGTCCAGCTCTGAGTGGTGGCCTCCGCTGGGCTGCCCTGCCATGCGGAATGGAACTGAGCCACGATTGGTGGTATCTGAAACACAGTGTTACCCACTCCCTCTCCTGCCCCTCCTTTCCACACAAAATTATGCATTCCTTCTCTGAATCTTTGGTTAATCGCTTGGCAAATTCCTTTCCATGGCACTTATTCTTGTATTAGTTCTTTGCCAATCCTTTCTGCATAGATTATACATTTCATGAGGGTGCAGACTTTGTTTTAAATTCAATATTCCTCTAAATGTCTCAAATATTGTGGATACCAGAAATTACATTACATATTTAAACCCTCCTTTCTGGGAATGTTTGACTTTGTGGGCCAGCATAATATCCTACTGCTTTTGTAATCAGTCTGGAGCCCAAATATTCATTGTCAACTTTCAACGTGACCCTGAGAATCTGCCCATTGAATTTTGGTACGTATCAAAACTAAGGTTATAATAATTCTCTACCGAAACCGTCACACTTCGAACTCCTCACTTTAATGCTAAGCCAAAGATGGGAAGAAAAAAAATAAAGGAGTGAAGCAGTGATGGTTCAAGTGTTGGGAAATTGGATTATTAAATAAAAGTGAAAGGAATTGGAATTGTTTACATAAAAGGAAAAGACTATGAGGAAGTAACTTAGCTCCGATGAACTCAAAACGTGTTGCAATATAGAGAACTTTGGACAAAAGCCACTGTATTTACTGAAGGCAAGTAGAGAAGTTTGCTTAAATTACAGAAGGAGGAATTAAAGTTAATTATAAAGCCAAATATTAGCAGGAAATGATGATAATAACGTGCATATGTTGCTGGTGGACTGGAAACAGCTTCGCTTCCTCAGACGGCATATCCACAATGTAGAGGTCCAACTCTCTGAAATAGTTTAGCAGCAGTATTCCTCAAGGCAGCAAAAGAGAAAAGATGCATTTTGGATGTCCCTTTCAATCTCATTTTCTTTGATTTTGTTACAGATTTCTTATAATTTATTCAATACTTGCAGACCAAAATATACTTGAGACCTATATCTACAAAAAGATACTTTATACCTACACATCTGGGTTGACTCTTAGAGGCCTGGAGTATTCTTTCTTTTTATTTTTTATTTTATTTTTTATTTTTTTGAGATGGAGTCTCACTGTGTCACCCAGGCTGGAGTGCAGTGGCGCAATCTCGGCTCAATGCAAGCTCTGCCTCCTGGGTTCACGCCATTCTCCTGCCTCAGCCTCCCGAGCAGCTGGGACTAGAGGTGTCCACCACTGCCTGGCTAATTTTTTGTATTTCTTTCTTTTTTTTTTTTTTAAGTAGAGACAGGGTTTCACCATGTTAGCCAGGATGGTCTCGATCTCCTGACCTCGTGATCCATCTGCCTCCACCTCCCAAAGTGCTGGGATTACAAGCGTGAGCCACCTGACGGGTAACACTTACCTTACTAAGAATATTTATTTTACAGAATAATTTCCAGAGTAATTTTAAAATAATTACTTCCTCTACTCCTAGACCTCTCCCCCTTTAAACCAACCAACCAGCCAAACAACCAACCAACCAAAAACGTATCCAGACCTTTGATGATTACTGCAATAAATATAGAAACATAAAATAAGTTGTTTAGATGAAAATGGTTACAAACCACCAAAACAAAGAACTGAGCAAGTCTTATTCAAAGTCTGAATTTGATATATTTTCTATTTTGGCTGTGGGTGATTTTCCTAGCTCTCTTCTTAGAACATTACATTATTTTACACATGGGCTATTGGGCTAACATCATGACATAAGCTATGTTTGAGACCTGTTACTTGTCAATAATTAATTAGCTTAGGTTTCAACTCTAAGGAAGAGGTGAGTGGCAATGAATAGCGTTCTGTTTGTGTTGGTTCATTCTAAGGCTTAGTCAGTTAGTGTTTCAGCTCCTTGAACGTAGACGCTGATGACATAATTATTTGTATTCTCCACACTAATGAGGACAAAATGTTTCTCAATGGACACTGAGGTAGCAAAGCTAAAAATGGGAATGCCTCTCATAATATGCAGGATATGTTTTAATGTTTCTCTGTGATACCTGAGAGTTTTGATTATAGGAGTGGGAAAAATACAAATGTCACAGGGTTCTTAGAGGGGCATTGTGGTGAAAATTATAATTTAACATAGGCTAAAATAGGTCAATTATGCTAGAAGACATAGAATATATTTCTGGAAAGCTAATCACAAAGAAAAGCTTAAAAGTCAAGAAAGCAGGTGGTTAAAAGGAGCAGAGTTGAGAAGGCTCTTCTGGAGCGGGTGCTGGGTGTTCCTCTCTAGGATACCAAGCCAGACCACACACTTTCTGCTTGGAACAATTTTTGGAATAAGGCCAACTGCAGCCAGTCAGATGCCAGGGTGTCCTCACGAGGAGAAAGCAAAGACACTGTGGGATCTTCTTTCAGAGTGTCCTTCTCCCCTATACTCCCCAGCAAAAAAACAAATTGGTCCCCTTAAAAGCTAGGCTTGTGCCAGGTGCAGTGGCTCTTGCCTGCAGTCCTGGCACTTTGGGAGGCCGAGGTGGAAGGATTGCTTGAGTCCAGGAGTTTGAGGCCAGCCTGGACAACATGGTGAAACCCTGTCTCTACAGAAAAAATATAAAAAGTAGCCAGGTGTGGTGGTGGGCACTTGTAATCCCAGCTACTCGGGAGGCTGAGGCAGGAGAATCACTTGAACCTGAGAGGCGGAGTTTGCAATGAGCCAAGGTCATACTACTGCATTCCAGCCTGGGTGACAGAGTGAGACTCCATCTCAAAAAAAAATACATAAAATAAGATAAAATAGTTGGGTGTGGTGGTGCGCATCTGTAGTCCCAGTTACTTGGGAGGCTGAGGTGGGAGGACTGTTTGAGCCCAGAATGTTGAGGCTGTAGTGAGCTGTGATTGCACCACTGCACTCCAGCTTGGGTGACAGAGCAAGACCCTGTTTAAAAAAAAAAAAGTTAGGCTTATAACTACTATTGTACGGAAAATTCCTCAGATATTTTATTTTCAGAAATGCCTTCAGTGAAGCTTAAAATCTTTGAATTCTGTGGCTGGAAATTAAAGGCAGATGCCTGGCTGAGGGGATTCTTTGACACCATTGATGATGAAATGTCATGAATAAATGAATTCATCACGCATGGAAATGATCAGTGTCTTTTTCCTATTTTTGTTGCATTAGTAATTAATATAAAGTGTAAGAAGAAAACATGGCCATGACACTGAGGCTGGAAAGGCCAGGTAACAGCTTAACATCTTTCTCTGCAGTCGGTTCACCTACTTTTCACCTGGAAGCCTCTTGCGGAAGTGCATTGCCAGCCAGCTGCACGTACATAAAGATCTTCGAGCATTTCCACTGAGCTGGCGTTCAGTCAGTCCTGCAGTTTGTGATGTTTCGTTTTCAGTGGCTAACTCCATTATAGAGGAGTTTCAATTGCCGAGGATTTACTCATTAGGACGTTGCTAGATTCACTAACGTCTGTGGGCTCCCTCATATATGTATATTTCTAAAGCAGATACAGGGGTCTTGCTGGGTCTTGTGCCCAGGCTGGTCTCAGACTCCTGGGCTCAAGCGATCATCCTGCGTTGGCTTCCAAAAGCGTTGGGATTACCGGCATGAGCTTCGGTGCCCAGCCGTCCTAATTTTATTGCCTTCCAGGTTTTCCTTCCTACATAGCATGAAGCAGAGTAGAAACAGAGCTGTGTGACTTGGACAAGAAAACAGAGCTATTTAAGGTCAGGCTGAGACACAGGTCCAGGTACCTGAATTACCCCTGCACTCCTAATTGCCTGGGATCTCACTGATTTTTATTTATTTTTATTTTTTGAGACAGAGTCTTGCTGTCTCCCTGGCTGGAGTTCTGTGGCATAATCTTGGCTCACTGCAACCTCTGCTTCCCAGGTTTTAGCAATTCTCCTGCCTCAGCCTCCTGAGTAGCTGGGATTCCAGGCGTGTGCCACCACGCCAGGCTATTTTTTGTATTTTTAGTAGAGATGCGGTTTCGCCATGTTGGCCAGGTGGTCTCAGACTCCTGACTTCAAGTGATTCGCTCTAAGTGCTGGAATTACAGGCACAACCCACCACTCCCGACCTCACTGATTTTTTTCTTCTTTGGTAGCCGTCCACATTCCGTGTGCTTTGTCTCCCAGCTTCCTTTGGATAAATGTCTTGTTTCATTTGAGTGTGCCTCTCTATGAATTCTGAATCCTTGTCCTTTTTGCTGACCTTTGGCTCCATTTTGGCATTTGCTGTCATTTTATGGGCATACGGAGCATGGTCTATTCACAAACCTATCCTTTTTTCCTTTGCCCCTCTTCTTATTGACTATGTTTTTAAATATAATATTCCCTGCTCTAAGCCATCAGGTGGCATTAATAAATATGATGCTGGAATGTCCTTCACTCTAGCTACTTGGGGTGGGTGGTAGGGGGTGTGGTAAATGGTCAACTAATCAGAAGATTCCATAATGCTAAAGGGAATTACTGGGATTTGTGAGCTAAAGATAAGCACTGGGTATTTTAGGTATTTAGTTTTTTCCATGCTTTAATGTCTTTATTGTTCAAGAGTAAAAATATAAACTTCACGACTACCTGGTTAATCATAATGATGAAGACTAAGGAGGGCAAATGAGTCTCACCTTAAATGCAAAGGCCCCCTGGCCATGCTGGGCCGGGCCCTGAGGCTTCAATGGCAGAGCTTGGAGGAGACATGCACCATGTCAGTGCTGGTACTTGCCCTCCATAATGTAGACATCAATATTCTACAGTTCTGAGGTTAGCTCAGACACCAATGTTCATCTTTCACTGCTCTTTTGAGCCACACTGTCACGGAAAAATGAGCTCTTCGAATTGAGATTCTGTCTCTGTAAGTAGTCTCCATGCTGGTTCTTTTTCTGACCGTAGTTCATCTTGGAGCTATATGTTTTGCACTTTCCATGGGGAAAATGTGCCTAGAATTAATGGAATGAATGGTGTTGAGTTATAAGCAAAATATGTCTTATTTTAAAATAAAGCCTGATGGTGCATTATGAATTCCTATCAGTAAAACAATCCAGACATGTTCTTTAAACACAAATCTTCTAAGAGATGAGACTAAGGACCCTTGGGGGACATTCAAGGTCATCTAATAGAAAAGTTGTCAGCTACATGGATCAGATTATATGGATAACAGGACTGTGGGAATGGTCTTTAATATCTAGATTATTGGAACCTGAGAGGATGCTGCCAGAAGTCTTTCTACTTGATACATAGCTTTATGAAAGGATTTGATGGGCTTTACCAGGCCTTTAAAAGTTCCCAGTGATACTTTTGAGCCCCTACTCTGAATTTCTTTCTTTTTTTATATTTAATTTAATTTAATTTAATTTTTTGAGATGGAGTCTCGTTCTGTTGCACAGGCTAGAGTACAGTGGTGCGATCTCAGCTCACTGCAAGCTCTGCCTCCTGAGTTCACACCCTTCTCCTTCCTCAGCCTCCAGAGTAGCTGGGACTACAAGTACCCGCCACCACGCCCGGCTAATTTTTTGTATTTTTAGTGGAGACGGGGTTTCACTGTGTTAGCCAGGATGGTCTCGATCTCCTGACCTCGTGATCTGCCCATCTTGGCCTCCCAAAGTGCTGGAATTACAGGCATGAGCCACCATGCCCGGCCTTTAATTTTATATTTTATTTTGGGGGGAAACAGGGTTTCTGGTGCCTAGGCTAGAGGGCCATAGCATGATTATGGCTC
Organism: Rhinopithecus roxellana; assembly: GCF_007565055.1. Lineage (NCBI taxonomy): Eukaryota > Metazoa > Chordata > Mammalia > Primates > Cercopithecidae > Rhinopithecus > Rhinopithecus roxellana. Next base: position 84,336,022 of record NC_044559.1, read on the forward strand.
ACTGTAGCATTGTCCTCCTGTGGCTCAACTCATCCTCCCACCTCAGTCTCCAAAGTAACTGATATTGTGGGCATGTCCCACCATGCCTGGCTAATTTTTGTATTTTTTGTACAGGCTGGTCTCAAACTTCTGAGTTTAAGCCATCTGCCCGCCTCGGCCTCGCAAAGTGCTGGGATTACAGGCCTGCGCCACTATGTCTGGCCTGAATTTCTTTCTAACTGCCTATCTTAGATATGTTCCTTCCTGCAAGGCACCAACAAAATATGATTGTGACCATGTCTAGATACTACAAAGAATATCACAGCCTGCTCCAAGCTTGTATAGAGAATGTCAATGATTTTTCCAGAGAAGTCAAACATATTAGGGGACGTTCCCTAGGAGTGTTCTAAGTAGGGCTGGGCTCTCAAATTGGCAATCTCGTTGTTGGGGAATTTTATGTCTGACACATAAAGTATGAAGATTCATTCCTGGAGTGATCACAGCCTGAAAACACTCGGTAATGGGGAAAAGCAAGAACAACAAAAAAAACCACAAAAAAACACAGTAAATGAAGACAAAATAATAAAACTTCTACTGAGATAAGCTTGATGATTCAAAATTAATTCATCCTCCTGTCCCCTAGGATTTCATGTTGACTAAAGTGTAGAGTATATAAAAAGTACAGCCAGGGTGCAGTGGTTCACACCTGTAACGCCAGCACTTTTGGAGGCCGAGGTAGCTGGATCATCTGAGGTCAGGAGTTTGAGATCAACCTGACCAACATGGTGAAACCCTGGCTCTACTAAAAATACAAAAGAAAGAAAAAAATCAGCCAGGCATGGTGACGTGTGGCTGCAATCCCAGCTACTCAGGAGGCTGAGGCAGGAGAATTTCTTGAACCCAGGAGGTGGAGGCTGCTGTCAGCCAAGATCGTACCATTGCACTCAAGCCTGGGTGACAAGAGCAAAACACCATCTCAAAAAAAAAAAAAAAAAAAAAAAGGTATAAACAAGAAAGAGAAAAATCACATATGATTTCTTCACCCAGAGATAAAATCAGTTAACAATTTGGTTTATTGCCTTTTAACCTTTTAATTCCCTCCATTGTTTAGAAATTTTATATTTTGCGTCAAAAAATATGAAATATGGATCAAATCAATTAATCATCAGACTAATCAGATTAATTCATGCTCTATCAAACCCATCACCTTTATTTTTTTCCTTTTTCTTTTACTGACCCGTCACCTTTGGACCATGTAAGAACATCTTCTGGAAGACAAGACTTTTTTCCCCTGGTGTCAGATGTAAAGACCTACAGATACCAGCAGTCTCCCAGCATCAGTAGCCTCATTAGGGAACTACTGAATAGCAGCTAATGGTCTTCTGTAGAACATAAGTCGAGACAATACTAGATAGAATACACAAAAACAACCAGTATTTGTGGACTGCTTGCTACATGTCAATGTGTTGAATCCTCACAAAAGCCAAATGAGATGAGTGCCACATCTTTCATGTGAAGTAACTGGGTTCAGAGAGATTAAAAACCTTCTGCAGTCACACCCGGTAGCAGCAGATCTAAGATTGCAATGGAGGTCGTCTGACTCCAGAGTCTGCACCCACTAAAAACTATGTACAACTTCTCCTCAGAACACTTCAAACACTGCATTCTGAGGGGGTATTTCAAAGGAGAAGATCTCTGCTTCCTGATGGAGAGGTCCTGACACACCTGTGTTCAAATACCACCACAATATTATTATCTGGTGCCAAAAAGTTCATTCCATTTAGTCTGCTTATTTGATTTTCATAAAATCCAAAATTTGTCCACAGATAAACTTTGGTGCGCATATTACATTCCAATAAAAACCCTAACCCTTTCACTTTCAACGTTTTCAACTATTTTTGTTGGTTCACTCCCAATGACAGTTTCCTCACTTGACTGAAAAACTTCAGGTCCCTTTGTTTGTCACTAGAGGAAGGGGCACTAGGTGTATGATCTGAGCCTGGCCTTATGGAATAAAGTCCCTGTTGTGTTAGTTTTTCTTGTATGAACTCATCTGTGCTTCTGAGAAGTAAAAATCAACTGCCTCAAATTTTCCTATAGCCTTTTCTAATATTTTACCCACCTCAGGGACTGGTTTCTATTCTAGCATCTCTTTTTCATTTTACCATAGTTCCTTTTTTTCTCTTTTTTCATTATATTCTTATATAAACATGTGTTCCAATTCTTGTACATGTAAAAGCACATAATTATATCTCTGATTCATTCCACAAACAGTTATTGAGTGCTGTTCCAGGCAATGAAAATGCAGATAAATGACCCAGTTCTCATCCTAAAGGACATTCCTGCCCAGTGGGAAAGAGAAAGTGAGGCAAGGAGGGAAATTCTATACAGGATAACAGGTGCTCCGACTGAACCAAGCATGGTGTAAAGGGAGCCCAGAGGATGCACTCAGCTGTGGGAGGCGTCAGGAAAGCTGCTTTCAGTCAGTGAAAAAACTCACCAGGTACATTTTATTCAAAACGTGTCTTCTACTTCTATTCTTGAAATTTCTTTTCTTCCCAAGCTCTGTAACCTCAATGACAATAGCGTACCTGCAAGAAAAAGGCAGAAGGGATTGAAAACTGTGCTCCGCAAAAGCAATTCCATGTTTCTTTTGAAACTAATGAAAAGAAATAGATCTCCAAAGTCAGCAGAACACATTTTATTAATAGGAACAGCCATATACCACCCTGGGTGATTCAATATCAAAAAGAGACAAACATCTTACAAAGATCTGACATCACAGAGAGATAACAATTGGCCCTGGCCGGCCTACCCTGACAGGTCTAAATTGAACATGGAGACACAAATACACAACCCTTGCAGGAATGAGCTGGGGTTCTTCTCACAAGGTGCAGGACCACAGTGCAATTTCACATTGCTGGGCATCACGTGCTGTGCAGTGCTTCTTTTCCAGGGAGCCTTTTTGCTTTCTGCGGAAACCCCGTGGAAACGGCCACTCAAACTTTTTCATCCTAAGAGGAGCCATCCAGAATGATTTCATGTAATAGCAGTGACCTGTAAAATTAATTCCAAACAACGGATACTTTCCGTGTCCCCTGTAAACGTTCAAATTACAAACCCTCATGTTGTGTGCTTCATAATGTTGTATATGCTTCGTGGGTCTCGACTGTCTCTCATTGAGATTGTAGGCCCATTCAAGTGAGGCAAGCCGTGCTTACCTTTGCTTTTTAATCTTTATTTACCGTGTTTTTGGGAGGCCCTACTTTCCAGGGCTCCGTGGTTCTGGAGCATGACTCTCTTCTGATTCTTGCTTCTCTGAATTTCCCTGGAATAAGCAGCTTTTGAAGTTGACAAGAGTCCCAGAATCTGGGTCAGCAGAACTGAAAACACGTGGGTGGTTCCAGTGGAAATGGGTGTCAACTCCATTTGGCTCCCATGGGTGTTCTTGATTCTGTCCCAAATGTAAAATGCAGTTTATAATTTGCCTGATAGTGTTAGTCATCTAAACATTAACTTTAGCCTGGGTAAGCCCTTGCCCTGATCTTCAAGACAATATGCCTTGAGACAGTGACTTTTATATTTACCTTATCAGGAAGGTAAGCATAGAGAGGATTTGGGGGCACAGAAGGGAGTGTGGAGGCCAGTCTAGGGATAATGGAGAAATAAGGAAACAAATGATTATGGGAGTGGCTGGGAATATAAGATTTGGAGAGTATCGTAAAATCCATGGATGATGTGTCTTGAAAAAAAGAAGACTTCCTTTAGAAGTGGTGGAAAATGAAGAATCCAGGTTTTTTTGGTTGTTGTTGTTTTTTTTTTTGTTTTTTTTGAGACGGAATCTCACTCTATTATCCAGGCTGCAGTGCAGTGGCAGGATTTTGGCTCACTGCAACCTCCGCCTCCCAGATTCAAGAGATTCTCCTGCCTCAGCCTCCTGAGTAGCTAGGATTACAGGCGTCTGCCACCACACCTGGCGATTTTTTTTGTATTTATAGTGGAGACGGGGTTTCACCATCTTGGCCAGGCTGGTCTAGAACTCTTGACCTTTTGATCCACCCCCCTCAGTCTCCCAAAGTGCTGGGAGGCCGGGGAGGTTTGTATACAGGAAAGTGACAAGGCGAAAAGTATACTTAAGCAAGGGTAGTGTGCCGGTGACGTATATAAAGACACTAAACGTGGGAAGTGAGTGAGAAAACTGATGATAAGTTTCAATAATTCACATTTGGAAAAGAAAGGGGGTTTAGTGGGGTGTAGATCAAAGAGATTGAAACGAAATAATGGACATAGATCTGTAAGGCTAATAACTTACATTATGCATTTTCTGACTTGACCAGGAAAACAAGAAAAGCCACACCAAGAGGCACTGAGTTTTGAGTCTGGGCAGAAAAAAAATTTTGGTACCACTTCTAGGGATAATGAAATTACAGGGTGGAGGCGATCTAGTGGGGAGTAGAGGGAAAAACTCTTGGTTTGGACGTGCTGAGTATTAGGAGTTGATGGGATATCAGAATGTAAGTATCAGCAGGCTGTTCGATAGTCGTGAGGCCATCAACAGAGAGGAGAAAAAGAAGGCTTCACAGCCATAAAAAGCATGAGATCATGTCTTTTGTGGGAACATGGATGGAGCTGGAGGTCATTATCCTTAGCAAACTAATGCAGAAACAAATCCAAATACTGCATGTTCTCCATGTTCTCATTTATAAGTGGGAGCAAAACAATGAGAACTCAAGAACACAAAGAAGGGAACCACAGACACTGGGGTCTATTTGAGAGTAGGAGGAGGGAGAGGAGCAGAAAATGTAACTGTTGGGTACTGGCTTAAAAACCTGGGTGATGAAATAATATGTACCACAAACGCCGGTGACACAAATTGGCCTTTGTAACAAACCTTCACATATACCCTAGAACCTAAAATAAAGGTTTTTTATTTTCTATTTTTTAAAATAAGGTTGCAAAATAAGGAGAATCCAAAAATCCCATCTCCCCTCTCTCCTGGCCCAAACAAGAGTCTAGGGAAAATTTTTTGCAGGCTTGATATTTCCAAACCTGAAAGATTTGAAAAACAAAGAACTTACCCTTGCCAAATATTCACCATAAATGCCTGGTTTGTGCTTAGCCTTGGTCTAGGTAGTATAATTTATCTAATTGGTTGAAAAACACATTTTGACGAGGACTCCAGGGTCAAAAGATGGAGTCCCCTTCTCCTTTCCAACCTTGGGGCCAGCATTAGCCCTTTGCTTTTGGGTTTTTCATGTTATTGAGGGCCTGACTATAATTGACCAACACTTTCGTAATAAAGAACGGCAGGACGAAAATGACAATATGAAATTAGTGTCAATAAGAGTTAACACTGGTTGCCTATTAGAATGACATCAGGAGTTTTAGAATATTGCTGTTCTCAGACCAATGGAATCAGTGTCTGTGCAGGGTGGCATCTAGAAGTTGATGTTTTTTGTAAAATCTCTCAGGTGATGCAGGGTTGAAACCACCAGAAAAATGGAACCAGTGGTTCTGAACCTTAGCTGTATGTCGGAGTCACCTTGGGAGCTTTAAAAATATGTGGATACCCAAGTCTCAGCCCGCAGACAGTCTACTGAGCAGCCAAGGTTGAGAACCACTCATCTAGTCTCTGGTTGTCTCAAGAAACACTTTGCAACTTTGCTGTCTCAAACAGGTGACAAAACACTTGTTTTGAAGCGCAGAACCAGCACAGCTATGGGAGAAGGCACTGTGTATTTTTGCTATGGGCATAACAAACTCAATTGTCAGCTAACTTTTCATCACAAGATCTTTCTTGCAGGTCATCAGGAGGTAAGAAGCAGAAAAATACCACTGGGATTTTCAGATCCCAGGTTGAGTGTGTATTGTTGGCAGTTAGAAGGATGGTGTTTTAACTTGGAAGATTGAACCAATTTTGAACTCAAATCATGGAGACAATAAATGTCATTTACCAGGTTTGGGGAAAAAACCCCTCTTAGAACTCGGTGACAAGATGAAATGTACACATATACAAATCAGAGTCAGCAACCCCAGTTTTACTACACGAAAATCTGGGATTTTATAGGAGTTCTTCCCCAAGACAACAGAACGAGGATTACGACTGGCGCTATCTCACCATTCATTTTTCTAGTCTACACAGATACATCATTTCACAACATCCTCCATCTATATATGTTTTAGATTATTCTGAATATCTTTAAAAAGCAATACAGATGTCTGGTTTTCTTAAGTTCCTTTTAAAAGAAATCTGCTTTTACCTAGAGCCTGTTTAATATACTATCTATCTACGAACCAATGCATTTTTAAAAGCGAACTCTCCCCTGCCTGGATTGCCCCTCCATTTATCAAGATGATACTTCTCCTTTTCAGTTGTTCAAGTCTCATCTTGTCTGTGAAGTCTCCCCTGCCTCTGTTCTACACAGATTCTTGCTTCTTTGAATTCTGCAGTTCTCGTCTGTTCCATTCACTTGTTGCATATAGTGATAAGCTATGTTCTGGCTTTTCTTCTCAACTAAGATTGGAAGCTCCTTCAGAAGCAGAGATGAAGCACGGCCAATTTGATATTCTCACTCAGCAAAATGCCTTCCATATAGCAGATGCTTAGTTAATTGATCTTGGTTGGTGGGGATTACCTGGTGGTGATGGCCCGTGATTTGGGGGCTCATTCCTTAATCTCTCTAAAATTAGTGCCTTTCTCTGTAGTATGGAGATATTGTCTTCTAGCGCCATGGTGAGGATTTAGAATCATGGTGTATGAGTTGTTTAGTACATCCTGGCACACAGGAAGCATCTGATAAGTGACTGCTGGTTGTTATATAAGCCAGAAGCATCCAAGGAAGTCAGGGAAAGTAGGCATGACATGCTGTACAGGGTGGGGGAAGTGGAGTCTGTTGCTTTAGAATAGTGGTCAAGAGAGGCCTCCATGGTAGTTTCACCTAAGAAACTAAGAGACCAGAAGAAAGCAAAGATGCGGCAAGTCATGGTGGCTCACACCTGTAATCTCAGCCCTTTGGCAGGCTGAGGTGGGCAGATCACTTGAGATCAGGCGTTTGAGACCAGCCTGGCCAACACGGTGAAACCCGTATCCACCACAAATACAAAAATTATGTGGCAGGTGCATGTAATCCCAGATACACAGGAGGCTAAGGCATGAGAATCACTTGAAACCAAGAGGTGAAGATTGCAGTGAGCTGAGATTTTGCCACTGGACTCCAGCCTGGGTGACAAAGTGAGACTCCATCTCAAAAAAACAAAAACAAAACAAAACAAAACATAACAAAACAAAACAAAACAAAAAACCAACAAGGTGAGGATGCAAACTCTGCTGAGACTTGGGGAACAGCGGTACAACTAGGAAACAGCAAGTGAAAAGATCCTGAGGTAGGAACGTGCTTGTTCCACTGGATTGGTGGATTAGGGACCAATGACAGACCGTGAGATTATTCCCTGGCCCTAGAGCATTTCAGTAGAGAAGGGGGGACATCCAAAATGGGTGGAGTATAAAGTGTCCCTGTTCTGTAGATTCAACTTGAATATACGCTTTGAATTTTGCAATACTTCAATGTTTCTCAGAGTGATAGAACTTTGAGGTGCAAAGAGGGCAGTCTGATTTCAGGCTGTTTCTCTGTGTTGATACCTTAACCCTAGCTCTAACCCTGACCCTAAGCCTGGCTCTAATCCTAACCCTAACCCTAGCTCTAACCTAACCCTAACCCTAACCCTAGCTCTAACCTAACCCTAACCCTAACCCTAGCTCTAACCTAACCCTAACCCTAACCTTAGCTCTAACCTAACCCTAACCCTAACCCTAGCTCTAACCTAACCCTAACCCTAACCCTAGCTCTAACCTAACCCTAACCCTAACCCTAGCTCTAACCTAACCCTAACCCTAACCCTAGCTCTAACCTAACCCTAACCCTAACCTTAGCTCTAACCTAACCCTAACCCTAACCCTAGCTCTAACCTAACCCTAACCCTAACCCTAGCTCTAACCTAACCCTATGCGTGTGTCTCTTCCTTCTCTCTCATTACTCAGTATATTCCTCCAGAAACTCTATCTTAGCTTGACAATGATAGCTTCACCAAAAAACAAAACAAAACAAAACAAACAAAAACAAACAACAACAACAAAAAACACACACAGGGTGCAGTGGTTCACACCTGTAGCTCTCACCTGTGGACAGTGGCTCACACCTGTAATCCCAGCACTTTGGGGGTCAAGGGAGAATGGCTTCAGGCCAGGAGTTCCAGACCAGCCTGGGCAACACAGAGAGACCCTGCATCTACAAAAAGTAGAAAAAACTAGCCTGGGTGGTGGTGCCACCTCTAGTCCCAGCCACTGGGTAGGCTGAGGTAGGAGCCTCACATGACTCCAAGAGTTAAGGCTGCAGAGAGCTTTGATCACTCCACTGCACTCCAGCCTGGCTAACAGAGCAAAACCCTGTCTCTAAATAAATTAAAAATATATATATATTTAAAGAGAAGTATTTGAATTTAGTGTGCTCGAGCAGCTTTTTCTTCTGAGCTCTAATTGCCAAATACATTTTCCTCATCTGAATGAGTTAGAACTGGTGTTATCATCTCCACTTTACAGGTGAGATAATGGAGATGGATTTCATCATGTTTCTTTCAAGTCATTCCAAGTATACATGTTTTACGTAAGTGATTTGTAGATAAGTGACTTGTATATGTGACTGGGATAAAGCGAATCCATTCAAGCTCTTGTTATGGGACTTCAACATTTCCAGACAAAAAATTAAAAAAAAAAAACAAACAAACAGTTTTCAGAGTTTTCTGTTGATTGTCCCCTTAGAACTTCTTCAGGTTGTTTTGTCAAGCTCAAGTTTGAAGATGGCCTTTGGCGAACTTGAAATAAGTTTGAGAAAATGTCATTATAAACTGTAGTGGTACAAAATATATATCATTCCAAAATACAATGTTAAAGAGTATATAACGTTGTGATTTATCTAACCCATGTCACCTGCTGAGAGTTAATTGTCACAATTCAGTAACTATGCACCTTAAAACCCAATGTGAGACCCACTATTTCAAAGTCCAGCCACATTTTTTTTTCCCCCTCAGCAAAAGGATCATATCCAGAAGCCATCTCACCAATCCTAGATACAGTAAGAAATGCCCTGCTGG